>NW_026623243.1:1535516-1574362 GCF_030028575.1 Malurus melanocephalus
AGCGTGTGCACAGCTGCACTTCCCGCTGCGCTGCTTTATCCCGCTCAGCCGGGCTGGGGGGTGACGCTGCTCTCCGGCAGCAGGGGCATTCTCACAGCATGAGCTTCCTTCGCTTGAACTTGGGAGTTAGTCATGTTTTTAATACTCGCAGGTTTGCGATTTAAGCAGCTCGTAAAACTCTCTGTAGTGAAAGCACTGACAGTTCCTCTAACCTTCAAGTGCAAGGGAGAGTCATGAAGTCCAAACTCCKGTCCTACACAGCCTGATAACAGAGTTATGCAACTCCAAAATGGAGTTTACAGAAAAGTTTTTTGTACTGCACAAAATTTATTCTGCAGAATTTCTATCTTCTTCCCCTGCTGCATATTTTCATGTCCCTCAGCTTAGTTTTTTTCACATGTATTGAGATCTGGCGTCACACATTTGGGTGTTGACAGGTTTGAAATCTGCAACAAACTGCAGATTCCAGCAATAAGGAAGAGAGAGAGAAAATGGCACGCTCGGAGCCACTGAAACACAAAATTGTTAAGCTATTTTTTGCATGGAGCGATGCTATCCCAGAAATAGAAAATATCTAAAGTCAGGGGCAAATTATAATCACTTCAGAACGTGACATGACTCCAGTATTTCACAAAATTCATGCAAGATCAAAGCAGTCACAGAGAATTCCTTCATGCCAGGAAGAAAATTGCTCTGGCACACTTCTTTGTGCCTGCCAAATCCTGGGCTGTTTCTACACCTTGTGACTACATCAGGCAGCAGCAGGCTCACCACGTGTTTGGCTCCGGGCAGAAATGCCTCCTCACCAGAACAGGATGTTAGAGATCATAYACAAAAGAACTTCTGAGCTGCCTTAAAACGAGTTGTGGTGAGGGAAAAATAAGGAAAATTGTACGAGAAGATACAAATAGATGTCAGAAGACATGCATGTCTGGATCTGAGCACATGTAACTGGATCMGTTAAATCCATTTGCCCTTATTCACAGTGTGTTGTTATAGTGTGGTTGCCTAATATAAGGCAATTTRCTCATCAACTCCACCTGAAATCAGATTTCTGAGACAAAAATAGTAATTYTGAGGGTAGCATTAAACTTTGTCTTGTTCCTTTTCTTCTCCATGTGACCTTTACATAACACAGAATTTAACTCCTTAACTGTACTTTTTTCTTCTCTCGTCAGAGATACATTAGAAATCCTATCTCTTCCCTTTAGCAAGCCAGTGCTTGCTCATCTGTTTAAGAGTGTGTACAGGTAAGACAGCAAAGCAGACCACAAAAACAGAGGWAGAAATGGAAGTACATAGACAGAATAAAGGAATCACAGAATTTCCAACAAAACTCAATTTTTCAGAAGGGCAATATTTGACACACTAATTAATACACAGTTTCAAAAATGGCCATACATCAGGTCCRGTCACATTCAGAAGAGTCAGTTGAGTTCACAAATCAATGATTTATTKAATGCAGCATATCCTGTTCTTTGGGATTGCTGGTGACAAATGCAGTAACTGCAGGATATACAGCATTAATACAACTGCAATACAACACAAGTTTAATTTCCCAGGTCAAAACTCAGCATAGCTGAGGACCCAAGATTTACCAAAAGGCATCCTTTTKGTGGAGGGCGAGAAGAACAAACCTGTTAATCTGCCCCTTAACATGTGCCAAATTCTCATTCCTCACTGAGGTACAAATTTGAGGTACATTTTATACCTTATTAACCATTATTGAGCCAAGCACTGTGGAGGGGCTGTGGTCTACCCTTCCCTTCTGTGTAGCTGTGTTGCACAGAGTATTTGCTAGTAGGAAGTGTACTTGGTTTGTACAAAACATTTGTGAGTAGCAAGCAGAACGCGAGCACATGGTTTCTGCCCTCACTTCCTGCTCCTCCCCATGGCCATGGGAACACAAACCACAGGACTCCACCCGGTTTCCGTAAATGCTTTCATCACCAAAGGCCCCATGATCACATATTGAGCTTTGCCTTTTCTTCACTGTTATGTGCTTCCAACACACACAAGTGCGATGCACAGTTGGTGGGTATATTCTGCTTTACAGAAATAGTCTTAAAACTTCTTGAAACAAAACCAGATTGTTTTCTCTCAGATTATCATATCACTTAGGAACAAACTTTTTACTGAAAACAAACTGGCTTTTCTATTTTAATATTTCTCTACAAAGCACAGCTGGGAAACAACTGAAGCGAAGAAAGATTTAAAAAAAAAAAAAAAAGGAATGAGAAGAACTTACTGAGTGGGATTGTAATTTGTCTCAGTAAATTTAGCTCACAAATATATCTGCATATATTTTCTACTTTTTCTTTCACTCCTAAAAATAAAGGAGCTTTTTGCCAAATGATAAGAAAAAATTATACCTATTGCAAAGCGATTTTAATAAAAATATACTTTTCTTTCATTTAATTAAGATTAGACAAGATCTAAGTGGTTTATTTMTTTATCTGTGAGCAGGAACCTAAACCCACTTTTTATTAATGTCTGTCGGTATACACAAAAGCACACACAATTTACTGTTGCATTTCCACAGGGCTTTTTCCTTGAAAATCCACATGTGATCCTGAGCCCAGGCTTAGAATAGCTTTATTATGAAGATTTTTTTTAAATGCAATACAGATTTGAAATACTGAAAATTATTATGAAATGCCAATGAAGAAGGAAATATTTCCATTACCATGCATCCCCACTTAGCCAAATTAATTTTATTAAGAGCAGCTATAATATTGACATATTTTGTATTTACATTCTACTCCTACCCATTTCTCYGGATCTTTACATGCTTTCTTTTACAATTGTATGCTATCACATATAATCCATATTTCTCACCCTGCTGAAGCTGAATGATGGAACTCACAAAATAACTGGAGAGAAAAGACCAAGATGATGGGAGCCTGATATCTTTTGCTTATGAACTGCTCTTCAGACAAACAACCAAAAGCTCACCAAAACTCTCAACTTCTTGAGAATTCTAAATTCCTGTTGTAAAAAAATGGATTCAAAAAGAAGTGTGAATGATGAAGGTAAATTTAGGCCTGCAAGTCATGCCAGGGATGACTGTAATAAGGACAATTGACAATAGCTAGCTAGAAGAACTATCTGTATGTAGGTGACAGAAATAACTCCCATCCATTTTGCATGCAAATTTGATCCTTAATTAACAGGTTTTGGAGCTAACATGGTACTACAGCAGCATATTGAAGAACTTCTCCCAGCTCAGCTAATAATTAATTTAGACTCTTTAAAAAATAAATAACTAAAAGAACGCAAGGTGTGGATTTTTTTTTTCTTTTATCTCAGTTACTATTAGTATTATTTCCTATTGAAAAAGTACTTTCCATATTCCAATTGAGAGTTAGCACTTCCTTTCCTACCCTCACATATTTAATTTAGAATTAAATAATGTTTTATCACTGTTTACAATCATTATATTATTTTAAAAGAGATCTAATATTTTGCTCATTGGGACATCGTTTTGTGTGGTAGAGAAAACAATCATTCTGAGTTCTTCCTTTGAGAATAGGGAAATTTACATCCTGAAAAAAACCCTGAATTTTCCTCTTGAGAGTGGAGAGGCAAAACACATGTGTTTCCTTGCAAATTACCATACTAATCACCTGTGCATGTGGGAAGAAAGCTAGAACTCTTCCCTCTGGARTGTACTGCCAGTGGTCTTGGAGGTGGGGAGAAGGCAAATTTTGATTCCTGCTCCMAAATTCCTGCTCACAAGAGTCCTATGAGGTAGGAGGTGTTGATTGCCTCGTGTCCCTGCTAGGGCAGAAGGAACCATATGTGCCATAGGGGCTGATCCCCATTACCATGGGAAGGAACTGATCAATCAATCCCAGCATCTCTCATCAGCCTTCAGAAGTGTTTCATGAGTATGGATTCCTCATGAGTTCAACCTCTAAGCTATGATTTAAGAGAAGCTTATCACTTCAGCCACTTATCAGAAGTGAATGGAGAGGGYTAGAATTTCACCTCACAGTTTGCTCTCCTTTGAAGAGATATTGACCCTTTGCAGTCATTTGTTCTCATTATCCTGGAAGAATCTATGCTCGAAAAGCTTTTTTACCAACAGATTCTAAAACCATMTTTTGAGTAACTTTCTAAAATACAAGCAAAGATGATCAGCTGTGCTTTTAAGGAATTTAATCAGTTCCATTAGAAACATAGGCATGTCTGACCCTTTATCTGAACAGTTTCCTTTTCCTGATAAAATGCAATAACTTCTCCTAGAAATCGAATATCTTTATGCTGACTCTGATGTTCTCAATCAGCTTTCCCAGTATTCTCAAMTGTCTGATAAAGAGAACAATTTCATTCTTCATACTTGTCCAGTTCATTTTTTAATATCATATACAAGCTATATAAGCAGGTGAAGCAATACAGTAACTATTAAAGAATATTTTTAATTAATTCCCTTTCAAAATGCAATACAATTATAAATGTTATGGATATAAAGTGATGAAAAAAAATTGGCTTTAAATTCAGCAACTAAATCAACAGRACATTTATAATGATCAAAATTAGCAACTAAAGACTAACATGAAGGATTTTATGCTAATTTCTATTATGATACTTTTTAAAACTAATTCTACTATTTTCATTACGTTGGTTTTACCTGGGTTTGCCCCAACAAATAACTCAGCTATTCATCCTGGAGGTATTTAAAAGCCATGTAGATGTGGAACTTACAGTCATGGTTTAATGGTGGACTTTGCAGTGTTATAGTTTAATGGTGGACTTTGCAGTGTCAGGTTAATGGGCTGGATTCAATCTTAAAGGTCCTCACAACCTAAATGGTTCCAGGATTTCAAAAACCTCCCAACATCACATTGCATTGAAAACAATGGACTACTAGCTTTTCACGTTGGTTTGAACTATTTCCTTACTGTTTACTGAAATCATCCTTTTGCAGTTGTAAATTACATTTTGTAAAATCTGTTTAAGAAGAAAGGAAACAAATTTTTAAAGGGACAGATTCCTATYTATGTGATTCATTGCCATTCAACCCATAGTTTATTTCAAAACCACTTTTATCAYTCCAGAGGAAATTCACACTTAGGAGCCATTCCTGCCATTCCTGTCTTAAGGCACAGATCTCAGAAAGTATGTAAGTCAACTGGAATGCTCATGTGCTGCAATTCTACAATTAGCTCAGTACTGAACTAAAATCCAGAATTTAATTAAACTAAAATTCTGAATGTAATTGTAAAATCAATGGAAAGGTTCCACTGATGTTAAAATGCACTGGTCAGCCAGGTACCATTTCTACAGTTCATGTTCTGTTGGGGAGTCAATCCAGTTTTCTGCTGTTTATTTCTCTTTGTAAATGCTACTGCTTTTTCCTAGACAGTTTCATTTATCAGAGCAACAGGCTGAGTTAAAACCACATCTATAATAGAGATTTCAAGACGAACCTTCCAACTTTCTGTTGGATTTTTGAATTTATGCCATATCATGTTTTTCTCTGTAACTATAATCAAACATAAACTTTTTTAGTTATGGAGAAACTTTACTTCTTCAAATAATACAAATTCTTCAAAAATAAACATGTTTCAAACAGTCTGAACTGTGTATTTCAGATTATGATATTAAAATTATAATAATTACAATAATTTCAAGATCTTGGATACAATAATTACATGCTGGCAGTTCCACTATGACCATCTAGATGAGCTGTAAAAAGTAAAGTTATTCTTTTGCACAAATGTTTGCAGTGCAAAGCAGGTACATCTGCAAGGGGATAACGATTTCGTTGTTCAGCAGGAGTCCAGGGTTGGAAGGGTTTTCTACCTGACATGCTTGAACAAGAAAAATAAATTTAATAGAGTGCTATAGTATTATTTTTCTAATTAAAGGGTGACAAAGAATTAACAGAATTTGCCCAGCAGGAATATTACACTGCACACAGAATGTTCCAAGCAATGCAGTAATACACAGAAAAMTAATCATTGCTCTAAAAATTGAGAATTTGCAAAGCTCTTTAACAACATTTTATTTTTTTTATGATATTACAAAACTTGAAATGCAGTTCTATTAACGGATTGAGATCAAATTATTTTATCYTCAGAAATTTATTTTGATCTGTGAAATACAACTAAGGTATTGACAAAAAAGTGTATTTCTTTAAAACCTAGGAAATGGTATTAATAATTTAGTTCACTTCTTTAACTTCGAAGAATTATGGTTTTTGTAGGAATTTGCATTAGCCTGATTTGCATTTCTACGCAAAAATGATGACATCGCAGGAATCTGAGCAAAGTAGTTTTTTGCCCGGATATGCCTTTGCTTTATTATGTCAATAAATGGAGCTTCATAAGCCTGAAAGAAAAATAAATTAAAATCCCATAAATATAAATAAAATATCTGGAAATCTATGTTTGCTTCATGTTTTAGACATTATAAATATTTTTACATGTTTTAGACATTATAAATGTCACTTTAATAAACCAAGGCAGATAGCTTATTTGTATACATACACAATGAAATATTTTGTCTTTCTATACTGCTATCTTATGACCCAGTAGTGAAAATCATTCCTTGTGAAATATTAGTCATGTTTTAAAACCAGAATAACTTTTTTTATCCATTCAAGATAATACTTACTTATTTCTTTTTTTCAGGTAAGAACATTTGTACTTACATTTGAAAATTCAGTAAGGCAATGCTTAGATATYAACATTTGCAAGGTGAAAACTAGAGGGACATTCCTTGATAAGAATCAGAGTTGTTATTTACAGTTAACCATGGCAGCAAGCATTGCAGTCAGCATTTGCATGCAGCAGTGACATTTTCCCAAATTTCTAATGATTARTAGTAGATTGGATGATCTAATAAATAACCAGAATATTTAGCTAAAAAAGCCCTTTGTTATTGCTGTAGTCATCATCATGAATAATTGCCATTAAATTAACAGCTTGAGAGGGCTTTTTTGTTTCAGTGAATGAGAARCAAGATTCAAATTGTAACTATTCAAATTCTATCTTTGCCCTATTTTCCTTATTTCACATTCGGTTTTTTTGAAACAAAGATTTGGTCATTACCAGTGAAGAAAGGTGACTCCTCACTACAGCTGGTTCACTTCTATTTTTGTTGCAGGAGCTAAAAAAAGTACCTCATGACTTTTAGGCCTGCTTACCTGTTGTGACTTAACTCCCCCATCCACTGGACCTCTGGACCTAATCAAGTTAATGGCATTTCTTTGACTATGACATCCAAACTTAGGCCATCAAAACAGAGAAGTGCTTAATCAGCCAGTCATAATGCTGGTAACAGAAACTGATGGATGCTGAGGGGCATCACTACATTCAGATTATCTGAACAGTCTTGTTGACTCACAATGAGGCAGAGGAGTCAATACTGGGATTTACAGCTTGAAACTGATTTTACCTTCTAAAGTTAATGCTCACATAAACCTGTTTGCTTGAAGACAAAATATAATGGATGGAAGAGTTCCTTTTGCCTTTAGATTTCCGTGATATATTTCATCCATAGAGTAAAACTTTCAAAGGAGCAATTAATTTGTTCTGTCAGTTTAGCTATCACATCCTCTTAAGACTTCCAAAAAGAAGGGCAATACATAACAGCTCAAGCTGAATTTTTGATGCACASATATTGTGTTAAAAATTGAATTAAGAACACCCTGAACAAAAGAACAGTAGGCAACAATGACTGCAGATCACTACTTACACAAATCAATAATCTGGAGCTGAAAGGCTTAATAATCCATTATTAACTGCAGAACAAACACAGCTCACAGGATGCTCCCATGCTTACAGAAGTAAATACTCTTAACATATGATGTTCAGTGGAGTGATATTTAACAGATTGCCATGTTTAGATATGGAATTTTGGGAGATTGGTATAAAAATACAGTTTTGATTATGACTTTAATACAATCCTAAATGTTTTTAGTTTAGAAGAGAAATTACGTTTCTATTGCTTAATTGCAAACTATAAGATTACATTGTAAAGGATACTTGGATGACATCTACGTAAGAGAGACAAATTTTATGACATCAAATGGATAAGCTCTAGACAAAGAGCCATTCTGCTATTTGATGAGAAATTTATAAGACCAGAAACTAATGAGGCCAGAGCATGTGCAAGAGCACAGGCACACATAAGTCATAGTATTTATGGCCAATCTTTAATATGCTTCTCATCCAGGCTAGCTCTTGTCTGATCTGATCTGATCTGAGGGAAGAGCACATGCAAGGCACTGTTTTTCAGTGGGTTTTCAGCATGAATAAGGCCACTTAGCTTCTTGCATTTCAGGAGGGAGAATCAGAGCAAGAAGAAAGAGTTCAGGTACACGGAATGAGCTGTACATGTTAGATGATTTCTGGATCAGTATCCCTAATACTAATAGCCACAATGAACCAATTCAAATAACAAATAGTGACATTTAAGTAGTCACAATGAGCCAATTCAAACATGGACAAGTATAACAACTAAAGTTGGCCCAACATAATTAGCCAAAGGATTCTATTAAAACATACAATAAATAATGTGAAAAATTAAGCTCATTGAATATTACCTGCTGAAGGTCAATTAGCTTAAGATGTGCATCAGCCTCTGTTTTGGTGAGGAGAATAGTGTTCCATGGAGACCACTCCTGCTGCTTATCCCACCTGACCATAACCAAATCATACAGGTCACTGCAGGCACTGAGAACTGACCGACCATTCCATATCTTCTCAATCAAGTACTGCATATCTGGAAGCTGAAATGAAAAACAGGGTTAAAAAGGAAGAAGCATGTTTCATTCTACAARTCTTGCAACCATATAAAAATCCAARTAAAGTTTTGGGTAAATAAAAATTTTCTATGCATATGCCATATGATCACTAGATTGAAGAGTATCCAGACATAMACATCTACTTTAGCATAGTTTCTGGGACATTTGATTCTTTGATCTGTCAGCTAGACTTCTTTTAGTGTMTAGCTTGCAAACCACCTTTAAAAGTACACCTCTGTTTCAAGAGCTTCTTTATGATATGGAACATCCTTTATCAAAGGAAGAAATTGTAGCTTTTAGCCTATTTCTCAACCAGTCAACAACATACACAAAATAAAGGACATACAGYCAAAGCCATTGGCTACTATTATTAACAATGTTCTTTCCAACAGTACCTGAACTAGGAAAACAATTTTACTGTCATCCTGATAATCAACTTCAGCCTTCCTGAGACTTTCTAGAATAAGTCTATACTTGTAATATGCTTCTCGTAGCCGAGCCTCATTATCAAGCTGGTAACATGAGCGACATTTGCCAATGGTGCGGGAATTTGAAGGAATGGGAAACTCAGAAGATGGTAAGTAATTTTCGCAGCTGTGACAGAAGTAAATGTTTTTATAAAGCTGTAAGGGATCTTGTGGAACCTAAAAAATAAAAGAGAAAATTTAATTTACCACAAGGTATCTTTGTATTACTTGTATGTCACTCTAACACTGTCAGAATACATTTTACATATGTTTATGCCAGTATTTTAATATGTAAAAGCTAGTAGCATTTATTTTAAAATACCCAATAAAATGTTGTGATATTTCTTAGATATGATATCAAAATTCTCWCTATTTTCTTACTGCACTTGTTAAAATCAGTTATATAAATCTGTCAGTTCATTTTTAAGCTATATGAAGATCCTAAGCATTATGTTCCAGTGCTCTTCCTGGTGCTTTTATGTATGCATATTGTCAGCCATTCTGGAAAGGTGACAACACAGAAAAAACAGGAACTAAATTTTCTGCATTTAATTTTTCATGTAGAATCTGCCCTTTATGTCAGAGATAAAACTCTGAGATTATGGGTATAAGAATTCAAAATCATCAGACCCACATGCTCAAAAATATAGGGGACGAAAATAAACTGAATTTGCTAGCAACCTCCTCATCCCCATATTCCTTCATGRGTTCTGGAAAGAATGTAATGTAGTCTGTGCAGAGGGACCAAGTCCATAACTGGATAGTTTGAGTAGTCTGATGAYAATCTTCATCTCTGCTATGGTGCATCTGCTAATAAACCTAGCATAAAAATAACTGCAAGTTGACTCTAAATCTAACATCTGCATCTAAATCTGAAAGATTCTCTACTCCTGAGACAACATGRACCACTGTGTGAGGAATCTTCTGACAGATGCAGAATAGACATTGCTACTTAAAGCAGCAACATATGATGGTGAATCATATTTTTATTTGTAATTTGCAGTCAGAAAAGAAAAACAATCACACAAAACTGACCACATGTTCTTTGCACACTGGTGCAAAGATGAGTAGCAACTGATTCTACAACACAAGTCTGGAACAGTTCTTGCTTAGGCACAAGCTCACTGGACATGACTTTGACAATGTTCTTCCTTTAAGGATGCATGGCATGCTGCCTCTTGAGCAGTGGAAAAAACACAAATTGATCTCTCAGTGTATTGGTACCCCTTTGCTATTACATTTTACTGATACCATCCCATAAGATCTACCATTTATAACTTTCAGATTTTTTATTTCAAACACAGGAGTGCCTGGACTCTGTCAATGCTACCGGCCACTCGTCAGGTTCTTATAATCACGCCTATGCCCCATGCTCCCTAATATGACTACATAAATTTGTTTGTGTAAAGCCTATGTACTTGCTACATTTTACTTCTTGAGAAACTCCCCCATCAATTCTACAGCAAAATGTAAAATAAAAAAGCTTTCAATGTTTTCCATTCCCCTTCTCTTTAATTCAATGGCCACTATGTCAGGCTGCAGAATAAGAATAATACCTTAAGTAACCTAGCAACTTCAGGGTTAAACTCTGGAATTTTAACATACTGAAGAAATAATGTACAAATTCTTTTCCTCAGTCCTTCCAAGTTGCATTCCTTCACCCCTCTTGACATAAGATCAAGTTCCCTGTTAATTAATGCCACTATTTCCTGTGTTAATTTACAGTCATGTTCCTGAAAAAAAAAAGAGAAAAAGGAAAATAAACTCCACAACAATAAAGAAGAAAACAAGCAAAATAATCCAATGCAGATATGAAAGGAAATTATGGATTCCATGCCTTTACCATTCATATCTTTGTATGTTCATGTAAGAACACATTCACAGAACCTGTTAGTGTCTCAGTGTCTCCAATAAAATAATTGTAAAGAACYACAAAAGTGAGAATGCTTACAGATTCTGTTTTAAGGGATGTGTATATATATAGCAAAACTGTGAGGAACTGTAAGCTTGAAAGCACTAAAAAATGCTTAGCAGAGGTACACAACAAGTGCAAAATTTTTAAGTCTTCAAAAGCCCAAAGAAATATTTCCCTAAGAAGCTCCCTTTGGCTATGAGATTGGAGATGTAATGTGGGTTTAAAAAAATACCACAAAAACCCCCAAAAAATCCACCACCCAAAAGGCATGGGGGACTTTGACAGTATGCCTGAAAATTAGTCACTTCAATATTTCAAATGCATGATAGAAGGTTCTGCGGAGAGAGAGATATAAGAGGTAAATGAGTTCAGTGATATCTCAGGTAAAAAAGAGTGCTAATTTACAGAAATTCACTTGTTCACTACAACARTATTGACTTGTATTAAGATGAGCAAGAATTCATAAACCAGCAGTACTCCCAATGCCATACTGACTTTAGATCAAATACTGGCACCACTAAAACAAACAGCAAGATGTTTGTTTGTTTTAATAAGAGCAGGAAGCCGCATTCTATTCTWGGCTGATGTCAAGAGCATCATCCTGAAAGGACCTTGGAACTCATTCTTTTTATATGTGAATAAACAAATAAAACTACTATGAAAAACTAAAAAAATGCAACAAGTTTCTAATTCATTGGGAACACTAGCAGCAACAGTGAGGGCAAGGTGTGAGGGGCAAAGAGAAGAAGAAAAAAAACAATATTTGCTACCCATATCCAAATCAAGAGACAGATAAGGTTCTAAACAATATTTTTAAAAAACGAGAAAAAATAAATGGTAATTGCCATGTACATTTCTGCCATGGTTCTCATAAGGTTGCTATAAGWAGTAAACTAAACTTTGTACTAAAATTGTATTATGTATTAATATACAAAGAATTCTAAAACCATGGAGTTAAAATTCTAACATGATTTGAAGAAAAATGTGCACATGACAAAGTGAAATAAAAATTTAGAGTATGTCTAAATGCAAATTAGACAATGGAATGCAAATTACACTCTCGTGCCATGTAGTACACAAGGCTCTCTTGCTGCCAGCCCATCATCATGGCACTCATCTGCCAGCAGCAGCAGCATTGCTTGTGCAACATAATTAAGTGACAGCATCTTTGGAAAGTACAGCTTCAAGCTAAACAAAACCAGAAAAATAAAACTTACCTTCACKATACATTTGAGTGCTAACAGCACAGATCTTCTCTCATCTTTTGGGATGTCCTTTGCACTAATGCTGATGTACATTTCAAGTAGTTCTTTACCACGCAGCGAGCTCTGCGTAGCCATTTCAGTGATTCTTCCATCAAATGCTTTCCATCTCCTAGGTTGTGCACACTTCAGAAACAATGTATAGAACTCTGAGCTATTAAAATCCAACCACCAGCTGAATAATTGCATTATGTTACATCACCTTTCATCACAGCAAATAAGGACCTAGTATTAATGCTTGACTAATGCAAAAGGCTAATTCTGTTCTTGATACTGATATAGCACATCTTCCACCAGAACAATTATTCAATTGCACACTTTATTTTAAGCTGCAGGTCTTGAAAATTTCGAGTTACAGGATATTAAAAGCAAATAATATTCTCCTATASGGATATGCTCTACTTCTTTGAAGTGAATTTACTGACAGTAGTGTTAGAATACATTTGCTCTGTATTTCACCTTGCAGTCATAAATCCCTTCAAACTATCAGTAAAAATCAATASGTCTGTTGACTGTGTAAAGATTGCAAATTTAAGACCTTAAAGTCTACTGCAGTAAAAAATATCTCCAGGGAACTGTTCTATTTATGCCAGTTGCAGAGACAGATAGAAGCAATACACTTTGTTAGAGATAGGGCAAGGTATGTGTTTACAGTCTATCAGATACTTCACCTGGCTTGTTTGCTAACTTAACCACATGCCAYATGCATTATGTTTCAATTATCCCTTTGTGTATCTTTAACTTGTATAGACAGTAAGAAGTATTGCCCCACTGAGTCTGAAAAGTCCAACCATTCTCTTCTTTCCAGAAGACTGGTTTTGGTTGCAAATCACACTSTTACATAAGGAGTTAGGTATCCAATTCCAATAGAAAAAGAGTTTTAAAAAGCCTCTCCCCATCATTACCTAACTCCATTTCCTTTTCCTAACTGGGAGAGGTATTTGAAACCTCATTCTGTGTATTAATTATCCTCTTTCACTATATTTGGAACTTAAGTGTTCACAAACACTCACATACTTCACCTTGCAGACTCAGTGTGAGTTAACAACAGCAACACTTCATGCAGCATTCATATGCCTAGTAGTTTTCTGGACATGAACCCCAGCACTGACACRATCAGATATGATTTGTTAGCACCACAATCAAAACAGAGTTTTCCTCACTTTTAAATAAATAAACTATAAAGCTCGGTAGGCCAAAAAGGCAAAATAATTTTTAAAAGGATATAACACTCAATTACTCACATTTAATTACATTATCAGTGGGGGTAGAACTATAATTAAAGGAGATATYGCTAATCAGAGGTTACATTTCAGAACCAAAACTAAGAAATGCAATAGAAAAAACARACATTAGTTAAAAAAAAACTGAAACAACAAACTCTTAATTCCTTAGTGAAATCTTTGAATTTCTGTAAAATTATGAGGCCATTTTCTCTCTGTCATAAATAGGGAGCATTACAGTGTATCTTCATTGTTTCACTATCTTTGTAAAATACTAGAAATTCTTTTAAAAACCAACAAGCAAACAAACAAACAAAAAACCAAAAAAACCCCACATTTTGCAAACAATAAAATTCACAGCAACTGAGAAGGCCTATCTTGGTGTCAATCCCTTGTATGTTAGACTGGGACAGACCACTGTTTTCCATGTAGTAGTTAATTCAGTACCTATATTTGATCCTCTTCAATGAAATAACTTATAATAACACAGAAAGGTCATTYGCTTATGCTAGGAAGAATCAGTGGCCAGAGTATACCATAGGAAGTAGTAAAATTAGATTATTTTCAAAAATTTGCAAACCAAATATGTACAAGCAGTCTTGGCATCCCATTCTGCAAATAACCCTCAACACAGAACAATTATGTTATTATAACTAATTCTTTGAAATTATATCTGTAACTTCTGCATTTTTTCTTACTACCTTATCATATATGGGTATGACATAAAAATATTTTAAGATGTAAAAATAATATACAGCTTTTTACTTAAAAAAGAAAGAATCACAAGTTCTTTCATTTCATGAATATTTTTTCTGTACTCCAGACTGACATCAGAAAAATGAAAACTTTGAGATCTTCTTCAGCTTGTTCCTGTCTTTTAGTCTGCTGGCAATGCTGTGGAATTTACAATAATCCTGTTATCTGTATTACTTCAGAAAGCAAGGCTACTACAACTACATTCTGCTGCCAACGCATGAAAGCAGAAAAAGTGCCCGAGGAGAGAAATACACCACCACAGACAGAGAGAAAAAGGTAAGTAAAATAAAAAACTCCAYCGGACATGTGCAGAAATAGCTCAAAGCATGAAAGGTACGAACTGAGTGATAGTTTACAATGACACAAATTTCTTTAAGGAAATACGATGGCCGTATAAAAGCTTAATCAAATACTTCCTCTTCAAAGTACAAATGCTGAAGAAGAATGAGCTCAGCCTAAAGAAGAACCCGCTAGAACTTAGTGCACACACAACTAGTAGCAACGTTTGTACGAGCACACATGCCTATGGGGTTACATGCTTGAAAGAAAGAACAAAGGTTTCCATGGAGAAGCAAGTTTCATACCACATTGGCTGTTGCAGCTTGCAACCTTCAGATGTGAAAGGTGTTATTCCAGCTTTAACTGGAAAGTGTCCTGATCAACATGACCAGCTCAATGTTCAAGAAAAACTGAATAATCCCTAATCAAGCACTCAAAACTAAATTTCATTCTGTAATTTAAAGTGCTTAAATTGCACTGTTACAGTCATAGCAAACCATCTAATTTTGAGATTTACAAAACTATATTTATATTTTTTAAAATGCAGAAATTGTTACTTTCTCTGCCTCTGAGTAAAGCTGTTATCTACATCAACAGTTTAGAACAACACTCAAAACCCTACAGCTGACATGATAAAAAACATGAAAAGTTGCACTAGTTCAGAAGCTCATTAGATTTTAAAATAAAAAGAATACAGTCTCTTTCATTAAAAACATAATTTATACATTTAAAATAGGAATAAATAAATTAGTAGTAACTGCTTCAGAAAAATGTCCACTGTTTGGAAAGACAGGACATCTGTTGCCTCTGATGTGTGTCCTGAATCTCCAAACATCAACTGTCACTGAGAATCCTTGTACTGAAGAACATTTTGCTTCTGATTCTAGATGTAAGAAAACTGTACAGCTTGTCAGAATATGTGCTGGAATTAATCTGTACAGGGCAGGACATTGGAAATAAGTCCTTAAGGGAAAAGTAACAAGAGTCAGTTAAGAGAGAAATATTATTTGTCTTGACTGTTCCAGRCTTCTTTTTCTTTGAAGGTAACAGAATAGATTGTAAGTAGTAGAAGCAAACATTAATCATAGAAATGATTCAAGGCTTGCATAATAGTCCTAATTATTTCATTTTCTGGGGTTTTTTTCATTTTTGTAAGCAGTAAAATAGAAAACAAWCACACCACAGCAATAAATGGGGTTACAGTTTCACCAACATTTCAGATAAGCAATTTGGTAATAATTAGAAATATAATAGATTTTATCAAATCACATATACAGTACAGTTCCCCTGCATCAGTAATAAAAAGAATGAAAAAAAGTCTCTTTTGGACAAAACCACCATTTTTACTTTTGAGCACTAAATAGACAATATTTAAAAACAATAATAAAAAAATATTAGATACCTAAAAACCATTTCTGTAGCAGTATTTCTTTTCAAAGTCATGTCACATACTTCAAAAAACAGCCAGAAAATAAACTATTACTTTTTTTTCTGAGGGGATGGATTGCTGGATGTCTACCTAAAAGGATAAGGGTTTTTGTATTTTACATTAAGATCCCATTGAATTTAATGCCATTTTAAATCATCTTTGTAAATGAAGAAATATGGATTTTTTTTAATAGAGTAAAGAATGAAGAACACTTGCCTTAAATATCATCCCCAAGATTATACAAGAATGAAATCTCAAGTTAAAGTGCTAATGGAACTAAAGTAGTGATTTTATAACTGAGTTCAGTATCAGATTTGAAGTTCTTCTTTAAGCATGAAAACAGAATAAATTCTTTCATTAAAGACACACAAATGATGACCAGAGGCCCATGCTCAGTTGGGAAATTAATGACAAATTTACTTTCTGAAAGAGAACATGTTTATTATATTTTTTAAAATTTATTGGTTTTRTTTTTTACAAATAACAGTCTTAATGATGCACTGGTCAACCTTCAATCAATCTGAGAGCTATGAGATTCTYRGCTTRGAAAAAGAAATTGACTGAATTGTAYTGGCATGAACAACCACATAATTTGGATAGTAAATGGACATTAATGTTAAAAGCGACAGAAGTTATTTTTGGTACTTTGCAGTTGTATTTTCTGTTCCTGTACTTTGGTATTCTTTATGATCAGCCTAATCACTGACCTTTTTCAGAAGGTGCAGTATTGCTTTTTGTTGATTCTCCACATTGGCATGCAGTCTGTGCATCTCAATGCAAGCAATGAGCTCTGTCTCTTCTTCCAGAAGTGCACAAAGTGCTGTCTTCCTTTCAGCTCCACTAAGAGTTTGGTTAATTCGTTCAGTCTCCTCCTGCAACCATACTGCATGTAAAAATATTTGGGTTATTTTTTACAAGATGCTTTCCAGTGAGATTTCTTCTTTCATATTTAAGAAACTACATAAGTGACTTTTCTTTGAATATTCACTGAAAGCCAGTTTCCATTTTAGGGAATTGACTGTTATGCCTATTTTCAATACATGCAAGATGGCCCAGAAATCAATGTAAATCATACAGATGTTCTGTGAGAGTTTGKGTGTGTACATCAATTCCAGACTGCCAAATTGTACTCCATACCCAAGGATGAGTAGGAGAAAAAGGAGCTCTATGTGAGAAAAAGCATTTAGCTCCTGTGGAAATGTGAGATGAAATGGCTGCAGCTGATTGTGGTACCACTAGTACTCAGTGCTGAGAATATTACTGCTTCTCCCTGCATAAATGAGTAAAATCTAAAGAAGCTTCATGTCCTCTAAAACCAAGATATAACTTGATTGACAGTCACATTTAGCACTCCAGGCCTTACACTGGATAATTGCAGTGGTATTACTTTTTGCCATCCAAGGCAGATGAATGTACATTAATAATTGGACAGTCACTGCTTTACTTTTCCTTTCCTCTTCTACAATATAAAGCCCCAAGTGGGAGAAAGTGGCCACAGAAGGAACAGAATGGTCAAGAGAGCAGCATAAGAATCTGACCCATAACACGCTGCCAATACACAGACRACATGGCTTTAGAGAAATCTGTTTGTAAAATCAAACTGTGTTTACTGCCTTTGCATATCCTGTAACAATTCTTGGCTTCTCTGAAGAGCCTGATCCAGTTCAAATACCTCTGGAGTTTTGTAGGGAATGTTATAAGATCCAAAACATCAACATTCCTGAATAATGCCTCAGAGTGTTGTTATCATCCCAGAACAGTTATGCAAATGCAAAAATGTAAAATAAAACAATCCAATATGTGGTGCACTGAAAAACCTGTAACATCCTGGATCAGGTAAGATTAGAGGCAGAAGGAGGGAAAGAAGGAAGGCTTATTTTCTGCCTGTGGCTTCTTATCTACAATACCTTATGTTATTTTTAAACATTTCAATTCTTTTCCTTAAGGCTCATCAAGTTGTAATATGACAGCTGTCTGAAAAGTTCTGAGAACCCAAAGATAGATATTTTAAATAAAGCAAATTCAGCAAACAAGAACATCYTATAGAATTAATTTACATGAAGCTTTATTATGCCTGAAGGGGGCAGCAACTTCTACGGTGGAGCTAACAAATATGGTAAGCAATTTTATACTTTCAGAAATGAAGAAGCTGACCTTTTGATTCCATATATACATGCAATCAAGTTAAAACACCCCTCTTAGATTATCTATAGGCAGATTATCTCTTCTACAGGCAGAGATTTTACTCATTATAATTTTTTATTCCAGTTTTTATAAAACATAATAGTTCACACTTTTCAAATAAATAATAAATGCCTATATGCAGATGTGTTGAATAAATAGCTAGATCTCATTTGCACTATATAGTCAACAGGCAAGATTTTGTACCACCAGGAACTGCCTGTACTGGCTGACCCTGTAATAGTAACCCTGTTGTGACTGAAGCAATAACTTTCACAGATCCCTGGAGAATAGTCTCATTTTATTACTGTTGCAATGATTTAGCTTGTGTAGACTGTTGGCASTATAAGAATGTAGGGGAGGGAATGCAGGTAGGGAAAACACCCCAACTTCCTAGAATCATTAAGCTCTATTAAAATGAAGGGCAYAACTGCAAATCTCCATGTAGAGAAGCAACTAGTCAACACCAGTAAACAACAACTAAACAGTGAGATTGATATCAGGCCATTATTTTTAATAAAATATTTTTTAAAAATTTCAAATACTGGGATTTGTTCTGAAGTGCCACTTTTTTTTCAGGTTGCCTAGATATGAAATTCCTGAACATGCTTAGCTGTAAGTTTTATTATTTGTGAATCCGAAGTCATTAAATTCAGCAAGAGACACTTGCATAACTGTAAGTTTCAAATCCAAAAATACTGTGAAAATCAGCACTCTTCCATAACTTGAACTGAACTTGGTTGTTTCTATTGCAAGTAAGACTCTTCACACTTMAAAAAGAAAGAAAGAAAGAAAGAAAAAARGATCATACATCTGATAGCACATTAGSCTGGAAGCATATCGGATGCCAAATACTAAGACTTCTCATAAGTGTCAAGGAAAAAAATACTATCTGAGTACCTTGGTTTTTGATTACTTAGTCAGATATACCTTTAAAAGGGCTTGATTCTTGGGAAGTAAAAAGTGAACTATCTACAATGAAAAAGGGGCAGGGGGGTTTAACAACCCCAAACAAAGCACAAATCTCAAGAAGATACCATTCCAACAGTTGCAAAGTTCAAAACAGGCAATAATTTTTACGCTTGTCACGAAGTTCAAAACAGGCAATAATTTTTACATTTGTCACGAACAGTGATATTTATAAATCATTTATTAATTCAGACAAAGCAATGAGTGCAATGCCACACAAAGTATGACAGCAGTAAAAGATAAGTGTAYAACTTGGGAATTCTTGAATCGTGATCCTAAGCTCTATGAATAACACATGCTACCAAACTTATACTCAGTTTACCACTGCAGAAATAGCTGAGATGGTTTAAGGTGAAGGATGAAGTAGGTAATCCATTAGATCAGTTCTGGTACAAGGACTACAATATCCAAACTGTCAAAGAGCTATACCACAAAACACTGTAGCCTAGATAACATAAGGGTTGTTACAAGTMACAGTATAAGCCTCTGGCTTTAAAAGAGACATGGTAAAAAACTAAAATTTGTCTTTCTGTTTGATTATATGCTGGTACAAGTCCACAGCTTTTGATTGTTTTTATTTTTCCAAAAGGACATACTCTAGGTTTTTTTTTTCAATTTGCAACATTAGTTTTCCTGTAAGGTTTTATGTCAATTATCTGCAGTCTTCACACTATTCTTCTGGAAATGTTTAGAGGTGCCTGCCTSTTTTAGACATCATCTACTCCAAGAACATGAAAAGTGTGTCTTTCAGGATGTCCTGGGGAACTCCTAAGAGATTTTTAAATTTTGACAACACAGTTTTGTGAAACACAGAATAAATTAGAAAGAAGAAAAAGCATCAGTAGATGATGACTAAGACAAAAGGAATAACTTCTGTCATATGTTGTAAAATTCTGTGCAAAAATTTAATTCATTATAAAAAAGTCTATAGCTAATGATGAATTATGGATCGTAATACTAATTTCTTCACAGAATTGTTTTCAGCATCTTAAATATAAAGTAAAAGATCAAAGTAACTCTGATCTTAAAAAAAACCCTTTTTGTTCTTCTGGCTGACCTTAACTTTAGACATAAATAAAAAAAGTTAATAAAACTGCCAAATAGCAATATTCTACAAGCCACTTATTTCCTAAAAATGTGTGCTGGTTTTGGTGGGGATAGAGATAATTTTTACTCATAGTAGCTTGTAAGGTGCTGGATGCTGATAACACAGGCATGTTTAATTATTGCTGAACAGTGCTTTCGAGCATCAAGGCTTTTTTTCTGTTTCTAGTAATACATGGAAGTAAAATAATTATTTTAAACTGAAACAAGTTCCRCTGTAAGTGGAAAAAAATAATGGAAATGTTGATAAAAACATGTAAAAAAGTAAGTTTTAAACAGACTGTACTATTTTGTTGGATATTTTAAGGATATCCCTTTAAAACTTACATTCCAAGTCATGGTACAGTAGCTCAAAGTCTTCTCTTGTTTTAGGGTTCAGTTTTTTCTCATACTCCCTTCTCAGTAGTGCTTCTCTCTCCCTTTTTTTCCGTAATTCTTCTTGTGCCTCCCATGCCAGCCTCAACCTCTTTTCTTCCAGCAGAATTTGTACTAAACGTACAGCATACCAACGACGGAAATATTTCTGTATTACTATTACCTATAYGTAATACAATACCAAAGAATCAAAAATTTCAAACAAAGCAGCAGAATATTTTGTTTTTAACTATTCTTTTCTTCAGCTCCCTAACTACATTTTCTAAGATTTGTCTTGTACTGAAACTAAATCAGTCATGTACTAGTAGTTTAAGCACTAGTAYGGTTACTCAGTTGGGTAACTGCAGGAGCTTAGTCAGTGAATACAGTGGATAAACTAGGTCCAAATAATCAAATCAAAGTATAAACTACAGTCAAATATCCATTTTTCTTTTTCAAATCTCCCCTTAAAAATGTCTTTTGCCACGCACTGTTTTTATTGTTTTCCTTATCTTACTACCAATTTACATAGTGGGAATGCAGACACATTTGCAAAATTTCTTTTAAATTTCTAGACACAAAAATCAACACAGACACAAAATCAACTGCATTTTATTTGTAAACAAAGTGAAATTACTAATGCTATTATGACAGAAACTAAAATAAAAAGAAAATTAAATCATSTACCTTCCCAAGCTGTAGCTATTGAGGACTAGGGAAATGTCCACAATATGTTAAGGGAAGATACTGCACAAGATCACCTTCTGCTGCCTGAGCTAGCATTTGCACTCCAAGCAGTTTAGTCAGATCAATAACATGAGATACCAAGAATTGTTCAGCATTGAAAGCTATCAAGCATAAAATCATACTAATACAGTCTCTAGTAATATCTTAATCTAAAACATCTCTTGAATATGTCTTCAAATAGGATTTCAATATGGACCTATACTGCACTGTGCAAATCCATCAACATGAGCCAACATCAAGCTGGTGTCTCACTACTGTACATTATAAATGATCTACAGATACATTACAGATGTCAATAAGTGCCACTAAGAACCACAGTAAAACATGTTAGTAGTCCTGAGGAAATGATTCCCCATTTGGGTTCCACTTCTACAAGATGCTTACTGTTGTCAGCTAAAGCYGACCAGTTTAAAAAGTTCTTACGGAAAACTTCTACCCAGAAAATTTCACAGATCTTGCCAACCATGTCAATACAATTACCAATACAAATTCTACTTATGCACTTGGGGAATCAAATGTTTCTCCATTTAGTTGGATTCAGACTGCCTACTTTCAGTGATCAAATTAATAACCAGAGCATTTACAAAGCACTGCCTCACCTAACACATTTTAGGGCATATTTGAGTTAGATGTGCAGTCACGGGATACATGGTTTCCAAAAAGCAATGTAATGGTATCCTCTGCACTATGAACGTGCGGAATCTGTAATCTGAATTGCATTCATGAGGCAACTCAGTGCACCAGAGAACCCCACAGACCCAATGCCTGTGTTTGAACAGCCCATTTCTACTTTAGTGTCAAAGCAGGGAGCTTGAATAGAATCCAAACAGGATCAGTTTGCCCAAGGCAACCTACCAAGTCTGATTAAAAAAAAACAACCAAACAGACAAAGAACACGAAAGTCAAAAGCTGAATCCAGACCTTCTAAATCCTAACCCAATAYTCCATCTATTTCAGGCCGTATGTTAAGCATGTAGCTTAGGTTCTTCCAAAGAGATCATGAGAATGTTGTAGGAACATGCCTGTTCTAATCCTTAATGCTCTACAGGGAAACTTAACTGTCACTGTAAGACAGAAAATAATAAATTCAGAATTCTTAATATGTTGCAAAGTATCAAATGTCATTAAATGCACATACATTCCCTGTGGCTGAAAAATTACAAAAGATGAAGATAAAAAGACATTTTACAGTTCACTTTTAAATTCAATCTTTGAACACACTGAATACTCATAAAATATTCAGATAACCTTCATAACATATTGCCTTACATACAGTTTCAAACAGATAAGGACTTACTGCTTCAAGTCTACGTTTATGGTATTCTTCTGCTGTAAAATACTTTCCAGGACTTATTAGTTTATCAGTCACGTTTGACACATAAAGGCCAATTTTAGTCATCTGTGTYGATGTTGTATTTCTTGTTTGTTGTAGCTTATTTTTGTCCACAACTGTCTGGGAAGAAAATGCAAGTTAGATAAGAAGAAAATACAGAGATTTTTTTTCTCATYACAGTAAGTGGCAAAATTAGCTATTTTTAATAAAAATCACAAGACTAATGATATTTATCCACTAAATACTTTCATTTGCACACTTACTTCAGATTTACTTCCTCTTTCCTAACAGAAATAGTGTCCTCATTCTATTCCATTTGGCAAAACCAACATTCTAAAAAGATAMTACAAAGCCTTTACCTGTGTTTCCTTAGAAAATAACTGAATTCCTTTGTCAGGTCGTTTTKTGGGTTTTGTTTGTGATCCTGCATTATGAAATTCCACTCCTGTTGACACGTTCCTAAATCCACCCAGAAAAGGTTTCTTATAGGTAGGTCTTTCAATTTTTACAACTACTTCTTGAAATGAACCYGAGTCTGTTGAAATGGAAGTTCCAAAATAGAATTATTGTTTCTTTTAGTAACATCTAGATTAAATATATATGTATCAATACATATGCAAAAACAGAATTTACCTGTTTGTACTCCAACAGTTATGACATCAGGCATGTGGTAATCCTGTTGATTGACTTTTCCAGGAAAATATCYCTGATTCTGAGACTGGACAGTTTCATCAAAATTAGGCCCAGTCGTCTCTTGAGGAGACTGCTGCTCCCAGCCCACCTCTGACCCTGATGTGCCTGCAGGTTCTGAAAGTGGAGGCTTCTCTGCTGGGTCCCCATTCTCAGTCTCTCCGACTGCTTTTCCTTGTGACRATGCACCTGAGCCTTCTGGTGCATCTTCCATTTCCTAAAGCATTGGTTGCATGCTTTTAACCCTTCTGAAAGAATAATCAGAGGATCCATTATAAACTACATCGTAGCACATTTCTTCTACCAGATTTATGGGTAACTTACTATCCTGAAATGCTTCTCCTGTATCTATTCCCAAAAAGACCTGGTGAGAACAGCATGAGATCTTTGCTTCCACCAAAGAAAGCACTTCTGGCTGGTGTTGACCAAACCTAATAGTCCAAGGCAGGTAGCCGGCACAGTTCTTTTTACCTCTCGTTCTCTGCCTATAAAACAGAACGATCGAAGGAGTCATTAGCCAGGGACAGCATACCTTTACCGTTTTCCGACTTGCCACTGAAATGACACGGCAAGCCCAAAATTCCTGARCACAAAAAGCCCCAACCAAACCCGCAGGACCCGGGACGGAGCTCCCGGCAGGAGCGGGTGATGTTATCCGCCCGGGCGGGTGTGCGGCCCCTGGCAGGGTGCACCGGGGCCGGGGGTGCGGCCCCCTTTGGCGCACGGGTGGGACCCCCGCCCCCTCCGCCCCCTCCCGCCACTTCCCCGCGGCCCCGCAGCACCTCCGGGCCCCGCGGCGCTCCGGGCGGGCGCTGCTCGCCACGGCGGTGGGGCGGTAGCCACGGCAACCGGCCCGGGCCAGCGGGGAGCGGGAGCGTGCGTACTGCGGAACGGGGCGGGCCGTGCTGACTGAAAACGCACCAGGGACGGGAAGGGCCCGGAGGAGAGGGAAAGGGAAGCGATGCCAAAGAACGAGCAGCTCCMTGGTTCCCTCCAGCCCCACAGCACCTGCAGCAGCCCTGCTGGCGGCCTGCAGTGCCCCAGTGCTGGCGCGCCGGCAGTGCCGTGCCTACTGTGACCCTCAGCAGGACGATGATGAGCTCTTACCAGCCCAGAGCGGCACGAATGTATGAAAACACCGTTATTCCTTTTAGTTCATACTACAGATAGTAGCAGAAGTTTTACTAAACCCCGAGAACTCTTGTGTATAGTGAAAGTGTGTAGTGTGTGTGTTGCCAGCCCTCGCACACCATCACTTCCGAGTTCTGTGGCAGTGCCTACCCGTGAGACGATTTGTGCCTCATGGTGCTGTTCTCCCTGGAAGGTCTGTGKTGTGAGGACTGAGGCTGCTAAGTGCAAATTAAAGACATGTAAATCAGAATGAAAACCATATGAATTTTAATTTCCTGGTTCTTAGGTGCCTTTTCTGACACAATTCCTGCAAATGTTTCAGCATGCTACAGGAAACACACAGTCAATTCACACAACTTTCAGATGTGAAATRCACAGTTCTGTGTCGCAATTCCAGGGAATCCTGAAAAAAGCATTTTAGCACACATTGAATTTGTATTGATACTCAATAACTGTATGCCATGAGCACTGTTGCCACGTTTCACAGACATTGTAAGACTCTTGAACGCGAGCCTGCTTCCCATCAAGAGGACAGAAAATTCCCATTACCACTGCTAAGACTCTTTTTTTCTAAAATCTGGATTGAACTCCCAGAATAGGATCACCACTGCTCCTATAGAAAGATACTATCATTTGTGACACTCTCTCACTATTATATAGTCAATTCAAATTAATTTTCAAGTTGCAATGATTTTTCATTATTTTTATAATAAAAYAGCATATAAACCTTGAATAATAAAATAATAATAAAAAGCAGCTTTTACTCATCACCTATTGGTTTTGGGTYCAGAACACAGCCACTCAGGATAGGTTAAGCAGCATTGATGGCAGGTTATTAATGGCAAAACCCTCACTACTTGCTGCTCTACTCTGCTGATGGAAAAACTGTTTTTCTGGTCTAACAGGTTCTGTCTCTATCAGGTCCCATCCTTGCAGATAAAGTAATTTTTCACTCACTGATGACTCAATGATGACTTCAATGAGATGACCTCAAAGTATTTTAAAAATCTAAAGTTTGTYAACTCTAAACCTTACCACATATGATAAAATCTTTTGCATCATCATGTATTTCCAACAATTAAAGGAGAAAAATCAAGCAAAATCATTAGTCAGCMTTCAGATTATGCCTTGATAGCATATGCATCTTGAAATAAATTAGGTTCTTTATTGAAGACATCGATGTGCATTTGTGAAAGCAAAATGAGAGTACGCTTCCATCAGTGAAACTGAGTTTTAAAAAGCCATATATCAAATTTCATCAGCTATGGACCAAGAAAAAAAACCTCCTCTCCCCTGGAACACAATTAATGAGCTTATTTTAAGTCACATKATAAATACATCTTTAGAAGTAGAGAAAATAACTGAACAAGAAAAGAGTTCAGCAAATGTCTCAGTTATGGAAGAGTGAAAAAGAATTCCAAGAGTTGCCACCATATTCTGGCAAATTTTTTTCTCCCCCCCACTTCAGTATTTCATGCCAGTATCATATTMAAACTTTGGGGTTTTTTWAATTTATCYTGATTCCTCTCAGGTCAGCTCAATACTTATTACCTATGCATTAATTTTCATTACTCATATGACAGCATAGGCCCTCATTAAAGTCTGTAATCTCTTAATATTTCTAATGTGAAAATAGTGTTCGTTAACTTCTGCAAAATCCTCTTCTGGAATGCCATCTAGTGGTTCTACTTAGGAAAAGACCAGCTTCTACCTTTGTCAAGGCTGAAGTCCTTCAAAACCAACCAATAAAATAAAGCATTTTTCACATTTTCTATTTTCAAAATATAAAAATTTCTATAATTATAGTAATAATGGTTGGGGGGAAAATCAGTGCTAAAGAATGCAGTGAAAATAGTTTCTGGAGTGAATACCCTTTGGAATACTGACCTTCTTCCCCAATACCAAGTGCATGAAGGATTATATAAAGCTGTAATTAATCATTCATAATAATGATGTCACAGATGAATTTATATCCTAAAAACTACAGAAAAACAGCTATGACCAAGTATGTTGTGTAATGTTAGTGCATACATAAACATTTATTAAACTGCAGGGTTTCATGATACAGCTATATTCTTGTMTTTAAACTTGCAGGAATGTTACTAAAATGATCTTGAAAAAAAATGAGTAAAGGCAAACCTGCACTGTACCCTTAGATCTAGTTTGGATATTTTAATTGGGATTTATAAGTTTAAATCTCCACACAAAAGCTTTCAAAAGAATCATAGAATGAATATCTTGAGTTCCCAGGTCACAGAATATTCTGAGATGGAAGGGATTCACAAGGATCATCAAGTCYAACACTTAAATGAATGGTCCATCCAGGGACTGAGCCCACATCCTTGGTGTTATAGGCCCATGCTTTAACCAACTGAGCTAATCTCAGTGCTCAACCATCCTSCGGATAAAAAACATTTTCCTAGTAGCAAATGTAAACCTCTCCTGAWACAGCTTCATGTTGTTCCCTGGGGACCTGTCACCAGGGACTSATCTCAGAGATGAGTCCCTGCTCTTCCCTTTGTGAGAATGAAGASCACCATGAGGTCYATCCTCMGTCTCCTCTGCTCTAGACTGAATARATCAAGTGACCTCAGCCATTCTCAAGGCACTTCACCATTTCCTTGCCCTTCTTTGGACATTCTAACAGCTTTGTATCTTTCTTGTGGTGCCCRAAACTGCCCCCAGCACTTGAGGAGAGGCTGCCCCAGYGCAGAGCAGTGTGGGACAATCCCCTCCCTTGCCTAGTTGGCGATGCTGGGCCTGATGCCTTCCAGGACAMAGTTGGCCCTCCTGGCTGCCAGGGTACTGCTGGCTCATATTCAACTTTCCATCTACCAGGACCCCCAGGTCCCTTTCTGTGGCACTGCTTTTCGGCATCTCATTTCTCAGTCTGTCTGTACATCCAGGGTTCCCCCATCCCACATGCAGAATCTGGCACTTCTCTCTCTTATCAGTGATTGCCCATCTCTCTAATTTGTCACRGTSTCTCTGCCTTTGAGGGAGCCAACAGCTCCTTCCAATTTAGTGTCATCAAACTCACTTAGCATCCCTTCCTGTCCTGCATGTAAGTTGTTAATGAAGATACTGAAGAGCACTGGGCCTAAGATGGAGCCCTGTGGGACCCCACTGGTGACCAGTAGCGAKCCTGATGTCACCTCATTTACTGCAACACTTCACACTCAAGTTGTGACTCAATAATACACCAATACAAATTTACACAAAGATTTTGTAAGATCCCAATAGTAAAGCTTTTGCCACAGGTGTTACACCAAGGATGGTAACCTACCTGCTAACAAGAAACCTGTTGCTGCCATCACTTTGAATRGTAAGTCTTCTTTCTCCCCCTCACCTCTCCAGTCTTGGGTCTTTCCAGTACCTCCCGCAAGTCAAAAAGTATTTAGTTACGTGAGCAGCAAACTCAGCCAGTTCAGGACAGGGATTCAGCTGAAACCTAAAAACACGTTATTTTTGGGAAGCATTCAATCCCTCTTTATTGCACAGCAATAAAGACCCTGGCAGTGGTAGCAAAAACACACAACCAGAAGTGGGACAAAATCATCACACTTTTCTACAACTTGGATTTTGATTTCAAGTGGCCTGTAATGTTTGTATTTTTAACATACAGATACAGATTAGAAAAATAACTCAGAGTGAGGCACAAATACCCTGTTCATATAAAATGAAAAAAAAAAGTAAATAAACCAGAAGTTGCAGACAGGTCAGAAAGAATTTTCTTGAAACCATTTTTGCAAGAAATTGGCAGCAGTCTTTAGACTTTAGACTGCKAAATATAAGTGGACAAAATATATTTTAATGAAGTAATTATATTTTAATTTAAACTGTCAGTAACAACAGAATAATAATTATATTTTTCTTTTTACTTTCAAGAGTTTATATCATTTTGAAACTTATATTGGCCATCTCCACTGGTCAGAAGGAGGTTCTTCAACYAGAGGCTCCCATGGTTTCCACTGTATCATTTTTCTTGCCAGGGACAGCTCATTTTCAGCCTGTTRATAAACACCATACACAAAGTCTTAAATTCTCTACAATTGCCAAAATATTAAATTACCYGTATTTCAGTTAATTATCTCAGTGATGTCACTATCTATCACAATCACAGACTACCACAAATTTCACCTATAAATATCAAAGGAACTTTATGTTTTGGGCATTTGTTTATAAAAAAACTGAAATCATCCCTAAACACCCAATCACCCCCAGTCTATTCAGCAAGACATTCCAATCACAACTTCATGATATTTKGGATTCTATTTTGATTATCCCCCAATATTATTCAATCTTCTTATGTCCTTTTCACTAATTTTGAGTCGGTAAGAAGCAATGTAAATATGCATGCATATCTGTAAGCATAATACATGAAACAACGATTTGTTAGGTTTTAGCATGGCCATCCCAATCACTACATAACAAATTTGTTTTCAGGGTTTTTTTTCCCCTTTTGTTTTGCAGCAAAGGAAGATATGCAAAACTCCCAATTTTCCGAACAGGAGCTGAGCCAAAGGAGCACTAAAAATCACTGCTACTTTCTTACATCATCTTAAATTTCCCCCTTACCTGTACAATGACTTCTTCTATCTGACCACTATTCAGTTTGTCCTGTAGTTTTTGCACATCAGTCTCCTATGTTCAAATACATATTAAAAAATGTTTCACTGAGAAGAAAGCCCATAAAAAGCATGAAAGCAGTAATTTAACCAGATCACACTCCAATCTTCCTCAGAACTACTGGTTTATATCATTTTAGATTATCAAAGAAATCTCACACTCACTTGTTATTGAAAAGCAAACACCACACCCTCAATGATAAACGCAAAGAATGAACGCTATTTAATGAACCCAAAGAAGTATCAGCAGATAAGGGCTTTGGTTTATACATTGGAAAAATGTCTTGTTCTTGCATTTTTATAGAATTATATGCAACTTTTCAATTATCACCTTAAACACACCAGTATTGAACAGTTTCACATAACAAAAAGTGGTTTTAAATACTGAAGAAAAGGRTTGTGCTAAGATACTACACTGGCAAGAGCACATGCATTTTTCTGTTCAAGGGTGTGTGAAAATTACTTTTCTGTGAATTTTTCACAAAAATTATGTTTGCTTCTAATTTTCACAGAACATCAGMAGGAAATTAATAATTCCTTTTCATATGCCATCAAAATATCCCAGTCAAAGACAAAAATAAACCTCAATACTTCAATTGCTTCTGAATTGGTATCTAAAAGTTACATGTGCCCCTGAAAAACAGACAGGCCCTCTGAAAATCATTTTTCTCATCCTATGGAATTTTTCCATGTGCAACATTAATTAAATAGCRTTGTACTTACCTTTTTCACCAAATCAAATCGCTCCTTTACAATCTGCTCCGTGTATTTCCTATAAGCTGCATCTTGGGGAATGTTTTGCAGGACACCAAGGATTTTTGAGTACAGTATTCGCAGGCGCTGAAATGATCACAAGATATGGTTAAAATACACTACTACAATTATTTAACTTCTTGTCCTACCAAACCTACTAATTTACTACTTATACACAAAGTATGGTATTCAATCCAGAAGTGCAAGATTAACTAATAATTAAGTCTGAGCCACTGAACTCCATCTTTGGTAAGTGAGATTTATCAGCACTGAAAAATTATCATTGTCACATTCCTCAAAGAAAAAAACAAGAAAAAAAAAAGAAAACACAAAGATATATCTTTGCAGGAAAAAAAAAAAAAAAAAAACTGAAAAATTATCATTGTCACATTCCTCAAAGAAAAAAACAAGAAAAAAAAAAGAAAACACAAAGACAGTTGCAATCTGAACACATTTGATGCAAAACGGAAAAAAAAAAACCAGTAAATGCTGTAAAGTGCTCTTAAAAAAAGAAAAAAAGAGAGACAAATTCATGTCTCACCCATCAGATACTCAAAATTTACTTGAGGAAGATACAAAGAGATTATAATGGAGGAGGTTTTGTCACTTCTCCTCATGCTGGTGCTAAGCTCTGAGTAACAAACAGACTTAAACCTGAACCTTTTATTGGTGGATTTAAATGCAGGGATAAAGGACATATTGCAGTGAAAAAATTGACACTTTTGGATTGGGTAATTGTATCTAACTGACAAGGAATGGATGTCCTATAGGAAGAGTAAGAAACAAGCAGAATACTAAAAGAAATAGAAGAAAAAACAGGAAACAAAAAGAAGACTGGCAAAGAATCTAAACTTCAAATAAAGCATTGTCCAGTTCTTTACGCTTCGCTTTAAGTCACTGAAGAAATTAAAATGCAGTAAGTTCACCCAGAAGGTGTCTGACAAGGCTGTAGACTGAGCTAGAACAGTTTCTACAAAACAGCAGTGATTTTACCAATGGTTCTCTTTAACAGCATTCTTAGGTATTGGAGTCAAAAGCATTTTTGAAACAGAATTGTTGTGTGGTAAGAAATTTCAAGGTGGGTAACTTTAAAAATTACTAAAGCTCTTTCAAAGCTAATGAATCCTGAATAATCATGATGTGGCAAACATGCTTACATTACTGACCCTGAAGAGGTAAAAAGGAAGCCACATATTGCTACAAGAACCACCTAATGCAGTTCCCAAGTACCACTGAAGTATCCCAATCTCAACATGCTTGCCATCACAAGGCCTCRAAGTGGCTTTGCACTACATGGTTAGCCTCTATCATCTAAGACTGTTGTTGGGTACACAACACAGCAAAGCAACAAAAATCTTTTTGCCTGTGAAGTAGGAATCATATTGGTTCATAAAAGCACTTACACAAGAGAGGTTTTTGAAATCAGCACATGCCACAAAAAAGTACATGTGTGAAACAACTTATAATGACATGCGTTGAACCTTTATCACACAATATTGTTTCATTAAGCTGCACCAGATTAAGGTACACAGCACACCTACACATGCAAACCCATAAAAAAACCTTAGATCTCACTGCCAGTTTCCATTAACTACAGAATAAGATACATGACATACCTCATGAGGGTTCTCAGCTACAGCCAATCCTACAAGTCCAGTGGTCTGCAGAGAGCATAAACATACTTGACCAAAGCATCCATTTTCACATTAATTGTTTTGTTTTGACTCAAAATACATCTAACAGGGATGATTCTGTGACAACAGTCCTGCCTCTGGCCATATGCCTTTGATCCCAGAGTCCCAATGCTCTGGCCAGAGGGAGCAGCTCACCTTATCAGAATCAYAGAATATTCTGAGCTGAATGGGACCCACCCGGATCACTAAATCCAACTCCTGCCCTGCACAGCACCATCCAGAAGAATCACACTAYGTGTCCCAAAGCAGGGTCCTAACGCTTCTTGAGCTATGGCTGGTGTTGKGACCACTTCCCTGGGGAGCCTGTTCTAGAGCCCAACCACATTTTGGGTGATGAACCTTTTTGTAATATCCAACCTAAACCTCCCCTGACACAACTTCAGGCCATTCCCTCAGGTCCTGTCACTGGTCACCACAGACATCAGTGYCTGGCCCCTTCTCTTCCCCTAACGAGAAAGTTGTAAATTAAAATGCGGTCTCCCCTCAGTCCCTTCTCCGGGCTGAATGACCAAGTGACCTCAGCCAATCCTCACAGGGCTTCCCCTCAAGCTCTTCACCATCCTCGCTGCCCTCCTTCGGATGCCCTCTAATGGCTTAGTTTCTTTCTTATATCGCGGTGACGGAAACTGGACACAAACTGCACACTCAAGGTGAGGGCGCCCCAGTGCAGATCACAGCGGGACAATCCCTGCCTTCGATCAGCTGGCGATGCTGTGGTGATGCCCACCCAGGGACTGCTGGTGTAGCTCCGGCGCCCCCGCCTCCTGCCGCCCACACCGCGGGCCTGTCACCCCCGGGGGCCGGGCAGAGTACGCGGGCCCTGCGCTGCCCTCGGCTCTTCCCTCGCTCTCACCCCGCGGCTCGGRCACCCCCTACCCTCTCCCCAGACAGGACGATCCCAGCAGGACGCTCCAGGCCCTTGGCAGCGCCTCACCTTCCGGAGCGGCCCCGCCATGGCCGCGCTCGCGGCGCCCGCAGAGGACGCAGCGGAGGGCGCGCGGCTGCGCATGCGCCACAGCGGCCGCGGCCGGCGGGGCGGGGCGGGAACAASGCGCGTGCGCCATGGGCGCTGAGGGGGGCCGGCGGCACGGAGTGGTGATTCTGCGGTAATGCATCGATTGCTAAAGAAAAAAGCGCCCCAAAACAGAAAGAGACAGAAAATAGGAAATACAAGACTGAATTATGGGCCTTGGGGTTATGAYAGTGGGACAACAGAGCAATGAAAACACAGTTAAAATATTGGTAGAGGCGAACGTGATGTTTATTTCAAAATCCGGTTGGTCTCTCTATTAAATCTTAYGCTTAGTTGCTAACTTAAAAGGTGSGTTTTGTGTAGTGAKTAATAGTTTATAGTAATTGTGTTGTAAGTTTGTATCTTATTCTGAACAAGGTTTTCTTTATAATTGCTTTGCCCTGCTCTTGAGCTCCTCTTTTCCTTAACTGGTAATCAAACTCAACAAACTGAGTTTCAGAATACTGTTGAGTTCTCCCTGGAAGCCAGTCCTTCGATAWAACATGCACTTTCACCAACCTGCAACTAAAGCAAAGTGGTTAATGCAGTTTATATGAGAATTCAGGGCTTCCCCACTTACGTGTTCTTTGCAATCGCATTGGAAAGACCTGGCGTTTCTTTCCAAGGTACTGAAACTCTCTTTCCAAAATGGCAATCTTTAAAAGTTTGTGCCTTTTTTTATTGGAACACTCCTCTCTGATGGTCCAACCAAATGGTCTGTCTCCTGGTCACTCTAACAGACCTCAGTACAAATTGTTCTGTGCCAGGCGATCTTTTAACACAATTAACTTATTCAAGCAGTAGCTCTGACTGTTTAGCCAGCCTAAGCATGTACGTGTGTCCTTTCCACATCCTAACAAAGGGTGAAAAACAGTAGGCCTTGTTCCTGAAAATGCTAAAGTGATACTGTGGGAAGTTCTCCAGATGGTCAAACCCTGTTCCAATAGAGGATTTGTTTTAAAACATAGCTAAGCCCAGACCTAAGAAGTATTGTCAGTGTGTAGTCGTCAAGTACCTGATTGTGAAAACAAAAAAAAAACAAACAAACAAAAAAAAACCCCAAAAAGCCAAAACCAAACAAACAACAAAACAAAAAAACAAAAAAAAAGAAAAAAAACAAACCCAAAAAAACACCAAACCCTAAACCACCCACATGGCATTTCACAGTTTATTTATTATCTGGTTTACACTAGGGATTCTGTTAGCAGTATTATCCTGTGTGTTAATATTCAGTATGTAGGCACCCTACATCAATGCTTTGCTCCTCGTCCCATGTTTGTCWCAGCAATGAATTTATCTCATTCTATTTTTTCTGTAATTGCCATATTGCTTTGGTATCTGAACAAAAGTCTTATTTACTCTGCATGGAACATAATTGATATATATAGTAGTATAGTTATTGTGTAAGAGTGGAAACAGGTACTTTATGCAAAATGCAGAATGTTATTAAAAATACCTGAAAATCAATGTCATGTTTGTAATGTGGATATGTACTAGTTCTGATGATGTCCTGRTTGTGTAAAGGAAATGAAAGAACTTAAATAATTAAAGCATTCATGTTCTTTATATATATTATAAATATGTATTTTTTTATTTTTAATTAGACAGTATATTTCTGTTCATATAATCTCTTAGCTAACCACAGAGCAGGATCTCAGCATTGTTTCTGTCTGCTTCTGTTATACTGGGTTCTTTTAGGGGCATGCCACTTTTAGCTAAGTTGCACAGGCAAAAGAAGTTACAGTGAATATTATTTATCATCATTAAATGTTTTTGTTGACCTTATGTTCAAAGATTGTAATGCATTATGATTCTATAAATGCAAATGAGGGAGGGTCATGTGAGAGTTTACATTGTAAAATTTCATTTCATTAGGACARTTAAAGAGAAGTTGGAAGTTTGGGRTTTTTTTTTTCCATTTTGTTRTGTACCTTTATTTTCTGWTCATTATGTTAAAGCTGGTAACTAWTTGGTTAATACCAGAATAAGAGGTTTTGAATCAGTGGTGTTTCCAGCTGTTTCCTCATCCCATGCCTTGGTTTCACTTGCTAGGTACTGCTGTTCTTGGTGTTACTGTGGGGTTATTCTGTTTTTGCATCACTGCTGTCTGGTGCCATGCCTCCTGCTCTCTTGTCCAGTTTCAATTATTAAGCTAATTAAATAAATACTGTAATTGTCTATCATTGAATCTTTAAAGCTTTCCATCATGTCAGCCTCAGAAGGAGAGATGAGTGTTTGGTGATGTGATATGGTGGGACCTGCAGCTAGTTAAAGGTTAAATCTTCTCAGATTTGTTGTGATTTATGTAAATATGCTCCCAGAGTTTGTTAACATAGCCCTTGAAAATAATTGGCAAATAATTAATTTTCTTAATGGGAGTTGTTGAACCAATGGGGGCACAGATAATCTTCTTATGCCTCCCAGACCTCGTGTAACATTTGATGAGATTTTAGAGAAGTCATGTGTAATACTTTCCTGTGGGTCCACTCTGCTTATGTTACAGTTGTACAAGGTCAGGCCTTAATTTATCTAGCAACTGTGTATTTAATTTTAGAAGTATCACAGGACACCTCAGCTTGCAGGGCACCATTCCTGGCTGTTCAAAATGCAGGCCCCAGAGTAACAGTGGCGAGATAATGGGTTGAAATGGTGAGACTGTGCTATGCTCCCCAGTTAGACTAACAGAGAAATAGTTTAAAAATATAATATTTAAGAGACTGAGTCCAAATTTAGATTGCTGTCTATTATTTTATTGCTATGAATAACCTCTGTGCATGCCTAAGGGCTTTCTATTTATACAGCTAAGATTGTCTAGTTTATTTTAAGGATAAGAAATTAGAATAACATTAACTCTCAAATAACTTCATGTGTTTAAAAGTGATGAATACTTGATACACTTCTTGCCAGAGGAAAATGCAACTTCCATGATTAGCAAGTAGTTCATATTTTTCTAATAAAAACCTGGTAATTTAGAGAGAAAAACTTTTTTTCTTTTTTAAGGAAAACATCAAGAAGTAATATCTGACTTTTCAGTCATGGATATAAAAAGTCATGGATATAAAAAAATAATCAGAAAAATATCAGGCTACTCGTAATGTTGTTTAAGGAATTTTCTTTGTAATGCAAAAAAATAAAACTCATTTCCAGTAAGCATTTCCAGTTGTTTCCAGTGATCTAATGTGTGGATTTGGCAATTGAGAAACTGCCCAGGGTGAAGGGGAGGAGGTTTTCCTGCTGAGTTTTTAGCCTTTTCATTRCCACACCACGTCATGTAGCAGGGGTGTTTCTGTTGTACACTGTTTTCTCAGTGTACCAGCCATGCTGTTATGTTCCCTGTGATCCCTGTGGATCCATGCTTTGGTCAGATCTTGTCACCTCAGCACAGTGTATTAGCAGCAGTGATATAGCAAATCAGGCTCTCGAAGCGTGTGTAAACCCTTGGCAGTGTGTCCAGCACTTGTGCTGTGGGGAGCTGTTTGCCCTATCCTTACTCTACCCTGTCACAGTCACCTGCTACCTTACCAACTTTCTCATCATATATGAATTTTTGTGGGATAAGATAATTTGAAAACAGTACACACATTAATTCTGAAACACTGGGCATCTGAGACCTTTCTGCTTAGRTTCGTGTTTGAAAAGAGCTTTATGATGCCTGTGCATAATCAGTCAGGGGAGTATAGCAAAGCAGGGGAAAGCTGACCATGTGGGTGTGGAAACTACATGACCAGAGAAAATGTTCTGTGATGGCCTCTAAACTGATTTATTCCTCTGATATTTTGGAGAGAAAAGAGTGGTAGAAAGGCAATACATTTTATGAAAATAAAATAATTTTATTACTAAACAACTCTCTTGCTTAATGTTCTTAAGTCTGAAAACYTAAGATGTTGGGAAGATATTGATCATCTCACAGGACTAGACAGTATGTGAACAGTGTTAAAAAGATTCTGTAATACACTAAATCAGACTTTTTTTTCAGAAAGTTTGTAATGTGAGGGTCTTATCTAAGGCCTGCTTAAATCTTCAGGTACCTTTTTTGGTTCATGCTCTGGGGTAAATGTAATATGGTGGGCTGTATTATAAAAATTCTCCTAAGGACAGCAACTTCAGTAAGGCTTGAAGGGCATGAAGGTCCATATATGTGAATCCAATAGGGTGATCATGATTCATCAAAAAAAAAATTATCAATGGCATGAAGTCTTCAAACAGAGATTTCAAAAAGGTTTTCAAACAGAGGTTTCAAAATGAAAGGTGTGAAGAAAGGGAAGTTACCTTCCCTTCCCAGTGTTAAAACTGTTGTGAAGGAAATGAGATTTGATCATTACAATTTTTTCCTAAAGGAACTTAGGTAAGTTAACTGTTCCAGTTTCACTAGGAATACCTCTTAMTTGCCAGTGAAATATTAATGTATCCTAAAATGTACTTTCCTTTTAGCTGATGGCAGGCTGAGTTTGTAGTTGTGTTCATTGATATTTACTTCTTAAACCCCTAGTAATGGAGAGATTTTATCATTGCTCTTTAAAGGGTTTGTGAGTGTTCATAACAAGAATATATTTGTGGGTTAAATAATTGAAGCTTTAATGTGCCATCAGAATTAAAGAAATATTTATAAAAATGAGAGGAAAAATTCATATATATACTCATTTATAAAAATGAGAGGAAAAAGGACCTTGCCTCAGAATTCTCCTGCCTGTCAGTGGAGTGCATTGCCCACAGGAGATGAGAGAGCGTGGCACCTGTGTCTGCATTGGGATGACCATTTCATCAGTCTAACTTACATTTTAAATCTTCTTTTGGGCTTTTGGGCTGAAGCCTTGACTAGGGACAAAATAGGAAGGAGCAGAGGACCTTCAGAAAAGCTTGTCCTTTATGAACAAAGTAAAGAGCTGTTCTTGTAAACCCCAAATTTTGTGGGGTGTGATGAAAATGTGAATATTCTTTTATTATTCTTTGACTCCTTTTTTTTTTTTTGTTTTCAGAGACGGCACTCAAGATCGAAGTTGTATATTTTTTCCTTTAGAGAAAGTGGGATTGAAGTAGAGATTTTTAACCCTTTCCTTCAGATTTCTTTTCTTGCAGTTAAAAACCCAAGCCATGGTGCCAATCACATTGAAAGAGATGAGAAATTATRTTGTGTGGGAATCTGAATCTGAGAGACTTTTAGTTTCTGAGTCAATCTGTCTTTAAGCCCTTACTAATTTAATTTTGGTTTGCAAGCTTTATCATAATATACTAAGTAGTAAGGTATTTGTGGATGGGATTATAATATTGGCAATGGTACTTTCACTGACTTACTGCTTACAAATGCAATGCAGAAATTAGCCTAAAAATAAAGTTGATTACCACTTGCCCTTGAAAGTAAGTTTCAGAAGATTTCCTCCAAATAGTATTTCTAATGTTCCTTCTCTGTCTGCAGAATGACTAGAACGATTATTTTTCAGTGAAAAACGTACAACAGATGCTTCGTATAATTGTTTTTAAATATTTATGCAACACTTTGAAGGTGATCAGTGTTCAGTGTGGTACAAAGAGCACACGACTGCACAAATTGTGGGAGTAGTAGTTTAATTTTTTTTTTAAGAAAATAATATCAGTCTGATTAAAGGACTAAGTTGAATTAAACAGAGAAACTACCAAAACCCAAAGCTCACTTGGAAAAACTTAGGTAGGTAAGCTAAGCATATTTTAACTTAATGCTTTTTTCTTTTTGTATGTTTTACAATGTATAAAGACTGCATTTTACACTTCAAAAACCTGGAAGAAGTTGTAAAGAGGAACATTCCTGACCTTCCAGTTATAATCAGAATTTACTAGTAAGATGGTTGGTTGATGTGATATCATGAGGAAAAAGCGTAGTGAACATAAGCCACAGTTATAGTTGCTGATATGAGCAGACTGAATTTAAGCTGATGACTCCAGTTAAAAGGTTTGACATACTCTGTTACTAATCCACTGAGCATTTCAATGACTCTCACACCTTGAAAATAATAGCTGGCATGGCTTGACCATCACCCAATCTTTTGTACCAAACTCTTGTGAATATCCATTAAATTTCATGACTGCAGAAATGGTACAGAGTCCTAAGTCCTTTTACTTCTTTAATAGACTGGGCCTTGGCAGTATAAAGATAAAGCAGTATTTGTGAGTGTTTGTGGTTCGTTTGGGGG
>NW_026623243.1:1574374-1591254 GCF_030028575.1 Malurus melanocephalus
GACCATTTTATTGAATCATCTAGTGAGAAAAAAAAAATAGAACAACCATGAAGCAAGGTRAAACCCCTAAAATAAAATAAAATAATCCCTTTGCAAATTTGGCACATAATTTTTTCAGCTGCATCTTGTTTATCTGTTCAAGTTTCTAAGGTCAACTATCTGCRCTTCAAGAACTTGTGAACCTGACATGTGCTTTGGAGGAAACTGATCAAAGAGAGTGATTTCCACTGTCTGAGGCTGCAGCTCCACCAATTCCAAAAATATTTGAAGTCACTTTGGGTGGCAAGGAATGTTAAAATATCCAATAAGATAAGGGAAGTAGCAAAGAAACAGAACAATAAACACACCAACAGGCTAGAACTGTTTACTAAAAAAAAAAATGATTAAGTCCTCTGTGGAGCATCTTGTTTATGCTTCTTAAATGTTCAGGAAAATTTTCTGGTTTGGAAAAGTTGCATCAATTTACACCAGTAAATAACTTGGACCATTTTTAGCATTTTGTTCAGAAACTTACAGACAGTGCAAAAATTACTGTTCAGTGTTCCATGTGTTTGGCAGTACTAATTAGGTTAACTGTGGGASTGCAGTTAACATAATTACAAGTACTTCTCATAAAAACTTAGCATTGAAGGATTTCTGGTATATGTGTATGTGTTAACAGCCTTGTGTTTTAATTGTATCTTTTGTCACTTTCTTACCTCCAGCAATCTTACAAATCAATGTGGGAATAAAAAACATGCAGTGGACAAAGAGCATCAATGTTGGCCAGCAGCAAAGGCTGGCTTTGTGGAAAATGGGCAAATCATCCCAGTATCACAAATGATAAAGGAGAAGATCCACTTCTTACTGATAACTGCCTTCTCTCTCTGTGTTTATGCATCATGAACGGCAGAGCTTCCTCTTTGCTCAGTACTCACCTCAGTTCCCCTGTTGGCTTGCATGGTTTAGATGCTGGTCATTATTTTAGATGAAACGAAATGCCCAACACCTGAGGAAATGTACCCAGCATTCTGCTCAGCACTCCTCATGCTTCAGGCGATAAGCTTATGTTAAAGATGCTCCTTATGGTTTAGATGATTGCTGAGCTGTTTCTAAGAAAAGGGGAGTTGTTTTTTTTTTTTTTTGTTCAAGGTACCTTTTTTGTATGTTCAGGTGTTACCTTTATCAGCCAGTTTCTATTTGACCATCATACTGTACAAGAATTAACTGGAATGTACTTTTCCTGGGGATCTGGAGGGTAGTGGAGAATTTTTGTTTTATGAGATGGTTTCTTGAGGAGTAGGTTTTTGAAAACCTCTCATCTCATTTCCCTCCCCTCTTGTGCTGAAAACAAGCTTCAACTGCACCGCAATACCCCACTCTAAAGAAAGATGATTCCTTTGGAAGATGTTATGCTATTGGTAGACTTAAATGAGTTTTACTATACATGAATAATTTAGCTATATTAGCTTCCAGTTTCTGTTAAATGTCAAAACATCTTCATGATTCTGAAGAGAATAAATAATGAAATTAATATGAGAAAATACAATATATAATACAATTATCAGTATTGAAATATTCAGTTATCTGACTTTTTATTAACTTTCATCAGATGCAAATACTGTATTACCATTTTAAGGCCATGAGGCATTCTGAAATGTCTTGCTTTCAGCTCTTTTCAATAACTGTAAGTSTGTGAAACTCCAGCTATATTCAGCCATTGCTTTTAATGAATCCTGCAAAGAGGTGACTAGAGCTGATGAAAATGGTCTTCCCCTTATGAAATGACATGAAAATGACAATTTAGTTTCCTAAATATTTTTTTTATACAAACTCCTGAAAGTGACATCTGTCATCATTGTATTGTTTATGTGATGATTTTTATGTTTTTCTGTCACTTAACAATGTGGGTATGGATATTGTTGTGCATCATGCATTTCAATCCCAGTTTCATCGAAGAAGAGGATCAGCTTAGCACTTAGTAGATGATGCTCATGATTTAATTATTCCTTTTTATTTTAAAACCCTGATGAGAGGATGCTTCAGTAAAAAGGTAAATGCTCCCTCCCTCCTATCKTTCATTCCACAGGTGGAACTATATTGGTATTCATTAATCAAATGAAGTATTCTCTAAATACCCCAGTTTGAAAGTCTTCAGGTGTAACTTTCACAGTCAAAGCAGAGCCCACTAAGATAACCACTTGAACTTGTCTCTGTACACCTCTTATTTTGCCCTTGGGTTTTATATTTGCTACCAAAAAAATATTTTGTTTTAATAAAGTTTTAACTTAAATCGGTATGAAATTTAGGAGGAAAGTACTCTGGATTTGTTTTTATGATGATCTAGAAATCACTTTGGATATAAATGTAAGTTCTGTATCCTCCTTCAAGGTGGAGATGTCAAAACTTGGAGTGTTTTTCCTGGTTTCTTATCTCGACTSATGACCCCTTTGTTTAATTTGTGTTTCCTCTCCTCTGGCCAGCTGTGGCAGGAGAGAGCAAGTGGCTGTTGTGGGCGCAGGCGCTTGGCCACGACAACGGCTCCACTGGCCAGTGCATCGTAGACATACCAGGAACAATGTGTGTATGCTTCATAACTTATAAACTGATACTTCTTTGTGGGAATTCCTAATCAGGCTTAATCATAGTAAGTCTTAAATTGTGGTAATTTTCATGAATACAGTGACCACAATGCAAGAGTTGGGTCATTGCATATCTGATACAGTATACTGCAACCAGCAAAGGAAACATGATCAAATAGGGCTTTAGACAGGAGATTTTAAACCCTTTCTGTGGCTAGAGCCAAATTCCATTAGTAATTTTAGTTCACGGGCAGAGGTTTATATTTAGGACCTCATACATGCATCAGGCAATAGTTACATTGCCTGCAGCATCAAAGCATTCAGATCTAGCACTGAGCATTGCCCCATGTGTTTAAAATACCATCAACTAGTCCTTTGAGTATCATTAGGTAAGCTAAAAAGACATGGTATTGGTTGTTTTTATCTTTTAATCAATACAGCCAGGCCCTTTCTGTTGTTTGGTTGCCTGTTTTTGGAGATGGCCTTATACTGGCTTAAAGCTTTTCTGTCCTTCACCACTGATGTTGTTTATTTATTGAAGACTCCTGCCCTCCCTCCCTTCCCCCCACTCCAAATACTAAAGCAAGTACTGCAATATGAGAAAGTGTCTTTCATGTTTTCAAGTTTTGTTTGTGAACCRAATGGAGGAAGAAGAAAAACTTTATTTAAAATTCAATATGAGGTGAGATGATAATCATGGAAACGGAACTGTTTTCCCCAAGTTAGGTTTATGGCACAGCTAGGAACTGAACACAACTCTTTTGACTCCCATATTTTTCAGCCAGAACATTTAATACTTCTRTGGACTTGACTATGTGGTGGTAGGAGCAGGAAATATGCCTGTACCAGAACCGGTRGTTTTGTGAAAAGAGGCAAAGGCATCAACGCCAGCTGGAAGAATAAATTCCTAGGAAAAAAATACTTTTTCTTTTCCCTGCATGGACTGTGATTGAACCCTTGCAACACTAGAATTTAATTTTCTGACTATTTGGGTGTGTCTCACAGGCTGTTCCACCGCAACCCAATTCCATGGCATGCCCACCCCCGGGTGAAGTTGTCTACAAGTAATTAAATGCCCTGGCACTGATTCAGGCATGCTGTGGGATAGGGACTCCTATCAATTTGGGGACAATGTTTGAAATCAGAGGTATAATTTGGTTTCTGTTTCTCTTAAAATCTGACACAAGCAGCTGTACCAGACTGATGAGGTCTCAAAGGAGCCAGACATTCAGCAGTGGTTACATCAGCCTGTTCAGCACTCGTGGGATGGACTTGGTAGCTGTGAGTGCTTTCAGAGCTCAGTGAAGGAGGGAGCAAATGACAGCTGTGAGTCCTGTATATGACCAGCTATGCCCTATAGAAGCCATAATGTTGTGTGGGTCATCCATTAAACTCCATGCCCTGATTACCACCTAATTTTGGGAGCTGGCACAGCAGAGCTTGTTCTGGGTATCGAGGTGGGCAGCAATTTCAGTGTTTCACTGCAGCAGTCTGTGTTCTGGCATGGGCTCCTAGAGCCTGAGCTGCCCTATCCCAGACTATTGCCATTAGTACAGGAGTCACACRTGGAAAAACATAGTCACAAAGGCACAGGCTCTTTTGTGTTTACCTTGGGGTAAAGGGATTTTTTCTGACTATTAATTTGGGCAGAAAAATAACCCCTTCTAAAATATCCATGGTTTGGCTATGACTTGCACRGACATAAATTTGTGATCACTTATCTCTGTAGAACAAGTCTTATCTYTTTCGCTTTTCCATCACTTCCAGGGGCTGGAACATAAGTCTTGTGAGGAGTGGCTGTGAGAGCTCAGGGTCTCCTAAAAAGCTGTAAAAATATCTTAGTGAATGGTTAGTAGTCATAAGACTGTATAGCAGTATCGTTGTGGTGACATGTACAGTGTATTTGCATTTAATTTTCAAATTTCAAATATTCAGTAGAAATCTCTACATTTAATTGGGCAAATCTATTGTCATTTGTCCTCACATTCTGTGCAAGACAGATATGCCCAGAACTCTTGTTATCATTAATATGGGCTAACAAACCCCCTAAACCCCAAAAACACCACAACACCCCCCCCCCCCCAAAAAAAAAAAAACCAAAAAACCCCAACATAATGAAAAATGGTAGAGAGTTAGCATGGTTTGTGCTGCTGCTACTATTTAATTCCCTATGTAGTATATAATTTGTTTATATTGCTGGCATCTCCTTTTAAAAAAATCTTCATAAACACACACTTTAAAAAAAGTGACAAAGGAAATGCTACATATAGAAGTAAGTACCTGTTTTGCTTTCTGTATATAATGAAACAGAGCCATTTTCTAAGCTGAATGACAAACTGTAAGTTTGGCTGTTACATGGAGAATTGTCGGGGACTCAGGTATTACCGAATGATGAAATCCATGCAGTTTTCATAATCACTTATAATTTAATAACTACCTGATGTGGACATGCATATTACAGTGTATTTGCAAATACCACCACAAATAATATAATTCTTACATTGGTAGATTTAACTTTATTTTGCTTCATTTTTTAAAGAGTAAGCTAACTGCATCCTGTCGAAATTGCCCTTCCAAACCCCACATTTTTTGTGCATGCAGCAGTTCCTCTGCTACTTTGCAATACAGTGGCCTCTACTTCCTTTCCAAACCTGTTGAGCAACATTGCGATGTAATTCCAAACAGCTGCTGTGGTCACCCTATGTCTGTACATCAGTAGCAAGTGAAATGATTTCTATATATAGTTTGTAAATCTGTTGGCAATGTTTGTAAAGCAGACTGAGATTCTTCCTGAGGAATAAGAGCAGCTATATGAAAGCAAGARCATTAAGACCATCCTTGCATACAAAGCAGTTTATTTTTTTGGTGTGGCAAAAATGAGGAAATGGCCAGTCTGCAGAGATGTGAAGAAGCACATGCTTTGGGCAAAATCCTGGCAGGAATAGTTTGTGCCATCAAAGATAAGCAGGTTCATCTCCTGCTGTTATTACAGAACATGACACTGTACTGACACAAGATGATTAAAAACTATTGGCTGTGTAGGAAGGAAAGAAAACTGGGAATGGGAATGGGAATGGGAATGACATTTATTCAATAAGATTTTGTTTTCCCTGTTGTCTTCCTTTTTTTTTAGTGTGGTTCAGGTGCACAAAAGGAGCAATAAACATGCAGTCTGCTGCGCCTTTGGCACTAAGCTGCATCCTCTGTGCATAATAAAATAGACCCCCAAGATCCATGCACAAAGGTGCCTGTGCAGTGAGTGGTTTTCTTTCTTTTAATTAAAGGTTGAGAAATTTGTTAGTTCAGGAATGTTCTTATTTGCACTCCGATGTATTTCTCTCCCCGTCCTTCCCTGCAGTCAGGTTGACTTCTTGACATCCCTTCCAGGATGCATCCTTTCTGTCTTCTTATCAGCAGCGCTATCAGAGCCCATTCACTTCTTCACTCCCTCTTCTGTCTTGATGCATAAGGCAACCCAAACTCTCCCCCAAACACCATCAAAATACATTAGATTAGTGGTTGCCTTGTGGCTTGATGTTATACGGTATGTAGTTGTGTCCCCAGCAACTGTTGAGAAAGTTGTTTTCAAAACTGACCAGACCAATAAGGCAGCCCACATGCACACGTTTTTGAGTGAAAGCTGATTACTGTTTGTGATGGTCTGAGTASTTACTCTACAGTCTGGACCTGGAATGTGCCCTCCTGGTAGCCTTGAGTGTGTTGCAGGGAATCTCTGGGAAAAATCTGTCTTTGAGYTAGGATGCTGAATCTGATTCTCAAATGAAGACTGGTTTTGAATCAGAGTCATCTTTGCACTTACCCCACTTTTCATTGCATGGATGACAGGAAAGATCTTTTTCTTCTGTGTGACTCCCTGTTTACAGCATCACCCAGAGAGATGGACTGGACAACAGAATCATCTGGCATAGAGAAAAGCAGCTGAAAAATTGTTCCTTCAAATGCCTTCAGTGCATGCTTCATCCCATTTGCTCTGCYGGTAGCACTGTTAAATGTAGGTGATGACACATCCTTTTCAGGCACAGTACCGTGCGCACGATTTTCACAAGTTATGCGAGTCTCCCAAGGGAAAGAGCTGCAGCTTGTCCCATCAGTCTGCCTCGTGGCCCTGTGTGCTTGCCAGGCTGCTTGACCCTGTGCCTCTCCAGGATGGTTTGAATTCTGCATGCAACCTGGGCCTGTACACGCAGCATACAAAAACTTTGACACACACAGAGAAATATATGGAGATATATATATATATATATATATATATTGCTGTAGTGGGAGGGGGGAAACAGGCAGTGAGGAACACAGGGCAGGACACAGGGGACGTGCAAGGAGGAGTAGGAAGGAGAGGTCAGCAAACAGTCTCTGGAGGTGACTGAGAACAGTGAGGGGCTTGCAGGGAAGGCAGGAGAGGGGAGCCTGCAGGGCCAGGGGTGGAGAAGGCAGCACAKCAGCAAAAAGGCATGAAAGGGGGAGCTGTGAGAACTCAGGGGCTCATGCCTTGGAGTCTGCTCAGAGTCCATGGCAGGAGAGAAGAAGCTGGTTAAGGAATGAGGGCTGCAAAACTGTGGGAGGCAGGAGCAAGCAGCACTGCAGAAAGCATCAGGAGACATGGGGGAAGCCCAGACGTGCTGTGGTRCATTGTTTTTAATGTGCTCTATGGCAATTGGACCCGTTCCTGCAGCGTGGGACTGAGCTCGGYATGAGCCAGCGCATCTGTCTGACAGGCTGTCCTCGGAGCCGGGACTGAAATAGCCGCYGTCCCTGCCTCAGGACAAGGTTGTGCAGCCCTTTCTTTGCCTGCCTGTAGTTTTCCCTGCACTCCTCTGAGTGGAAATATACATTTAACTGCRGGCTTTGTCCTGCTAAGGGGTGAGCACCACCTGCCACGTGTGGCTTGTGTCCTTTCAGCAATTGTGCCAATGTGCCCCACGTGTAGAAACGTGAGAAGTGGAACAAAGTTCTGTAGGCTGCTGATTGAAATAGTTGATTGCTTGGAAAGACAAAAAGGACACTTAGAAGGGTTTCCTCTTTTAAAACCAAGAAAAAAAGATCACCAGGTTAAGAAAGATTGAAAGCCTTGTCTGAAATCTAGCCACTGAAAGCCAGGAACCTGGGCTATAATGACATGAATCGTCCTCAATAAAATGGATGCTTTCCAGTTCTCATTTGCTCTCATCTTAACTCAGGTTATCAAGTGAAAAAAACCTTTTAATCATTCTGTGGAATGAGTGATGAGCTTTCATGGCCTATTGGTGAAATGGTTAATTTCTGCACACAGGATTTCAGCAGGGCTTTAGASAGGTGAGTTTGTGTTTTCTGTCAGGAGGTGGCAAAGCATTTCATCAAATCATCACAAAGATCTTTTAGGTCATCAAGTCCAAATGTTAACCTAACAGTGCTAAGACCACAACTAAACCATGTTCCTGAGTGCCAGATCTRCACATCTTTTCAATACCTGCAGGGATGATGACTCAACCACTTCCCTGGACCATTTGTTCCAACAATTGACAACCCCTTCCACGAAGAATTTTTTCCTAATGTCCAGTYGGAGGATTCATCCTAAACAGCAGTCAATGTAGCCATGATAAATCTGCCCTCCTGTACCACATATGGTTCTTCTCTTTTCACTGCCTCCTRTGATGAAGGAAGTTCACTGTGCCACCTCACTAGCACACAATGAACCCTTCCTAAATTGTTTATAATGGTGTAAATGAGAATATAGCTAGGGGGATAGAGCACTTTGTTCAGACTGCTGGGCTTTTTGCTTGGTTTTTTTTCATAAATCAGAACTTGTATAGTGTCTGAGAAAAGAAACAGGCACAAAATATTTTGGGCAAGAATGCTAATAACAGGACAACACAATCACTCCTGTCTTTGTTGCCAGAGTTCCTCTTGGAAGTTGGAACCTGTGATCTGAAATGCTGTAGTGGTGGGAAGCTTCAGCCATGGCTGATATTCACAGGAACTGAACCCTGATCAGTTGAAAAGCTGAAATCCTTGCATAATGCAAGAGACCCCAAAATTCCAAATCAGTGGGTACTTTCAGTCTTAAGGTTTCAGTACCTCTATTTTTCTTCCTTAAAGAAGTGGCAACACCTTCAAGTCCTCTGAAAAGGCCACTGGACGATTGAAGTCATTGTTAACCTTACTTGAYTGAAGAACAGGGGCAAAATGAAATGCTGAAAGGCATCAAATGTGTGTAATCATTCCCATGCAACAAAAAAAAAAAGAGTAAAGGTCCTGAGTACTATGGGTCTAGGACCAAAGTATATGATTACAGAACTATGGAATTAAGGAGTGTTTCAATTCTCATCAGCAGGCAACAACAAATACTATTCCCACATTTTCTGACCTGTGAGTACTTAGCTTTACAGTTTTAGCAACTTGTTTTTTTTCTGTGAGTGTAATTTGCCGTGTGCTTCAGMCTTATTAATTTTATTTAAATTGTCCTAGAAAGTGTTCACAGGTCTTCATCTTTGGCCATTTCCCTGTAAATTACCACAGGTGTCATATAGGATCAAGAAAGGACACAAACCTCTCATACCCTCACCCAACTGTGCCAATTTTCCCCCTGCTTCAGGGCAGAAATGTACAAGAAAGTACCTTGTCCATCTTTAGTAACATCTTTAAATTATCTTACGGCTAGAATGAGCATCATTTTATGTGTAGAAAAACATCAACACTGGCCCAATGTTATATCATGCCTCAACAAGGAGTATGATTGAGGGTAATATGTTATTAAACCTTCCTCTGGAATATTATTTTTGAATAATACATGTTGCTTTTTGAAGCTCCTTTAAGTTTGGAAAATGTGATTTTTATGTAGAAAACTTTGAATAGACAATTAATGTATTGGTAAGTTTGTACWCTGTATTGTGGACTCTCAGCTCAGGAAAATTGAAAAACTTACAAATTTTGTTGTACCTGAGAAAAAAATAAAAACAAAAAATTCAGATTTTTCTGGGAAACGGTATATTTGAATAGATTTATTCTTTAACATCATTTTTTTTGCTTTTAATATTGTGCATATCAGTATCAAYATTGCACTAATAAAATATAGCATATTTCTAAAAGTATTTCAGTTTCAATCAGCATTTTACAGCAGAAAATCTATCCAGTGAAAATTTCTGAACTCCATCAAAAAGTGTTTGCAATAAAATGTCTGCAAAAATGCACCCAAGAAAGATAACTTTATTGTGCTGCTTCTCTGGCTAACTCCAATGATAACAATGTGAACTGTTGTCTAGACATAGTGAAGAAATAAAATTACTTGCAATGCAGTTGTATGTATATAATTAATGCCTATGTTGGTTCTACCAAAAAGCACTGATGATGCAAAGTTAAAAGAGAAAATGTACTTATGATATTTTCCTAACCTTTCACGTTTTACAGAATTTGGCCCAGGCTTCACTCCGCAGGTGCAGCTGAAAGAGTGAACACAACCCCTATGGCCCCACTGACTTCTCTGTGTGCACTGGACCCATCAAGGGACCTCATCCTGTGAAGATAATGCTCTTAGTTCCATAAGCCAAGCATCTGCCTCCTTTTTTTTTTTTTTTTTTTTTTTTTATCCAAAGGTTCTGTCAATGTAAATGAACTGAAAATATTTATTTTAAGGTGTACAATATTCTTATGTCTGCTTTACCCAATGTGTTTTGTAGGTTAGGAAAGACTAAGGTTATATGCTTTCATGCATTTCTTGATCAAGATAACTGCATGAAGTTCATAAAACACATGATCAAAGGAAAAATGTAATTTCTTTATCAAATCTTTATGAAAATCATGCTCAGTCTCCTGTCTTTGCTGTCAGTAAAGCAATATGCATAATGATAAAACTGTGCAATTTGGCTACACAGCAGGCATCAGTTCAGGTGTCCAACCCATAATGACCGAAAAGAGATGATRTTGGACAAGAACAGTAGTTCAGATTATGTTCACTTACATTTTTATTAGATATTGGCTTAACTGTCTAAAACCCACTGTGTGTGTGATTTAGGAAGGTTGATACATATTGTTATAGATGCATTCCTACTTCCCCGTACCAAAACCTTCTCTCTTGCTCAGCCTCCCCCTCTCTCACAACACAGGTTGGCAGATATTGCTGGCCTGCGTGTTTCAGAAAATGTTGCTAGTTTGCCATCATTCACTGCTAATAGACAAAAGAAAAAAACATAAAACAACCATGTCAGAAAAACAAAAAAACCCCAATAAACAGCACAAAGCTTAAYCTTTCTTTTTGTAATTTCTTCTTACTGGAAGATACCTGTCTGTAAAGATAATATCAGAATAATATATTGTCTATTAGCAGGAAGGATAATGTAGCTATACATTTAGAATAAAGAGCTGAAGGGCACTCTCCAGCTGCACATCACTGAGTGACAGCGAGCAGCAGCCACCAACAGAGCAGCCACTAGAGGCCTTCAGTTGCTYGGGCTGTCAGAAGTGATGAAGGGACAGCCCCCCTGCCCACCCACAGCCCATGTCCCCTAAATCTCTGGGYGACTCTGTCCTTTGCCACCAACAGAGCACAATTCTCCACATGAAAAAAATCTCCCAGGTGCTCCAAATGGACATGTCAAGCTGATTCTCGCTCTGATAGCCCTAGAAAAAAATAAATGAACGAATGAATAATTCAGTTGTGTGCTTTGTTACAGGCAACATGACACTTCGGGAGCGGTGCTCCCCAGAGGTGCTCCCACRCTGACCTCCTCCCCTCGGCCGCCTTTGTGCGATCCCAGCTGCCTGTAAACACCTTGGCGGGATTACGGCATTCCACCACAAAACCGTGAAAGCGAGAGGAAGTCCACTGAACAACGGCAAGGGTGTTTTATTTCCAGCCCCTGTGACAGCTCAGGATTAAATGGATTTTCATTGTTCTTTCCCTACTGCAATTTGGACARGATGCCAGCGTAAGTGCGCCCGGGGTTTTATTTGGTGCCGCCCCCCCGTCTGTGAGGCTGGTATTCTCCCACTAGCTGCCTGCTCTAAATATGGCCATGGCCAGTGTGTCAATAATCCCCCTCTTTAAGGGACCTGCAAACATTAGTGTTGGGACATTCTTGCTGTTCAGATGTCTAGCTGACGTCTGATGCTTAAAACGGAGCATGCTTTCATCCCTCCATGCATTGTCGTAAGCCCCCGATGATGACTCTTAAAAGGGTGCCTCTGGCTATGCAGGGAAACAGTTGCTGACCACACGAGACACAGCTTGCTTGCTTCAGCCTTCTTGAATGCCTGGTCACTTCAGCTTTGTACCAGCCTGACCAAGCAGGACCATGTCTACCTTTGGGTATAGAAGAGAGCTCAGTAAATATGAAGACATTGATGAAGATGAGCTCCTCGCTTCTCTCACTGAAGAGGAGCTGAAGGAGCTGGAGCGGGAGCTGGAGGACATAGAGCCCGACCGTAACCTTCCCGTGGGACAACGGCAGAAGAGCCTGACAGAGAAAACACCAACAGGGACTTTCAGCAGGGAAGCGCTGATGGCCTACTGGGAGAGGGAGACCAAGAAACTCTTAGAAAAAGAGAGGTTGGGTGCCTGCGAGAAGGTAAGATGCTGAGTCATTTGCTGTTTCCTAAAAATATTTGGGGTTATTCTTCATTGGCATGATMTGACTGACTGAATTCATTCACTTTCAGTCTCTTGTAGCATTTTTAAGAACATTGCTAGCCATACTTCTGTGCCTGCTATAGCACAGAGTATTAGCTCAGAGAGATTTTTCTCTCTCTGGAGGTATCTTAAATGCTTGGTTTAGAACAGAAGAAAGTGCATAAAAKCTATCATTAATGATTAAAATAGGAAAAAAATTCAAAGGGCATTTTAGAAATTATTAATAGGTAAAGACGTGGGCTTTTGGATAGTGTTTGATTTTTTTAAGAAAGCGGCAGGAAGTGCCTTTTCCTTTCCTTAATAGCCAGTATTGACTGCTGAGAAACATATCAGGRAGATAATTTTGAATATGTTAAGTCAGAAGTTGAGTAAGTGGATGCCAGGCTTTGTGCTCTCTGGAGGAAAGCAGCGTTGCAGTCAGCAGTTTGTGTTGCTTTGTCCCTGCTGAGGATCCTTGGCATGGTTCAGGAGTCTTCTGGCAACTGTTGTCAGAGGGCAGCTGTACATTATTTAAAAAGTGGCCTGGGACAGAGTYATCAGTCAAACCATTTAACTGCATTCCAAAAAGAACAATCAATAATGTTTGTTAGGCAACTCATCCTCCAAAATAAAAATGTTGATAATAAAAGCCAGTTCCTGAACTGCAAATGAACAGTACAGCTGGGCAGGAGTGAAGGGCTCAGTCTTGGCAAGCAGTGAGCACTCTCAGTCTCAGCTGATGTCCRTGTTGGCACCTCTGATCCTTGCTAAAAGTATTTGTGAGAGAGAGCCCAGTCAAAAAGCAACTTCTGCTTCCATGATGGCTCCATGTAACTTCAAAGTGAAGTGGGGACTTGGGAATTTTTAAGCACTGCTTCATACGAAGCTCTTACTCTTTTTGTAAGGACATATTTTCCCATGTTTAAGCAGAAAGCAATACAATAAAGGGCAGAGACAACTGAACTCAGAACCTCTAACAGCCTTGATTCGGGAGCTTGGTTCATTTGTGAGGAGATAATTGCAGTTTATACATTRGATAAAATATCCTCCTAGAGGAAAGTCAGATGGATTAAATTACCCTGCAGTATCCAGGATGTTTTTACATGTAAGTGTTTTCTCTTGGTTTTGAATGGTGGTGTAACCTCTTTGCAGGCAGGAGCACAGACCAGTAGCTGTCATCAGACCATTAGTATCAGCTTGCAGACATCAACTTCACTCCCTGTTTGTCAGTCCTASAGAGTCAATGGCAAGATTAATGTTTATTTCCAGCTTAGCTTGGAACTCGAAACCTGGGCAGTTCCAAAAAACCTGCTGAACAGGTCTAGCTCAGTATCTTATATAATGGCAGGATCTTCCTCTTTTTTTCTCTTTTACCATGTTTCCATACGGCATTAATGTTGGGTACTGGCTAAACCTGCCAAAGTACTGGCAAAAGACTCTATACTTTTTGATCTGAGAAAAAACTTCTTGATGCACCCTTAAATAAGAAAAGTTTGATATGCTGGTATAGAGGGCACAAAGACTCTCTCCCCTGAAGGCAGTAAGAAAGCTCCTTGAAAGCAATTTTCTTTTAGCTTTCAACTGTCTGGAATCATACATCTTTATGTAGGATGGTTTTTCGTGTTCTTTCTATAGTTAGTGGTGAGAGATCAGCTGCTCCAAAAGGCAAACAACCTGCAGATAGCCTTTTAGGGTGAATAACTTGTCCTCCAGAGATATTTACCTAGGCGTTGACTAGTGCAGTCCTAACTTTTCATCAAATTACTGCTACAAAGTAAGAAGCCCTGCAGGCTGCCGGCAGGAGTACTGTACCGCAGTGCTGCCACAGTAAGAATACATCTCTGTGCATCTGCAAAGACAAGAGTATTTCATTTCAAAACAATCATGCAGTTTATTATGACACCAGRCAATGTATGTGACAGGAAATTAAATCCCACTTTTGACCTCAGAAGTGCCAAAAAAGTCAAGTATTCTTTTTTTATTTATCTTACATCATTAAACATACTAACAGTGCATTTAAAGGCACCTCCTTCTGCTCATCTGTAGTATATATTCCTAGAGAGATAAAAGCAAAGCCATGAAGAAAGGTTTTCTGATACCTGGTGTTTTCAGGTCCTAAACCCCTACACATATACAGAAGCTACAGATATAAATCTTAGTCCCATAATAAGCCTGTAGGCAGCTCACTGTCTCTCACCCTAAGGGCCTTGCTGCACATGTTCTACAGGAGAAGAAATGGGGCTGGATCTTACAAGATCTCTGTGTGCAGGCCAATGCAGTCAGAGCCTGCAAGCCCCCCAGGCACTGAATGCTCAGCAACATCAGGCAGAAACAGCTCAATGTCCTGTTTCATTACAGTTCTGCAAACATTACACTTAGCATATTTTTTTCCATATGTCCCAATAGAGAATTCTGTTGAAGATTGTATTTTCACAATTCTCTGTTTTCAGAGCTGGATAATTAAGCAAACTTACAATTGCACTGGTTGTCCAAAACCAGGCTGTCCTGTTGGTAACACTTTTGTTTTCTGTAAACAGTATCACTGTGTCTCTGCAGAATGCACTCACTTTGGAAAGTGCCCTCTAGTATTTTACAAAGACTAAAGTGCAAATGTTGGTAAAYAGTGCATACAAAGCAATTATAATTCATCCAAAATTTTATGAACATTTGCAATTGTAAAGAAAAACACATGCCTATGCTTTTTCCAGTAGACAAAACATGACATGGAAGATCCTTTTGAGCAAGAGGTTTAAGACTGTGTTGTAGATTCTGGGTTCAGTATAGATCCCTGCTGCACTACTGGAGTCCTCCATGTGGAAAGTGAGGCTTTCCTGGTGTGGAGACCTTTTCCTGGTCCTGTGCCCAGAATTCTCTTTTGCCACCATAACTGCTAAAGGCAACAAGSAGAGCTTTGGGGCATGGTTCGAAATTTACCCTCCTGGTACTCACCAAACACACTAAAATAACCTTGTGTTTCAGAGAAACAATAGATTTGCTCTGTAGACATAACAATTTACAGTATGGCAGCTGGCCTGTGACAGCACTGTCTTAGCTCTTGACAAACATGAAGAAATTTGGGGGTTATTGACCTTTGKTTACATGTTACCTGTGGGAATGCATCTGAATCCTTTCTTCACAAATAGTTTATTAGTATGGACAGCCCATGCAATRCATCCAGAGTATTTTTTATATGACTTCTGTAATTTTGTATTGTTTTGCATGCTGGTATGCAAKATTAAACATGCAGACATGATTTTTATTTTAAACTATGGCAACCTGTAATTTTTTAGACATATTAACATATGGAAGGGAGCCTGAGATGTTTAATCCTCATGAAATGAAAAAGCTTGTTGCTCATGTCCATTCTGAAATTGTTGTCTTATGTTTCTGCTGTCAAGGATCCAAATTACATCCCCTTGTGGAAATGCCAACACATAGAAAACATGAAATATGTCCGTGTTTTAATACCTTGTATCAGGTTTTCCCTTGGCAGAAATCACTGACATTGGTAAAGTGGTTGCAATTTATGCTAAGCATTTTCTAAAGAATGCAAAAGAAAAAATGTTAAAAAGGTGTTGGGTGAAACATTTTCTCTTCTCCTAACTGTATCTGTTAATCAATGTTAGCTTTCAACATTAACTTACATAGTTGCAGTATAATTGTTCCTAAATTGTGCTAAAAGGCAGTGGTTACCTTACTTCAATCATGTTTAACACCCATACCTACATTCCTGTTCAGGATTCTGAGCAAGAAGAAGAAGAAGACAATTCTGAAGAACTTCAAGAAGAATGTTTCACAGAAAGCAATAGTGAAGTGTCTGAGGAGGCATATACTGAAGAGGATGAGGAAGAAGAAGAAGATGAGGAGGAAGATGAAGATGAGAGTGATGATGATAATGAGGAAGAGCAAAATGCTGCAGCTGGTGTAAGACCTGAGAATGGCAGGAGTTCTGACCACATCAGACACAAAAAGTGCAACGGTGCAAAGGATAATGAAAACTTCCTCAATGGCCACGGTGGAAAAGACAGCGATAATCGGGGCTCAAAAAGCAGTGCCATCCACCCTTGTGGAAATCCAACAGTCATTGAAGATGCTTTGGAAAAAGTGAGGAGCAATGACCCTGACACCACAGAGGTCAATCTGAACAACATTGAAAACATCACTTCACAGATGCTTATACAATTTTCTCAAGCCCTGAGGGACAACACGGTGGTGAAGTCATTCAGCTTGGCTAACACCCATGCTGATGACAACGTGGCAATAGCTATTGCTGGTATGTTAAAGGTAAATCAGCATATAACCAGTCTGAATATCGAGTCAAATTTTATCACAGGCAAAGGTGTGCTGGCCATCATGAGAGCTTTGCAGAATAACAAGGTTCTGACAGAACTGCGGTTCCACAATCAAAGGCACATCATGGGCAGCCAGGTAGAAATGGACATAGTCAAACTGTTGAAAGAGAACACCACTCTGGTAAAGCTGGGGTACCACTTTGACCTTGCTGGCCCAAGAATGAGCATGACGAGTATCTTGACAAGAAATATGGATAAACAAAGGCAAAAGCGCATGCAGGAGCAGCGGCAACAAGAGTCAGGTTGTGACGGAGCCATCAACCCAAAGACCAAAGTCTTGCAGAAGGGGACACCTCGGTCCTCACCTTATGTATCACCTAAAAGCTCACCGTGGTCTTCCCCAAARCTCCCTAAGAAAGCAGTGCCAGC
>NW_026623243.1:1591378-1713911 GCF_030028575.1 Malurus melanocephalus
GCCTTACATAATGGACAGAAAAAGAAAAAAGGCAAAAAATGCAGAAAACATGAGAACAGCATATTGAAAGAAATTAAAGATTCTCTAAAATCAGTCTCGGACAGAAAATCAGAGGAGGGTTCACGACCCTCCACCCGGCCATCCACCCCACAAAGGTCTCTCCACGACAACCTTATGGAAGCGATTCGGGCGAGCAGCATGAAGCAGTTAAGGCGGGTAAGTAAGATATCCTAAATCAGTAACTGATTGTGGCCCAAATATAGCACAAGCTTAGTCAATTTTAGTACATGCATTTAGTAAAAAAAAAAAAAAAAAAACCAAAAAAAAACCTTAAAAATGTGAGCATAATGAAGCACTTGGGTGGAGGCTTCCCTCTGATTAGGCTTTTCTCAGCACAGTGATTTCTGTCCGACTGTGATTTTGACACAAAGTGGAATACTTTCCCATGTTCAGTCTTGTTGTGGGAGAAGATCTGYAGCACAGAGCTCTTGGTTGTTTATGTCTGGCAGGAATTTCAGTAATTTTTCCRTCTTGACTGCACAGCAAATGAAATGAACACCCTTCCCACCTCTGTTTCATAGGTGGAGGTGCCYGAAGCCCTTCGGTGAAAGCCTGGAYGATAGAAGAAGCAGAGCAGTGGTCAAGGGGAAGCTTCTTGTCCTTTCACTGGTGGTAACATAGACTGTCTAGAAAGCTGCTTCCAAAGTACACTCTTAGATTCAAGCCATTTCTCTTTTATTTCAAAGAAATAAACCCGCTAAATACAAAATAATGCTTTAAAGATCCATTCGCTTTGTAATCTGTAAATATGGAAATAATTTTTTATTTAATGAGATTTATATTGAGAAGTTGTTGCTTATTTAGATATTCTTGTTTGTCTGATTGCACATCACTGGACAAGTTCTTTACACTGAGATGTAATAGTTTACCAGCCTGTGGTTTCTTTTTTTTTTTTCCATGAATTTACAATAAATGTGGTTTGAAGCTTTCAAGCAGACACATAGTCCTGGATTTCTATGAGTAAAAACCCACCAGATGGTTGCATCAAATCCATGAGCATTCTGGAAGTGTCCTGGGGAGGATCCTGAGATCTTTCTCAGCTGCACCTGAGCCTGTGAGGAGGATAGTACCTGAGCCCATATGTTAGCCCAGTTTCATATTGATGTTGGAAAAAAATRGTTCATAAGGCTGTATACAACTAAAACTAAGGGTTGTGTCAGCTCACCAATGTTGCACAAGGTCCTAAACCTTGGCCTAAGAGAAGAACTGGGAGATGAATAGAGCTGTAGTTCACACTGACTTACAGGCTGAAAGTTAATGTCAAYATTTTAAGGATGCAGCAAAATTATTCAAGTGAGATCCATTCAGTACAAGTGCTATCTATAGTCAGAACTAACCCCAGTGCAAACATCCTGTCAGACAGAGAAACTTGAAAAGCAGACTMCTATCCAGGTGGAAAAAGGCTTCCCTGTGGTATCAGTTGAACAACAAGCAGGGTGTGAAGTGTCAATATGATACAGTGGAAGCAGAGCCAACCTCATTTGGAGATGCACGACTGAAGGTATCACATCACAGGCAATGGCATGAATAGCCCTTCTTCACGTAGCACTAGGCATCTCCCTCTGTCAGATTAGTTATGGTTCTGGGTGCTTCAGCTAGTGTGAAGGCAGTGATAACATGAAAAAACTGAGTAGTGGCCAAAATGTTGAAAGATGAGAAGAGAGATATGTTCAGAAGCACTACTAAGTACTAATTAGTTTGCTCATTGCAACTATAAATAACAGAATTAGTATTTCTTTTATATAAAGCCACATCAAAGAGAATTACTTAGGGTTACTCAGTAGTGGTACTGAAAAAACATGGGTAAGCTTGTACCTGCATGTATTAATGAGACAGATTTTCCCAGAAATAGGAACAAATTACTGGAGGGAAATGAAGCTTGAGGGGGAGGGGATCTTCTCATGAATTGTCAGGAATGTTACTGTCATGGCAAGAAAACAGTGAAGGCACCTTTTTTCTTTTGTTTTGGTTGACTGGAACATACCAAAAGCAATCTATAACTAAAGGAAACTCTTTCCARTATTTTTCTTGTTGCTCAGGATCACAGCTCATGAGTATTTGTAGACCAGTATTACAGGAAATACAGGATATGCATTGGTCTTTAGCTGCCTTTATAATCTCATAGACTCCCATAGCATAAAAATCAACCTATGGTCAGTCTCCCATGGCCAAATAGAAGCTGAGCCTTGGGATCTTCTGAGGATGGAAGCAATACTGGAATGCAGACTGCAGTCAGGAGTAGACCTGTGGCCCCAGACCTTGTCCATAGAAACTTGTGAAGGATGAGAAATATCCTGGATGTTTAATCAAATGGCAAAAGTAACTAAGCAGCTGCAAGGGAAAATAAAAGGCAATGAGGGAACTCAGGAAAAGCACAGTGGAGAGGATTTGGACAAGACAAGAAAATGGTTTTCAGAAACAATATCACACTTCTAAGGAAAGAAGTAGATTTACTAGTGACCATATGAGAGGCAAAAAATTACATAGAAAAAGRAGAAGATAAAGAAAGAAATGAATACTGAAAAGTGGCAGATGGGAGAAGAGAAAAATGTGGAAGAAGCAAAAAGGAAAAGGGAAGGTAGAATTCACCTTTCAGGCTGGTAAGAGCTGTTGAAATTCCCCTTTTGCAGAAGTAGAGGATGATGGGCACAGCTCCTACGAAGATTTGCCCAGTGCTGCTGCCTGTGGYGGCTGTCAAGTGTCCATCAGCCCTCTGAGGTACCCCCTCCAAGATGCTGTACAGTCACGGTGCAGCAGCCATGTGCAGTTATCAAAGCACCTGCACACTCCCTCACCAAGTGTCCTGTGCCTTAGCCAAGGCAAATCTGGGCAATTCCCTTCTGCCTACATACATACACAGCAGTTCCACTTGGAGTCATTTCAAGGCATGGCTCCTATTTGCAGAGACATAAGGAAGAGCCCCCCAAAACACCTYGTTAAGGTTTTGATGCCCTGCAGAAGGGAAAGGCAGTCCCCTCCCTCACGGATATGTCCAGCGAGCAATCCCTTTCCATTCAAACAGCAAGGGAATGCTGTATAATGAGCRTCCAAACCCTCTGGGAGGTTCTGTGCTGCTTTCCTGGACAGGATTTTATATGTTATAGGTGTTAATGTGGTTTAGCAGGAGCCAGGAGGTGCCAAGGTGTATTTCTGCCTTGGGAACAGACACCCCTGGGGCATTTYCCCTGGAGCCCAGGTCCTGCCTGCAAGCTCAGTTCACTTTACTCCTTTTTAGTCAGAGGGAGACAAATGAYCTCTGTTGGAAGTCTGACTGTAGGAAAAGTGCCATGGGAAAAGCTCCCACAGAGGTGTGCTCCTGGTTTGGACTCGTAAGGCTCCTGCAGGGGTGGCCACCTGTTTTCTCTGAAAGAACAGAGAAACAAACACATGTAAATCCATCATCCATGTGCTCCATATGTGGAACAACTCAGCATTGTGAGGCTGCACCTCGAATCCAGTGCCTCTCAYTGCAAGAAGGACRTTGAGGGGGTTGGAGCATGTCCAGAGAAGGACAGCAGAGCTGGTGAAGGGTCTGGAGCGTTGCTCATGTGAGGAGTGGCTGAAGGAGCTGGGGGTGCTCAGCCTGGACAAAAGGAGGTGGCTCAGGGGAGACCTTATTGCCCTCTGCAGCCACCTGAAAGAAGGTCATAGCCAGCTGGGKGTCAGTCTCTGCTCCCAGATAACAAGTGACAGGATGAGAGGAAATGCCCTCAGATTTCACCAGGGGAAGTTTAGACTGGGTATTAAAAAAATWTCTTTGGCAAAAAGGTGGTCAAGTAATAGAATAGGCTACCTAGGGAAGAGATGGAAGTATCTCTGGAAGTGTTCAAAAAATGTGTAGGTGTGGTGCTTAGAGATGTGGTTTAGTGGTGGATCTGGCAGTGCTGCGTTAAGGGTTAGACTCAATGATCTTGGAGGTCTTTAACAATCTTAATGATTCTGTGATTCTGTAAAAGAGCTGACTTTTGAAAGAACCAGAAATACCAGAGCCTGACTGCTACCTCTCATTCCAGTACGTGGCCCTTTAGTCTATGCCTCTATCCCCCTAGGGAAGTGTCTGAGATTATAGAAAGAACAGAAGCTCATAAAAGAGCAAGAAATTTTATTTCCACGTCTTCTCAAAGTTTTCTTCCTCCTCCTGAGTCCCCTGTTGATGTTCTGGACAGTGATCCACCTTGCTGGGACACAAGTCTGTCAGTTCATGGAAACAATGGTTAGGGCAGAGCAGCTCTGCACCCAAAATAGAGAGGACATTTCTGTAGATTGTTTAAAGAGTGAGACAAACCCACCATGAGTTAGCCACCAAGGGGCTACTTGCAGTGTCTGGGTGTAAGGGGAGAGGTAGCTCCAAACACTGTTTTCACAGGTGCAGGCCCAAGTGAAACAGCATCTGGAAGGGTGTGTACAATTTCAGTAACTAACAGCCAGGAAAAATTGTTTTGAATTGGAAGAGGGACAGAAAATGGCTGGGATAAYTGGGGAACTGAAGAGTCTGTCCTGTGCGAGAGATGAGAACAGGTGGTGGGATCAATCTAGCCAAACAAAGGCTCAAAGGGATTTCAGCTTGTGTCTATAAATACTGCAAAGTGGAAAGAGCTATGGGACATGGTTAGAAAAAAAAAAAAAAAAAAAAAAAAAAGAAGACAGAAACTATGCATGACTGAATTGGATCAGAAATTAGAAGACACGTCCAAACTCTTAGAATAAAAATGTTCTTGGAACAGCCTTCCCATTAGAAAAGAATGGAGAGATTCTTACTGTAAGAATGATGCAGGAAGCTTATGAAAATGATAATATGGTTTGGTGTTTTCAGATGCAGAAGCCTGAAACTGGTAGCACAGAAGCTCTGCCATTATTAAATTAATGCTCTTAGATGTGATAACTCCACAGGATCTGCAACCTGGAATAGTGCTGAAAGTTATAAAAGTCTCCTACAATTTGCAGTGAGATGCTTTATTTTCAAATCCATGTAAGTCAGATGTAACTTTAGAAAAAGACTATCACATGGAAACCAAGGTCTTCTGCTTGATTCTGGCTTAATACCATCTACCCTTGATACCAACAGGAACCATATAATTTACTAGAGAAAGTAGAATTTGGTTCTCATATTGATAAGCCCAGCATTTTGCATACACTGTGTGGTTCTGATAGCTCTATGTGTCCAAAATGCTGCAGTTAACAACAGAATTAATTTTTTGATTAATTCCTCAAAAATTTTAACACAAGTTTACTTTGACTCACCGGTTCAATTACTTGATTTTGAATTTTAATTTCTGAAATAGGATAGTGATAATTGTGCCATACACATGAGAAATACTGCACTCAGGAATAAAGGCCTTGCTTAGAAAATAAATTGTTTTCATGTATCACTGAGAAGATGCATTTTAGAAGCACCTGGTGATTTGTGGTGGCCCCTTTTGTATAAGTAGCATGAGATAGATTTCACACATTTAGCTGTGGCCATATTTTAACAAAAGAGAAATGTCTTTTYCTGTGTTATAGCAGTGAGAGCACAGCAGTTGATGGCTCTCTTTTTGTGTAGACAGTGCAGACAGGAAAATAGGGCAACTGTCATGCACGTGCTGCAGGGTACTGAGGCACTATTAGAGCCAGATGTAACCATTCTGTGTGAAAAGGATGGATCAGTCCAAAAGAAAAATGGAGATATGGAAAAATTCTGCCATTGTGGAAAGCCAGGCAACAGCCTATCTGCCAGATGTATTTATTTCTATCTGTAATCTTTGACTGCTTTCAGCTTCAAATGCATATGAATTTTATAAAGCTTTTTTAATGCCCAAAAAAAAAAAAAATAAATTGTTTTCTACAGGACTATGACACAGGCAAAGACATTTTTCTTTTGTTAAACTATGGTCACAGTAAAAATTCTTACTGAGTGTCTGGAAAGAGCCCAAACATGTATCTCAAAGCCAAGACTGAGGGCTGTTTGTGTACTCTGGGGTATATTTTTTAACTTTTTTATGCCTCTATTTTGCCTTGGAGAGATCAATACAGGTCCATCTCACAGTACTGCAGAGTTATCTTCACACAGGCCCAAGTGTGCTTCAAGATCCTCAGGCATCAAATATTATTGGATTCATCATTACTGTATTTGCTTTATTTTAATTTTTGCTAACAGGAATGCTTTGACTGGTGCAATATAAGTGAATATGATGACTGTAAATGTATTTCTAAATTGTGAGAGAAGCACAGCCCATGATCCAATGCAGGAAATTTTGTAAATGCAGATGAGGCAAGCCATGAGGAGTCCCAGGGCTGACCTGGCTGTGAAAGAATGCCTGTGAAATAGAACACACATGACTTCTGCCATTTCCTCAGCTAAGAAACAAGCATACAAGGAACTGACAGTCAGAAAGGCTTATGCACTCTGAGGAGCATAAATTTGGGATGATTCCCAGGAGTGGCCGAGAAGATATTTCACCAGACTTACCAAGTACAGCCCCTATTTATGAGGCTATTTTTCTTGCATGGGAGACATGCTTGAAGTTTCAATTTTGTTGGTAAGAAATTAATTTCTTCACCTCATTATGCCTTTCTGCTGCAAGCATTAGGTCAATCCAYCCATGATTGAATACTAAGTACTTCCTTGGCTTTTCTTTGCAGGTTTTATTTCCGAGAAACTTTTGGAGCTATAGCTGTATTCTTTAATTATCACACTCATGAATGTTCTTGAGGGCTGTCAATGAGCTACAGTTAAAGCAGTGAACTTTGCAGGCACCTGAAGGAAGTGTTTATGTGTACACAGTGTGGGGTCACCCCTGTCGCTCGGTCTCAGCTTACTGCTCTCTAAATCTGCGACACATGCATGTGTTGCTGTGTTTCACAAACAACTTGGAAGGCAACAGTGCTCGGGTTTCATGTGCTCTTGATCACTTCTGCCAAATTCCAGCTCTTTGTTTCCCTTTTCACCCAGCGTGCCCTGACCGTGGCAGGTCAGTCTCAGTTGTGAAGGTTGGGCAGGTACAGGCAAACTCTGCCCGTATTGTGAGGGCTGAGACAGGCACAGCAAYAGCCCAGAAAGTTTGTGACTGCAAGGCAACACCCAGACAGGGTGAATATTCCTGCYTTTCATCCCAGATTGGCATGGGTTTGGGTGTGTTACAAGCCCCTGTTACAAGATTGATGTCATCCCATGCCAGCATTATCTTCTGTCTAGCCMCTCGTGATCTGAACTTTTCAGTCTCTGCTATAAAGTGACTAAAATCAGTTTGAGATCCAATCRCTCCACACATCCCAGTAGTTGGATTTTAGATGCAACACCAGCGGGTGCAGCTCCAGGACAATTTTACAGCATTGGATGTGCACCACAGGAAAAATAAATCAACCAACAAAAATGAAGATTGTTGTGGTTTGCTTCCCTGGACCTCTCACTGCAGTTTCAGAGCTGTGTTGCTGGTGCAAAGGAGATGCTGGGAACCTCTAACTAGGAACAGAGGGAGGACAACATTGGGTAGCATGGATTTAGCTTGGATTRAATTTTTCTGGATCAGTACCCTAAGTTCTTTGTGACAACAGAGCCACAGATGTTGATAGTTGATAGCTCAGCACAGCTGAGCAGCCTGAATAACCCCACCGTGCCACTGGCTCCCACTCTCAAATTCCCACTGCGAAGAATCCCACAGGTCACATGGAGAACTGAGCTCACAGCTGGGTRTCAGACAATCCTGGGCCCTAATCCTGCTCTGACAGCTCCCTGTTACAAGACATGGTGCTATCTCAAGGGCACTGAGCACATTTTGTCAGCTTCCTGTCTGTGGAGCATWAAAGCTCCTCCAGACTGGCCTTTGCTCCAGGAAAACATGAAACATAATTAAACTGGTCTGTAAAAATAGATAGTAGGTGGAGACCCTAGTGTCCCTAAACAATATTCATTGCACAGTSTTCATTAACTGCAGGGTGAGCACCCTGCTCAATGCAGAGGGCAGGGGTCCCAGACAGCCACCCAGGTAACAGGGCTGAGCTCCTTGGCCACGTTAGCCGGCTGTGATCCCACCACAGACTGATCCCAAAGCAGGCAGCAATCCCCCCCTGCTCCTCTGCAGCTCCTCACTCCTCCCCATCAGAGGAGACACGGTGCAGGGTAACTGGGAATGTGGGGTCCTTATCACATTTGGGGATCTGCATTACCCAAACCTGCTCTCCCATCCCTTGCTCTGCCTGTTGGTTTTCTGATACTGTCCCATGGTACTGATAGTAGCACTGACACCTGGGGTAAAGTGGCAGTGGGGTGATAGAGGTTCTTCCATCAGAGATGGGTCAATTCATCACTTCCAGGGTTGAATTTCTGGGTCTCCAGTGCTGCTGTTGYGGTGGGACTCACATATCTGAGATGGCTCAAAGCAAAGACCTGAATTTCACCCTGTCGTATTTCAGTCAATGTTTAAACACCTGCTTTCCAAATCAGTTTCTTTCCAAGATGATAACTATTTACCCCGCCCCTCCAAATGGAGCAGTGGTCTCAAAAGATTTTCARTTGGACTGTAGCTTTTTAATAGGATGTTTTCTTCTTTGAAATTCAGGGTTATTGCATCTCTTGGGCAGACTCAGGGTCTCTCTCATTTGCTTTTAAGTTAAAAAGCCTGTAGAATTCATGACTTGTGGGGCAAGTAGTGAAACTACTCAGTTTTTCAACAAGCCAAGAGGTGGAAAACTTCTGCAGGATCGTTCAGTCCTCTTGCYGGGGCTGGGGGAGCTGCAATGATCTGTGAAAAGCAGATTCAATGTGTCCATCTTGTTCCAGTATCTGTCACCAAAAGATGCTGCCGGTCGTCCTGAGGTCACAGGAGGTTTCTGGGGCCATTGCTGGCATTTAAAAGCAAGCAGTGGCCTGAGTAGTTATTTCTGACTCAAAATATCATACTTTAAAAGCAGAACATCTGGTTTAGTTGAAAACATCTGGGGATGACCTGAAGGCAAATCTGGAGTTGCATAATTAGTTAGCTTCTAAGTGAAATTAGGGATTTAGTCTGGAAATTCTGTTGAAGCTCTAGCTCTACTCTGATCTCCTGCCTCTACACCAGATATATTATAATYCTTCAAAATGCAAACACTGAGCTAACCAGTGCTGGCAGAATTTCCTTCCCAGTATCTGTACAGCAACTTTTGAGCAGGACCCACACTGTGGTGCAGAGGGGGAGGCTGCATTCAAATATATGAGATTCAAAGATAGGAGGATGCATATTTTGTAGATCAGGTAGTGACAGGACAAGGGGAATGGCTTCAAACTGGAAGAAATCAGGTTTGGATTAGATATAAGAAGAGATTATTTACTATGAGGGTGATGAAACACTGCAACAGGTTGCTCAGAGAATTTGTGGATGCCCCATCCCTAGAAGCGTCTAAGGCCTGGTTAGATGGAACTCTGAGAAACCTGGTCCAGTGGAAGRTGTCCATGTCCACGGCAGGAGGGTTGGAACTAAATGATCTTTAAGGTCCTCTCCAGCTCAGGCTCTGTGACTCTATGATTTTATTTGCCTTTCCCCCAAGTGCTGTGTTTAGGATCCCCTTGCTGTGGGGCAGAGGTGAGCACCATCCCACCAGTGATCTGACTTCTCMCTTGAAGGGCTTTCCTACCAGCTTGGCCTTCATGCTGCACAGCACCAAGAAAAGCTTGACTATGGGCAGTTTTCCCTTTTCTTTCTGTATCTCTTGCCATTCCTCCAATTATCACTTTCAAAATGATGGAAGCAGCATGCTCCATCCCCGTTTCCTCCTGCTGCCTGCTCCCTTCATTTCCGTGTTTTGCGTAGAAGAGGTTTGCTTTTTTCCATGTTTGCTTTGGGACATTTGTGTGTTCAATAACTCTCTCAGAGACATAATCAGCRTGATTCAAATGCTACCAGTTTGGGCTCAGGGGCTCTCTTTGGTGTCAATCCTCTCCTCATGTCTGCTGAAGTCCACATTTTTATGTCGAGACATCCTGCAACCTTTTTTTTTCCTCTTTAAACCTCATCTGGCATTGCTCATTAATGGGAGATGTACGTCCTTAYATCAGGTAAGGAAAAGCAAAGCCCAACCCATGAAGACAGTCTGAATCAAAGCTTCATCAAGCTGCTTTTCTCTTCCCACTGGCTCTGAACCCAACCAAAGAATAAGACCTCTTTTCAGCTTATGTCTCACCACTGATGCAGAATATTCACTCCTAGTAGGCATCACACAATCCCTCAATTGACATCGCTCATTGTGTTTCAGGTAAAGGGTCCTGCCCTCGTGGTTGATATTAAGCCCCTCACGATCTGAACCTCTCAAAATTTGATTTTTTTTTGTTGTTGTTAATCAGTGGCTATAGCTGGACAATTCTGATTAAACAATTGATTGCATTGTGAACATTGTGTACTTGGCTAATCTTTTAAGGGAAATGGAAGACAATCCCAAGCTGAATGGGCTGTTTGGATGAGAGCCACCAGGAGTGAAGTCAGCAGAACTGAGCAGTAACTGGGRCAAAGGTGATTCCAGCAGTGGGAGAKTGTGACCACCAACCCACTGAACACCTACTCAAAATGAACCCAACTCAAATGGAGGGAAGAACTCTGCATGTGGACTAATCAGCATGAGAAGTGAGAGATATAACTAAGAAACAGGAGTATCAGTGCTAATTAATGAAAAAGGTATGCAATATGTAACCAAAGAATGCTTKATGCTTTGGTTAAAATGTTTAAATRGCATAAAGTTTTAAAGATGGTTGAGGAGCTAGCTTTTTGTGAGTTACCTCCCAGCTCCCTGCTTTGCACAAACTAGAATAAAAAAGAGAAATACCTCCTCTTGATGTGTGAATTAATGTTGCACATGCAGTAACAAGCCTATGTTTGGGGCAACAGCTGGAAATGCGATAAACATAAATGAAGGCTTCCTTGGTATATAAAGATAAAACTGGAACTTCCACTATGAATCTAAATAAATGTTCTTCAGCATTAACTTGTCAAAAGCAAAAMATTCACAAAGCATTTTTAACATAGATTTACTGCTATTCTGGTTTTTTATAAATTTCATTGGAAAGTAGTTACATAATCACCTGCCCCACATATAAAATATGWAATTGTATCTTGGAGGAGAAAATAGGTTTGTTCTGGTAATAAAAATTCTCTATCAGAAGAATTTTATAAATACAGCGCAGCATGCAGGGTCAGCTATATAAAGGACAGAGGTTTGTCCTTTATATAGCTCCAGTCTCTGATCAACCTAACAATGACCCCGTTACTGATGTGCCCAATGTTTTGTCAGTTTGCAAGAACCGCCAAAACTGTCATAAGAACTTGTGGAACTCTTGATATAACCTCGTACACACTGATACCCTTCTGTGTAATGGGGCACTGCTTCAGACAGCCAAACAAATCCTGTCTGGACTCTCTAACTCCAGTCTTTGTTTCACCCTGTGAATTCTGCCAACCCCTCATGTGCCACAGGACAGAGAAGGGGGCTTGGTACATGTTGTGCAGATTACTTCAGATGTTCCCATCTGCAGTGTAAGTTTGTATTTTTTGTATCAGCTCTGTGCTTCTCTTCAGAGGAGAAACAGTAATGAAATGCAGAGACAACCTCATAACACGCGTCCTCAGCAGGTAGCTATGGCACATGAGAGCTGCTCAGTGGTTATTWTGAAAACTGATTCTACAGGGACTCACTCTCTGCAGACTAATAACTATTCCTGTGGCTGAAGTATCACACCAATTAAACACATATTCTTTGCTGGGACTGAGGCTACTGCTAGGCATGAATACCTGGACCACTGCATTTGCAGCTTCCATCCYGTTTCCATCCCATTCTGTTTCCAGAACATCCCAACAGCATGCACACACATGCAGAGAACAACAAATATTTAAACTAAGTGAAAAAATTGGTGTTAGTATCTCTGAGCTTCTGCTCAGCAAGACCTTAAGTCTTGTAGGGCAGAAACATTTTGCCGGTTTCACTCAAATTAGMTACACTAAGGATAAAGGTTTTGTTTCTTTTTTTTCCTTCTTTAATGCAACAAAATAGATGCTGCTAAATAAGCACCAGCTGTCTTCATAGTAATAAAATAGGAAGTCAGATTCAAAGAACTGCACTTGCCCTTGTGTTTTTTGGAAGACTTCTCTGTCTCTGAGTTGACAGTGCCACGGTTCACTGAAAATCATGCAGAAAGATTAATAAAATATTAGGTGGGATCTTAAAACGTCTGGCAAGTCCCAAAGTTTTTTAAGTAAGCATGGATCATACTGTTCAGATGAAATAGCTAACAAGTTCTTGTCCTATGGCTGTAGTTAGTTATCAAGTACAAATAGTGAAAAAAAGAAATCTAACACAAGAAACTAAATCAATCTGACTTCAGCCACATCCTGTCACAATTTCTCCTGATGTGCCATGATGATCCAAGAGGCTGGGGAGTATCGTGTGACTATCATCCAGCAGCAAAAATATTATCACACACTTCAAAGCTACTGGCTGCCTTTCCTCTAACAAAGTCAGAGTCAGAGCTTTAACGTGCACCCTGATGAAAACAGGATGGCCCCTTTCAAACTGAGGTGATAGAGACAGACGAGGCAGTAAGAYGAAACCAGCAGGAGCCAGCACATACAGAGCTGCAGTAAATCCAAGCCATAAACAGAATGCCTCCTGCACTTCAAATGTTCCCAGGCCCCCTGCACTTTCTGAAAGCATAGCAGCAGCACTGCTGCACCTTTGACCTTGCAGACCTATAGGGTATCAGAGAAGCAATGATTCTGGTGATTTTAAAATGACTTGYACTCATGAAACCAGCGCTTTCCATATGCTCAGGGAGGAATGTGTGAGCGTCGCTGGGCAGCCAGGTCCAGCCTCAGGCATGGCCATACGATAGGGCTGCCCACACACTGCTGCAGGACTCTCTGTTCAGGATCAGTTAAGCTTCTGACACTGTCACTCACAGCAAAGTGATGGGAGCTGTGCTGAAAACCTGGCTTGTAAACCAGGAGATTAGCAACTACTCTGTAGGTCCCAAAACTCGTATCTTTCACACAGTGTATTAAAACATTTTTAGCTTATTAAAACTAAATCCKTGGGGAACTGCATGCTGTGGTTGARTTTCCAAAATATTAAACTGAAAACCAGTTTAATGCAATGCTAGAGCATGACCCTATATTTGCACACATAGGTAATAAAACTGCTCAGATTAACTGCTATACAGACATTAGTCAAGTGTTGTTTTGATTTTCTTTYTGAGAGCTTAAAAATGACTACTAATTCTGAAAAGCAGACCTTGTAGAAATAAAGAAGTCTTACCTAATGTTTTTGTTCTGAGAACCGACATCACTAAATTTGAACAAGGAAAATGGCATTTAAAAATATTTTAAGTGTCACATGTCTAGACTGCAGTACAAGTCTGGACTAGATGTATTTATATACATTGTGCTATTAGCACCATTACACAAATAAGCAACTGAGGCACAGGGCAAGACAGATCTGGTTTCAGTTAAAACACCTGCATCGAAGTGTCTGAAGTGCAAGATGGCACCTGCTCAGTTTCTACACTCTCATTACAGTAAGTGGAGAGTAGGGGTCAGAGAGTGACTGAGTYGGACAAATGTAAGATTCCACTTTGCACCGCATCCCCCCGATTGCTCCGTTACACATCGTGTGTTCCTGAGAGCACAGCTACCTCTCCTGACCGCTGGGCCATGGGGCTGTTGTATGGGACCTGATTCCCATGATGTTCCTATAGCTTCTGTACATACTGCTGAGGTATCCTSTGCAGACAATCTGCCCTGATGGCCTTGTGACTCTTTGGAGTCACCTTCAAAAGAGCACCAAGAGTGAGCCTGCTTGAGTTTACACAAGATGCTTCTGTCACACACAGCAGCAGTTTCATTCAGGGCTCTGTCCTGACAACCTAAATTTGTTCTATGCTGACAACCTAAATTTGTTCTATGGCAAAGAATGGACAAGACAGCAAAGGTATCAATAACTTGACTTTTAACTGTCTTTGAGAATACAGTAGTTTTATTTAGGCAGAGAAGGAATATTTGAAGAATAGGCCAAAGGTTAAGAGCTTAGYGCTGAAAATGGCTTGGGGAAAGACAGAAGGAAGCATATAATCTAGCTATGGTGGAAAGTCAGGGACTTTGAAGATCTGTAAAGATTTCATATTGTATCACTCTTCTTGAGGATTCTAGACGAACAGAAAGGCTTTTCTGACTGAAAACACAAGGAATGAAACTAACAACTTGATCTACCACAGYGTTTGATTTCAATCAGGCGGTTGAAATTACAGCCTTTCAGGAAACAAAGATACCTTGTGTCTACAAATAATAGTGTGACAATTCACTTCTGCTTGGCAGAATACACAGGCCTCACCAAATCCTCCCCACSGCAGCACAGCTGAAAGTAACTCAGATAAAACCTACCATGCAGGGCACAAAGTATAAGGAGTCTGCTCTGAGCTTGTTCCCAACCGACGTACCATCTCTACACTGGACATGCAGCTGGACTGAGGATGCATATTCTATACATAAAATGTTGGAATGATGATGATCACAATGGTTGCTGCCCAAGGYGTACATGAGGTTTGTAGCCAGGAGAGTGAGCACACACAATGAACCAAGCAACTCACCTAGTACCAAAGAAAAATTGCACCATTTTTTTTTGTTTTCTATGCCATCAGTGATTTATGCTGGATTGGCTTCTTGAACAATGCACCTTGGATTTCAGCTATCTTTTAACCAGCCACCCACCTATCACAGATGTTCATGACAGCAATCAGCACTGCATTTTCTCAGCTGGTCATTTAGGACCTCTGTTGTTCTTCACCTTCATACATAGGTAAGACCATTTTTTCCTCCAAAGAGGAATCCACATCAGGACTTCTGTTCCCTTGAAACAGCTGTGTGCTGTAAGATGCTGAAGGTATTTGTTAGGCACTTGTGCTGTATTTCTACCACAATTTAGGGATTTAGGGGCATTGTTAGTGAAGACAAGAATGGCCAAGTACCAAGRGCTGAGATGTGGTAACATCTCATTTACCTAGGCAGGACGTTAGTTTAGTATGAGTCAGAAGAGTACTCCAGCTCCTGTAAGGCAAGCATAGAAGATATTACAGCACAAAAAGGATCACTTAATTTTACTGAATGGTTTCATACTTTCTTCTACCAACTGCAGGCCTGAGCACTGTGAACACAACTGACAGCAGAGGGCTTTGTTTGCTCTCCAAAAATTATTACACTTCCTACCTGTCTGAGATGGCAGGTGAATTTCAGTAACACATTCTTTAGGAATTACATACTAAAAGCTACTACAGGTGAAAAAAGACTACTACTAACTGGCAGATTTCTGCTTTAACAATGGGCTTTTCACATTACCCTCAGAATATGAACCACAGAAAACATGTTTTATGTTAACTAGCTTTAGACTGCTTTTGAAATTTCATTTTCAATTTAAAAATAAAACCAGATTCTCTGCTGACAGTTGAAGAGCCATAACTGAAGGACTTTATTCTGAGGATTTTTTCTCCTCTTGATTATTGAATAAGCACTGTTTTGGTCCAAAGGACTATTCAAACCATCACAATCCTGTAGGACTACCTAGAAAACAGAAGAGAAAACGTGCAAGCTTCTCAGCAGTTTGTCAGCCTGTGCTCCTTGTATCCTGAGCATCTGGGAAAGACCCATCTACCACCAAAGTGCTCCAAATCCRGCTCAGATGCTCCAGCAGTTGCGTGGTTTTTGGCATCAACATCCAGAAGAGCCAATATCCAATTTTGTTTGCCTGCCAATGTCATTTAAGCAAATCCTTTGTGTCTGATATTTGATACAATCATTACCCTATTTCTTCAGCTTTAAACATCAGATTTCATTGTGTTCCCCAAGTAGTACATACAAAAATATAATGCTGGTCATGGCTGCTTTKTAAACCATACTTGCACTCCCTCATTTTTAGTCCTCAAGCAATAAATTTAGAATTCATACTGCACATGTAACCAAACTCAAGATGATTAAGCTTCAGGGAGGAAAAGGAATGAAGTAACAGCTCAAGAATGTCACTCCAGAGAGATTCCAAAAATCCTTTAGAAAGTAAGAAAAAAAGACCTTTAAGTATATTGTTGATACTAATGGATAAAAAAAAACACAATAAATTTAACATATCAAGCTTCCTAATTTCAGGCACTGTTTATAGATGGGGAAATCCTRCAGTTACTACCTAAAACTATGTTTGAGAAAAAATTGAATATCTAACAAATTACTAGTCTGATTCATTTTAGCAGGTTACACCTGCAAATACTGTAAAATTCAGCATAAAATTTGTCAGAAAAAAAAATCCCATTGAATATATTTAGGCACTGATTCTATTCCTTAACATGTTCAAGCATAATATAGCAGACATGCCAAAGCAGTTTGGCAATTAAAAAAAAACAACCTAAAAAGGCTCCTTCACAACTGGATAAACATCCTCAAACTTTCAAAGACTACCTTAGAGAAAAGTGTCAGGCTAGAGTCACTTACAAGGTAGTTAAAACTTAGATATTAAACCTCCCCAGCTCACACTCTAGCTCTTACTACTCCATCCTTTCCATTTTCTCACTCAAAGAAAACCCCAGGCAGTAAACAAATACATAGCAACAGGAGTCCTTACTGCAGTGCTAAAGGATAACATTGGTCCTTTGAGAGACAAAGGCTGAGTATCTTCTAAGCTTCCCTAAACCATTTTCACTTTTCTATAAATAAGGCTGCTTATCACTGTGCTTAAGCCACAGGAACTTTAATTAGACCAAGAATTCCTCTAATGATTAGATAAAGGCTGTTGCAATGGACTGCTAACAGTCTTAAAAGCAAAAGGGTCTTTCCTCCTTTTTCCTCTTAACAAGAATCTTATTTAGGAAAGTAACCGCTGTCAAATTTTAAAAAGATAAAAGGAAAATTTTCCTTCCAAAAACTTATTTTAACCTTCTGCTTATGAAGTGGAAAGGAAATTATTATATACTTCAGCTCATCCTGCAATTAACAATTCCAACTTTGCTTCATACTTAAGGCCTAAAAATCACATAAGCACCAAACTTCAAAAYTAAGGGTACACCAGGTAATAGTTTTGTTGTGTACTCTGGATGCTTTAGAAGAGAGAAGCAAGTTTCTGAAGTGTCCTGAACTGAAACTCTACAACGTGTAGGACAATGATTTACATCTGGATAACCCAGGTTAAGTTAGAGCATTCACTGACAAGAGTTAACTATTTAGTACTTCTAGAATGTTAATGAATGATCCCATGTTTGTTTGACCTTGAAATGTTGCTGGCTTATTGCACTTGCCTGCAGCAGTAGCTGTTTCCAAGGAAGCTGCTTAGCAGTGGTGAGATCTGCCAGGAGGACAGGGTGTWACATTCTAACTCATTGTGTTTACTCAATAGCACAATCCAACTTTCCAGAGACATGAAACTACTGCGATTTCACAGTGGCTATTTACTGCTTTGTGTATTTGGCTGARTGACCAAAGCTACTTTTAAAGTCTGTAATCAATCTACAGATCTATTTTAAAATCTGTGCCGCAATCAGCACTTAAAAACCACACAGTTTTACACTAGTTGGGTCAAATTAATTTTATTATGCTTCATGATGAATTGCCACCAGTGCAACATCCTATTCACTGTACATTTCAAAAATTCACAAAGTAAAAATTTCAGTTCGATAAATGGAAAACTGAATGATTGAGAAGTTCTTACGAATTTCATACGTACAAGTGGCTAGCTGATATTGTCTATGCACATAGAGTGTTGAGATACAAAAGCCTCATGCTAGYTTGTTAATTGCTAAGGCTATCTGGACAGTCATTTAACCAGAATATATAAGAGGCCTTCATTACAATGTTTAGCAACAATGCACCAGTATCGTGAAATGCTATCTTCTGCTCGGAGTGCAAGTGGCAGAGTGCTGAAGCATGCAGTTGTGACTAACTTAACTGCCATCGCAGTCTGTATGCCTGAAWTTTTTCATGAACAAACACTATTTTAAAGTAAATATTAACCTGGACACCACAGGTGTGAGTGTTCTTTTTGTATGAAGAAATAGAAAACCCAAAAACTTTCTTTGGCCAGTATCTACAAATCAAAGTTTTATTCAATAATATAATTTCAGAGCTCCCAAAATCCAGAATAGAAGTTTGATTAATGAACTGTGATGCTTAATTATTAACTATATTACAGAAATTCCAATTCTGGGAACACAACAGCTAAACATATCTAGTAAGTAGCATGTTAGGAAAACCTCTAGGTCTCATCTGCTTAATTTTAAAATGCCCTATATGCAATAAAAATAAGTGAGCAGTGCCAGAAGTTATATGAAAGCCATACAAAAATTTTCCTTATACACAAGTTGTTAACTCCACTGCCATTAGCTACATCAGGCTGCACTTGCACTTGATCCAAAGCTCAAGCCATTACAGCAGCAAAGCTAGCAGGAAGTGCTTCCAGCAGCAGAGACCAATGCGAAAATTACTGCAAGAAAGTGAGACCACTTGGCAATTTTTTTTTCTCAAGTTATGTGCTTATATTACTCTTGGAAGGAAGTTAGCATCCTCTGAATAATTTAACTACAACCTTACCTCTCCCACTACTTTTCAGCAACTTTCTTTTCTTCTCATACAACTGAAGTAATTTGCTAAAGACTAGGTTATAACTGGGTTAGAAATCCAAGCCGTATCATGCAGGTCCAGCCTGTCAAGATCAGGTCAACACTGGGTTTCAGTCAATACAATTCTGATAACTTAAATTTTGTTTGATACCCTGACTACAGTCAAAGACCAAGGACACTATGTATTAACTACACTCCAAATGTAACTGACTTAACTAAACATTCTGTGTCAGATAACGTGGTTTTTAAAAAGATTTTCTACCTGAAAATTACAGCAAGTACAGTAATTAATGCTGCAGATATTAAATACCCACATAGCATAGATTAGTATTTCATAATAGGCAGATGTGCCAATGTTTACTGCACTACAAAGTACAACTTATATAAATGTGCAAGCTGTGAAATGAAAATCCCATTTGCTGTCCATTTATTCAAATACTATTCTTGTGAATCAGGTTCTTGATCTTCATCACAACCCTTGGTCTTAAAGCCAACATATGAAGATAAAATACTGCCATAAAGTTCAGTACTTATCCAAAGTGTGTAATTCTGAGTTAATGACTTTCCAACCTAAAGGATGTAGGATTGGTGTTTCAGCATCTGTTGTGTACCATAAATCAAAGACTGCAAAGTAATACCACTTGTGTTTATTAGTACACAAATGTCCTACAAATTTTAAAAAGTAATTAAATGCTATTGAAGCAAGCCCTAAATGCAGCCCTTCAGCCTAAAAATCACAAAAAAATTGATTTTAAAAATAAATCAAGCTGTAGCAATTGCCAGCCTCCATTAGAGCCCCCAGCAATTTAGACATCTTCATTCTCAAAGGAAGAGCAGGGAAGAAAAAAACAAAAACACAAACAAAAAACAACCAACAAAAAAAACCCAACCCTCAAGAACACCCCAGAAACCCTTCCCAAAACCCCAAATCCCAACAAACCAGCCAAAAGACTGAACTTGTCTGCATCAAAGTTGCCTTTACCACTATGACAATGTAAAGCTACCCTGTTTAACTTCAGATAGAGGTCCCCAAYAGAAGAATTAATTACTCCTGCTGTTCAATTGCAGTCAGTACTACAGTTAGGGCAAGGTAATTTTCACAACTAGCTGTGCATTTCTGTAGTGCTTCTGTGTTATGTAAGGATACTCCTAAGATTTGAACTGCAATGTTTTGATGTATTTGAAACCATGCAATAGTATAAACCAGCCTCAACATTCATATAGCATTGCATTTGAAATGAAGGGGCTAAACAAACTAAGAGCTGCATCACTTAAAGAACATAGTGCTATACTAGGCTTTAATAAGAAAATTTAGATACAGAAAAAGTAGGGTATGAAAATAGTGTTTTCCTTCTTGCATTATAACTAAATTACATTAAGGTTTTTGTCAGTCTTACATATTACATTTAAACTCCCTTATTGATGGAATGGAAAGTATTCACATGTACATGATCATCCAGGTGTAAACTTGCACACATTAACAGGGAGTAGCTTTGTAGAGGATTATGACAAACCTTTACAGATTAAATGAGGTATTGCACAGATTAATAAAAAAGCAAAAGGCAACAAAAATATACAGCAAATTGGTAGAACATTTACATGATAATTTTACAGAATCCATAGACAGAAAGCAGTGTTTAGTATATCATTCACCTTAAAAAATATATATATAATAATATATGATCAATCATCCCATTCGTCATCATCCTCAAAGTCTTCTTCATCRTCTTCATCCTCATCTTCATCTGCAAGACAAGAAACGCAAGTCACTTGCATACACAGAATTAACATGATAAAAGTGTTACTGATTTCTGTCACAACTTTCAGAAAAGAGAACAATTAGTTCAAGGTCGTCATGACAATACATTTGATAATACTCTGTTTTAAGATTGCTAGATATGACATCCAGTTTAGATAGTTACTAGCTGGAAGTTAAACCTAATTTATTTTCTTACTCCTTTCCCCATGTAGGAAGAATGTAGCTTGTTTTGTGCTAGGAGAAAAAGAATCAGAAGCTCCTGTTCAACACTTAATACTTACTAGTCTTCTTAGAGAATGTGGGAGTTGCCAGTTTGCTCCACACTGGGTTTTAAACTTCAGGAACAGATTAATTTCTGGAATGTAAGAACTGCTTCCCCAGGTTTATTACCTAAGAGAATTTGTTTGCTTTACAAGCAGATAAAAAAACATCCCCCCCMAAAAGGGTTTGGTGAACTAAAGACCATTGTGGATACTGGAATATTCTAAGCTGTGTAATGAACATCAACTTCAAACTCAGTGCTTATTGTTGACTTCCACCAGTGTTCCACCTTTTGAATACGCATCATACTTAAAAAAACGCAGCCTGTTAAAATCAACTACTTATTTGTTACACAAGAGCATTTCCTTCCCATTGGAAAACAATACATTTAGCTCCCTTCTACTATTTATGGAAAGTACCAAAATTGGCAATCACTACATATGGCAGCGTATCAACAAACCATGCTATGCAGACTGTATATCCAGTTTTAGCATCAAGGCAAACTCTACAAAAAAAGTGTATTAAAGCTTAAACAGAACACATGTACCCAAACAGCTGCATTGCAGCTCCTGAACTACATTTATTACAMGCTGGTATTTGAGAAATGCAAATCCTCTTGCAGCCCTAATTCTTCCCAGCACTTAAGCATGGAAAGTTGATTCAGACTAGGTAGAGGCCTAGTCAAGTAACACCCCTGAATATCTGCTCCTTATCAGTAGGTGGCAGCCAAAGTCCATCGTGAGCCACAGCACAGGAACTGAATATTCGCAAGAGACTTAGCATCAACAAACAGAAAGCATGAAAAAATTTCTTCCAAAATATTTTGACAACTTATTTCACTGGATAGCTAGTAAATAAAAACAAGTCCATAACAACAAGAAGAAAAACTTTATAAGGATATAAACCTGGATTAATAACTTAGAAATTCAAAGCAGCATGAAGGAATCATTCAGCCCATCACCAGGGCACTGCCAAGACGATTCTGCACTGCTCTATATGCTGGAGTCCACTTTTCTCCAACAGTGTTTTACAACAAATAGAAGTGTTAACTCTTGAAAACCTGACACCAYGAGGTCAGAAAAATTCCATCAGACGCACCTGAAGAATGAATGGCTTTGCTCCTTTTCTGCATAACTTCCATTAGTGCACCCACAATTCCTGAGGTGGGCGCAGGTGTAGGTGGTGCACTCTCCTGACCATCAGATACCTTGGAAAAAAGGTTACAATAGAAAGATGCAATTAGCAAAACAGAACCTCTGTACTTTGAAACAAACTTTCTTGTAAGATTAATGATTTTATTTTCCAGCAGAAGAAAGTATGAAATACCTTGTTCCTTTAGCTCAAACTGCAAAACCTTTATTTAACAAAACTCAACTTTTTACCATGTAACAGAACTGTAGTTAGCTGTACCCAAGGTTAAATATTTCAGCTCTGATGAAGTGAGTACTCATCTAATGGAAAGCTTCTTAATATGGTTATACAGCATTACTTGTGTGACTGCATAGCCATTATTTTTTTTATCTTTCGTATATACCACAGTTTGTTAACTGAAATTGCTTCAGGCTGATAATCCCTTCCGAAGTAATTGACTTTAATAAAGCATACCTCTAATAGCAAGTAAATATAAGCACACCCTCACCCTTTTTACAGCAGAAGCCTCAAGTGCAGAGGAATGGCAAAAAAAAAGTACCAGCAAGCAAAATTGTTTTAAAGAAATGATTTTTAACGTATTCAGTGACATCAGTAAGAAACAATAATAGCCTGTGCTGCAGCAGAACAACTAAGGCATCTCTCATGGGCAGTACTTGTTYAGCCAACTTCTTACAAGCTTCAACATTTGTAGAATGCAGGTCCATTTTAACATGGAAAGAAAAACAAACCAGTAAATCTAGTGCTTGCCTTCCACTACCTGCAGTTGTTTAGGTGATTTCACTGAATATTCAGGAGAGCAGCAATCTTTCATAATTCTTGCAATAGTTCTGTACAGCCATGATACTCTGGCATCACCATAGTAAGATTTGTGCTTAAAGCTTTACTCAAAAGTGAGGAATGAGCTTGAAAGGGTAATTTCATGCACCAATACTCATCTATACCAAATGTGTGTTCTTTGAATTTTCTCAGTACTACTGTTTAGTCATCATTTCAGAAACTCTAAAATGTACAATCCAGSCCCCAAAGCAGAGCCACAATTTACTGTTCACGCTGCATTAGTAAGTCTCAAGCGAATGTGGATGAGAAACAGCTTTTACTCACAGATTTCAACTGTATACCCTGTCGTATCTGGTCTAGCAGTGCATCTCTTCCTGAGCAGGACACTGGTCGACTGTTCTGTTCTACCTTCTTTAACTGAGCTCCTTCTCTGATTTGATCCAAGAGCGCTGCTTTGTTTCCCACAGGAACTGGRAGCTGGTGATCAACCTCTGAAGGAAGGCCTGGTGGTGGCGGAGGCCCRGGAGGGGGTGGCGGAGGCGGAGGGGGTGGAGGAACAGCTGAGCCACTTGCTGGTGGCGGCGGGGGCGGAGGTGGGCCCGATGGTGCAGATGAGGAATGCACTGGCGGTGGTGGAGGGTACATGCGGTTTGGAGGAGGCGGGGGCACTGTCGCACCAGGTCTAGATGGAGGCGGGGGTGGAGGGGCCGCTGTGGGGGCTCTGGAAGGAGGTGGAGGTGGTGCCCCCCGGCCCCTTGCAGGGGGAGGAGGAGGGCCCGAGCTATGGGGAGGGGGAGGGGGAGGTGGAGGTGGTCCTCCTCTGCAAGGTGGTGGTGGAGGTGGAGCTGAAATAAAACAAAACAATCTTGAATTACCTGCTACTCAATAGCCACAAGTCTTYCAGAGGCTGGCAGAAAAAGAAAACAGGCTGTGCCTTGCCTTTTGCAAGGATCTCTGTGCCTGTGCAACTTTTACTAATTCTGGATTAAATTGGATCTAGCTGAATATATGCTATGCCTACATGGCAAACCAAGCTGAACATACTGTCTGTATCAGTTACATATTTTGTAAAGGACTCAAACACTACAGGAAGCAAATGCAATACACAGAAAGACTGATCAAAATTCAAAAGAATCCTGTAAAATTTTGTTGGGCTGGGACAGAACAAAAGAGAAAAACTTTTCAGAAAATACACTTATAGTGAAATACAGAATTTCCACTTCATAATATATCCATTACTTTATTAGGTAATTACAGACACACCTATTTTTTTTTAAGCAATATCTTCTAGTAACAAAAAAAAAAACCTTACTAATGCATTACAATGCAGCATAAACTGACTTGGAGTCTCTTTTACTGAGAATTACTTCCAACCGTATCTTTATGGCAGGGACTTTTCAAAGCAAACAACTTTAGGGCTACATACAGGATCATTTCTCTGTGAAGTAGCCCTGAAATGTACCTGCTTTGCTAATGGCATTTAAAATAGTATTGTTTCATTTCCTCTTCCATCAAGCATCTAATGGTTTATGGTACTTAAGGTTGTGTAGTAGCTGTACATAACTACTTAATAATCCAGGTGTCATCATATAACTAAGAAAATTCATGTTTAATTTAACATGCCTATATTATGAAAAGGTATATTACACTCAAGAAGATACTTCTTTACCTCTTCTATTATCCCCTTCAYGTTACTTGCAAAGAAAGTAGGCTAGCCACACTGGCATAGAGAGGTGACATCCCTAAAAATGGGATTTTGGGGAAGCAGGAGTCACTAGTACCTCAATGCCTCCTTTATAGAAAGACACTACTCCTAAAATCACGTATTATGTTCTTAAGTTCCACGAGATGCTGGTTTTTATTCTACTTCTTCACAAGAAAAACACAGAGAGAATCGCCTCTGAAACTTCATATATTTTCCAAGAGACAGGCTGCCAACATTCTCGATTTTAAAAACTCCCACCATTTTTGGCTGATRTATCTGCAGTTTCCTTTGCAGCCACTGGAGGGCGGTATTACCAAGTGTAACAACAGCCAAGCACTCCAGCCGGGGTTTTTGCAATACTGAGAAGATTCTCAGCGTGGTCATGGCTCCAGAGCCTGTACTGCCTGTAGACTCTGAATATAAGGTTTAAGTTTTCCTACGGAAAATGGTTTATTTGCATTATATTTAGAGAGATATGCCACATCCAGTCTCTTGAAACAGCATTCAGCCTGTCTGCACTCAACTGAACAGAAATGAGGGAGGAGAAGAAAGGAGAAAACACCATCAACTCTTCCTCTCTCCCTTCCCCCTCAAACAGATGGTACAAGCAAAACAAGAAAATAATTTTTTTTCATAAATGCASATTAATCTGTACACTGCTATTAACAAAAAAGTTTGTAGAGTCTTTTACTGATGGTACTGTCACCAAAAATCAACCACCAGTACCAAAAATAGGGAAAGGGCAGGGTAAACAGGAAAGTAACTTCCATCTCAGCAGAATGGCTTGTCAGTACCCTAGCAGGGTGAATACAGAAGCACAGAAATTCTTGCAATAAACACAGAAAAATGTGTTTCAGTTAAGAAAGAACACTTCAAACAGCAGTCAAGTCTATACATCAAGTAACGCAATTATGGATAAACCTGCTGAAATACTGGAGTATTTTATCTACCTCTATCAAAAAGCAGAGGTAGATTATCATCATGCATGCCACAGACGAGACMGTTTTTCTTTTAATTGCATACATGCAAGTGGCCATAATGTGAAGTTAACACACACAAAATASAAAAAGAGGCATTTAAAAAATATTTTAAGCTAGTCATAAGACTCCAAGGCAAGTCTTCTCAATCTAATTTTACAGTTAGCAATCTGGAATCAATGACTCCATAAACATTTAAACAGAGTTAAGATTCTATAGAGATGCTCACAGATTTCTTACTGAGAAAAAAATGTAATTGAAGTTTTGCTTGCCATTTAACTAAGAAGTTTGAACATAATTTTTAGTATTGCAGTCAAACAGGTGCAGACTAAGTTATCATCTAGGAAAGAAACCACAGAACAGCATGAATACTTTTAAGTATATGCTCAGATGTCAGCTCAGGTACATACCACTCCACCGAGGGGGACCTAAGGAATAAATGTAACAAGTCATTGACCCTGATTCTGTATCTCTTCAGTCACTGAACAATTTACACACTGGTATCAAACGGCTATAATTTCAATTTATATAATTTTTCTCTTGAAAACTGCTGTAAGCAAATTTTTGAAACTCTGACACTAGTGTAATTTTAAACTGATATGCTATCTTCCACTAGATAATGCTTTGGCTAAGATCACATTTAAAGGTTAGGATGGTGCAGCTTATTTGAGCGGGGTTTTTTTTAGCAGAATCATGCTCAAAACCAGTATTTTTATTTTCAAATTAGGAAAACACAACTTTAAAAAATAACATAAAATTTGCAGGTCTGTAGCTGCTGCAAGGCTCACTACATAGTGCTGCCAGGGTAAACAGGCACCATACATAACTGCCAGCCATGTACTACCACTACAGCTGACAACAGCATTATGGCTTCCAAGTCTTTAATTTATTTAAAAGATTGAGATTGTAAATAAATATTTAACACACAGTCTGAAAAATCTGTATCACACATACTGCATAGCTTTGCAGTAAGACTAAGTGCTACTAGGAATTTCTTAATTGACATAAATATCCTTATTCCTTAGGGATAAGTACTCTCATGGGTCATGCCAGAATGTTTTTATGTATAGTGTATGGAAACGTGATCCAGTGCAACTGCAGTGACATTAAGTCCAGCAAAGAGAATCAAAAACTGTTCACCATCAACAGTTTATATTCTAATTTTTTAGGCAAAAAATGATGTTAATTGTTATGAGTAAATTAAAAGAATCCCACCTTGTCTGCGCAGCTCATTTTTAACAGCTTCCACACCTCCTGTTTTTTCAATGAAATCATATATGACCTTTGAAGTTTCTTTGTCTTTTAGCTGAGCCTCTGAAATTCCACACAGATCAAACAGATTTTTCAGTTCCGGGTCTAAGTTGTTCACCTGCAARTCAGATACATTAAATAGTTTGAAACTTGAAGATATATTTTAAAGATATATTTGTATTGAGGGGGAAAAAATACCCACAAACCATTGTCCCGAATGAGTTAAATGAAAGAGCAAGGTGACATAGGTGTCTCTTGGTTGACTTTTCAAGTTGGAAAGTACTACTTTAGGAGGGGTAAATACCCTGCAAGAAAAACTGAAGGTTTTGAATCTTTTCCCCCCTTAGTCCCAGATCCTGCCTATTCCCTTCTACTCCAACATCTGTTTACATCACATTATCAAAYTTGAAATTTTATTGTATAATTAAGTTTTCATTTAATGCAAATCTTTTAAAATTACATAAAAAGCCTCCAAAGTTTAAATCATTGTCTTCAGTAACTTATTAAATTACTTACATCAAAACCTGTGTTAGGATCCCAACCAACATGTCCAATGTGTCTAAAAAAGCAGAAAAGTCCATTTAATCAATAAAATTGAAAACTAAAACTTGCTAACTAAAATAAGAGGACACCAAGACAACTGGAAATTACTACCATCTTCTAAGCAATTCTTATTCCTCAGTGCCCCACTTGAAAATGGAATAGTAAAACTTCTTTACTCCCACTTTTTGTCTCACATCCAGATAACCAAGTGGAGAATTTACTTCTCCCCTTAGGTTACAGTCTGTGGCAAAATATAAGGCTTCATGCCATGCTGCGGTGCACACAGATGGAATAATAATAATAATAATGGAAGGACTGCACAGAGATCAAGGAGAAGATTAGCCTTGACACAGCAACTGGACTTTGAGCTGTTGCCAAAATCTTCAGTGCCATGCAGCTAGAAAACCTCCTTTTCCCTGTCATCACTGTGTGCTCTCTTATCACCCTTCTACCATTCAGGTCTTTCAAGGATAAGTCAGGACTCTTTTCAGCTGCCATCTTCCTAAGCTTCTAATAGCCATTTCATGTGGCTACTAAAGTATTCTTCACATGATGCTATAACCAGTTAGAATGCAGACAAATTTTGTGCCCCTYGAAGCTACTTCAATGCTACTGTCATAGGGCATGGAAGACGGAGCCATAATGTTACCAGAACTCCATGTTTGTGATTCTTTCCACCTATGATCAGTTCTAGAAACAGAACACAGTCTTCAGGAAGTTCAACTCAGAGTTATAAAGAATACCAGGTGAGCTGTTAGCAGCCAATGAATTTTAGGCTACGCTTGCCAAACTACAAACACTGTTTGGCTGCTGTTGAGCAGTGCCTCGCACAACAGACCTTGTATTCTTGGCTGGGACTGTTATTACCAACAGCACAAGTTATTTTCATGAGAATATTGAAGTACAATGATTGGTTTTGGTGTAACTATGACTAGTAAACTACTTAGTATAAGAACCAAGAAGAAAAGTAAAAGGTCTGGTTTAAAGTGACATTATGCCATAAAAAAGGAAAACAAAAGGAAGTCCCCTGTTTTGCCTAATTATTTAAAAGCCTTTAACTAACTACCAAAATATGGGATGATTTATTGATTACAGAATTCTAAATACTAAGCTACAGCTTGCTTCAGGTAATTTAGATGTGCATTTCCTAAGGCAGTCTCGTAGCTGATTGCAATGTATAAACTGGCATAAGTAAATTGACATAAGTTTACCAATATACTCTTACCCACAAATTTGTGCACATCTGTGCATTTCAGGATGCTCTTTTAAGAGGTTGTGAGCATACAAYGCAGAATTTGACGCACTTAATTGATACTAAAGTTTTTTCATCCTTCAGAGTAAGATAAATTATATGTACACACTGACTGGAACACATGTTTTTCAGGTCTTTTCAATGCATACGTACTAGGTAGACCCCAAGTCTTACGCTACTTGGAAGAATGTATACAGTAATAAGTTATATYCATGTTAAGTACAGATTGTTGTTTTTTTCTCTAAACACTGCAATTCCACATCTCTCTAACAGAAGGCATTTAAAAAATTTTGTTTACTGACTGCAACTTTGACCTAGCATGAAGAGCGACAGTGCTGGTCTTCACCAGTATCACAGCACAAGTGATATACAAGYTATCCTACTGGCATATTTGCCTAACAATACCAAATGCCAGTTTCTATGTTTATACAAAACCAACAATTAAAGAATCTTACTAAGATGACACATAGCTGCTGCACTCTACAGGAAAATTCAACAGACCTTAAGCCAGAATGACTTTCAAGAGACATCTTCTCTAAAGGTTCACCATTTGCAATTTAATCTTACATTTAATGGTACTGATACATTTTGTTTGAACTTAATCAAGTACTTTTATCACCTTACTCTMAGCTTTTCTAGGTCACAACCTGATAGACATCATAAACAAAGTCTCAAAGTAATTTTATATCTATGCTGCTGCATAACCAGTTCCACAAATTCTGAATAGAGGTTTGACACAGTAATGCAAATTTTGCCTGCATATGCTCAAGCCTGCATCAGTAGAGMCACAGTGACCAGCTACCAAGCACTCTTAATTTTTTTTTGTTCTCCTCTTCCTTCTTTTCTGTATTTTTCTGTTCAAGTGACACTAACARATGCAGCACTTCACTAATACTCAGATCAGTCACAAGAAGGTTGAYGCATCACTTTTCTAAGCAGAATCTGATTAGGGAAGTGTTTTTGCCCACCTCTCCTTTCATGTTCTGTCCCCTATCCCATTACACAGAGCACTGTCTCGAAACACTGCAGTAATATTACTGTAACTGGTAATGTCAACATTACTTTTGTGGAGTTTTATTCTGGGAAAAACATGTCAGAGTAAGTAATGCAACATACCAGTTCAAAAGAACAAGACATTCACTTGGCATCTAAACCTCACACTGGTTTTCTCACGCTTCACAGAAACTGATCTTTACTGTAACTAACTCAAGCTCTTTAAGTTCCTGTTGCTTCAGCAAATAAAGCAYATTTATTTTAAAAGGCAGAAGAAGCTTATGACATCAATTAATGTCCAGGAAAGCAACAGTCAATTTAGTAAAGTGACCAAAACCAAGCTTCATGAAAGTGGTACATCACAACTACTCCAGAAGATTAAAGATACATAAGAAATGACATCAGAARAATTTCCTGAAAGATGTATACATGCATGCTGTACTTCCATCACAAGATACAGATCCTAGCCTACACATCAGAAAAAGTCTRTAAACAGAAAGCCAAAGATGAAATTATGGCAAGTCATTTCTGTAGTTATGACAAGTCAGGACCCAAACATGTATTCCACATGACRAAGCACAGCAAAACATGCACAGGTGTAAGAACAACAGTGTTAAAGACTTGAACACTGAGGCCATATATAGTCTCCACTGACCTGACAACTTCAATAAATAAGGCATCTCTGTGCAGCTAAATTGTCCCTAAGCTAATTCTGGATAGCAAGTTACTTTTTGTTTACAGCTGCAGCTAAATCTTCATCTGAGTATAAGCTAACCTTCTTTTAAACCCCACAACATTCCATCTARCATGTACTTAGTTCAGGTTATACAGATTCAAGACTTGACCATTTTCAAGTGTAATTGGCACAATTCCCCCCCAACCCCACCCAACTAAATGCCAACACCTCTCACTCTCTCCMCGCCCCAAATAACAAAATTCCCACCCATCCAAAAATCAAACTGAAACTCAAAAACATACTTACTGGAAATTAGATGGAGTTCCAATATCTGCCTTTGTCAATCTTCTCTTTTTAGTTTTTCCTTTCTTCTTTTCTTTGGTATATGAAATATTGTTGACTTGTGGAGTATAAAATCTGTTAGTTGTGATTTCTGGATTTTTGATATCAACAGTTGCCATTGGCAGATTCGGGCCTGTGAAGGTAAAGTACATGTTTTTCACTACTGTGTTTCAACAATGCCATATTTAATCCACAAATTTTGGGGGTTGTTTTTGAGCTGTAGAATACTTGTACTCTAGCCACAACTKTACATGTCACATACATCCTACATCCAGAGGGGTTCTGGATGTCAGATGCATAAACTCAGTTATTTGATTAGAAGAAAAAAAATGTTGCTAGGCTAGAGCAACAGAAATATTTTTTAAACCACAACTTGTTTTTTGCCACATGCACAGAACACATGGAATGATGAGACCCATTAAGTAAGATACAGCATAGCTACAATCCCAGGCAAGACCAAAGACATGACTTTCAGGAACAGTTAGACCCAAAGAGCCAGTGGGCAGCACACCGAACTGATCTTTCAGGAGATAGAACCTTTGCCTAGTAAGCCCCAAGTGGGAATGCCTTCTGCCATGACACACAGAACCGTAACAATACAACAACTTCAGAAGACTATGGACACACTACTATAGGACATCATATATAGGACAGTATCTGTGGAACTATTCAGGATTTCTTCATACTATTCTTTGATTTTCAAAAGAGAGAAGTCCCAGACACAAAACAGCTTGAAGAGACAGTAAAAACACTACCAGAAATACAACTCATAATTTGTATGTTTCAGTTATTTTCTCAAACTTTGTTCTTCATTACAAACAATTCTGAATTATTATTCTAGTTATGTAAAATGCATCTGAACTATACTCCTGCCAATTTTAGCATTTTAATATTATGTTACTTGTGTAACACTAGCAAGCAAACTAGAACATGTTCCACCCAGGTTTTTTAGCTTTGACAGGACAACTCTTGACATAAGCAAGTAACAGCTGTACTTAAATATGAAGAGGCAATTTATGCATTTGTCATATACATATATACATGCATACACAAAGTAGTTTTTTTTGGCTTTTTTTTTTTTTTTTAAAGGGTAAGTAATTTCAGTTTCGGAAGAATGAGATTAAGCAGTTAATTTAAAACTAGTTTTGCCAGAAGTAGTTTGAAACATTCCCTACTTCCCTGTGACTTAGGACTCAATGTTTGGTAAATCAAATAAAGTAAGACCCAGTCTTACCAGGCAAATGATTAAAAGAATCTAATTAGACTCTGATAAATCTGAACCTTATTTTGACACTATCTTTTCGTAACTGCATTCAGGCAAGCCTTATGTTTACAGTCCAAAATAAAAATCAGAAASGACAAGTAGACAATACAACAGATAACACCCTGACATTTCTAGTTAAACACCTCAGTGGAAGCACCTAGTACTGGCCACGACAAGAAACAAGAGCAGAAACATGACACTGGGCTAGACAAAACTCATCTAAAACACAGGAGAACCCTGACATTCCTGTGGGAGTCTGAAAGGATGAGATTTAAACTCATTGAAACTGCAGGAAAAATTTCTRAAGTGTTTTCTGCTAAGCAGAAATGCTTTGATCTAAAAATGTTATGATCTAGACAACTGTTCTTTGAGAATACCAAAATATAAATGGATTACATATGACTACACGAAACAATTTGCATTGATAAAGTTTCACTTAAAATTAGGCACTGAATTGCCTAATCATCAAATATTATCAACTGTAAACTTAACAGTAAAATCTTGAGAATGAATTGAAAATTACGGTCAATTCCACTGGTACAGAACTAAAAATACTAGGAGTCAATCTTCACTTTAATCACCTGTTACATTTTCTTTAATCACCTATTACATGTTACACTCTCCCCATTTTCACCTATTATATTGGTATTTAGAGATTCAATAACTGTACTGACATTCAAAAAAGAGACTGGTACCTTTATAATGCCAGTAAGTTTGTGACATTCTTCTTTCAATTACTAACAGTCTTAGAAAATGCATCTTTTGGGATGTAAAATCCTGAACTAACCAAACATGGCCATTTGTATGTAAAGCAGCAGCCATTTGCATAAAACTGAAGTTTTATTCAGCTGAACTAAAATTTGATTGATAGCCTGATTCCTTGATAATAAYATTCATATGAGTGGTCACAGTAAGCTTAAAAGATGAAAATTTTCTTACCGTCTGGTTTAGACCTTAGATGTCCACGAGGGATAAAAGAACTTTGTAAAGAATTGTACTCTTCTAGAACTGCCATATTTATATCCAGTAAAATTTTTCCCATCATAAGACAAGCACCTTCCCCATCAGGTGTAGACAGCTCAATAAATGAAGATGAGAGAGGCATATAGAGCTCATCATTAGGAAGTACCTGACAGTACAGTGGCCTTAAGCATCCACTGTTATCAGTATCTGTGACATCTTCAGAAGGAGCTCCAGAAAACGTCGTACAGAACATTTTGAAATGTTAATTCTATTCTGTATTTTAGTTAGAGCCTGTCTAGGTATCTGTCTCAGACTACAGACAGCTCTACAAAAAATGCAAACTGTTCTAGTTCACAGCTGAAACAAAATTCCGCCACATGGTTCTTCAAGATTCCCTMAAAACCTAATACTCTGACAAATCCTCACTTCATCCAGTACTTCACTGAGAGGTCAGTTCAACCACAATAACTCTTCTTTATTTGCATAGAGACCTAGCTATTACAAATGAGTAGAACACAAATCCCAGGAAATTACAGACTAATACATTTTACATAACTGTTAATGCCAATTTGAGTTTAATCCTGCAATTCTACAAAAAAAAAATCTTAAATCCGTATCACTGAAAACGTCATACAAAAGACAGTGCTTTTTCCATGCAGCTTCAATGTATGCAGAAAATCCAGACTAACTAAAATTCCCCACAGTATTTCAACCATAGGTCATGTGAGTACAGAAATGCGACTGTTCTTGTTTTTCAGCTTTAGCGGTAATAATGCATTAATACCCAGTACAAAAAAAAAAAAAAACCAACAGGTGTTACATCTTTTCTCCCCTACAGAATTTCACTGCATATGCAGAGTAAAACAAAAACTGTCTGTTATTACATGTAGGTGGGGGGGGTTCTTCTAGTTACATGCTGATAGAATGTATCTGCTCAAATCTTAATCCCAAATACTGAAATGTGAATTCTGTGTAGAGTGTAACAGTTGGAGGCTATAATCCATGCCGTGACCATGTCTCACTGCTGACCACTGAGGACATGGCCACACAGCCTTCTACCAGCAGAGAAGCCAGGCATTACAGAATTTGATAGAATCAGAAAAGAAAAATGGACAGGTTTTGAAAGAGTACATGGATGTTCCAGGGAAATAGTTTATTAAAAAACAGATATGCTGAAACCTTTGAAGTGATTATAAATCTGAAACACTGAGCACAAGCCCCATGCCTTCAACAGAATACTCATGATATATTTCAGCATAGGGACAATGACTGCAAATTTAGTATGAGAATATTTTTCTCAGAAAAAAATTGTTGGCCAAGGTCTTACAACATGAATTATGGAGAGTATTTTAAGCACAAAAGTTTTTGCAGGCTTAGTTTTCTTAAATCTTATTTCAATCAAGGATAGGAAACTAAACCAATAAATTGTTTGTGCTACAATGGAGACAAAGGATAAATGACAGGAGACATCACTTTTTAACCTCAGTGTGAATTCAGAAATCAAAACCACCAAACTTGACAATTCATTAATGTGCCATTTTTGTGATTTTGGCATAGATGGTAAAAAAAGTTCGGTATCAAACTCATACATAGTATGAATCATTCCAGCAATTTAATAAGAGGACCTCCCGAGGAACCTGTATCTTCATGCTAGGGAGACATATTCCAGAGAGACAAGGAGATTCAAGTAATTATTGATTCAGGAAGAGCTTAATATTGAAAACATATGACATAAAACTAAAAGATTGTTACATGGTTAGTCAGGTATACTGAAACTGAAATTTTATGTTCTGTTAAAACCATCATCATTATGCCTGCCATTAAGACAAATGGACTAACTTCGTACAGTGAGCCTGTATATGCATATGCGGATGATCACATAGCAAATGCAAGGTACAAAATTTTCTTCTCAATTTAAACTGAAGGGCCCTCTGTCCTATTTGCAACAAAATATGCTGTTCCAGAAACATTCTTTACAAATGCCAGCTAAGTCACAAAGTTTTCAAGCCACAACTAAACAAATACCAAACAGAAAAAAAAATCACTTCTAACYTCCAGTTTACTACTTTCATCACTACATGACTATCCTGAACAAAACCAAAACAAAGCTATATATAAACAATAAATGGCAGCAGAAGGAAAAAACAAAATGCAGTATTCATGCAAAAAGCTTACCATTTGGTGGATCTCGTCTTTTTTCTGTTGAAAAAGAAAAAGAACCATTTAATCATAGGTATTACAGGAAAAATTAATTCTAAATTTTAGTTTCTAGTGACGCTTTCAGTGACCTTAATTTCAAACTTAGGAATCTACTAATATCCTTCAAATCTACCTGTGCAGTTAAAAAARGTATTACAGAACAAAAAACCACAATCTTAGATAATAAGCACTGATTTCAAGTGTACAAACAGCGCAGGAGCATAAGGCAACAGCTACTGACTTGGTTTCAGGCATTTCAGCTATGAAGTAGAGTGAAATATTCAAAAAGCATCTGTTTTAGTACAACCTATAAAAGTAAGATTTTTGAAGCATTATGCTTTCTGATGTCCACTGAATGAAACTGTTCATTTTTATCTGAAATGTAATTAGCACTTTTAAAGTGCATCGCTCTCTCACAGAACAGAGGTAAGACACTTCACCTATGCTATCTTACAGGTAACTGAACAATATGGAAAGAACTAGAATCTAGTTGAACTAGAACTAGAATTTGATATTAATGTGATATTCTCTTCACAGCACCACAGTTTTTCACAGACCATGAAGAATCTGGCTTGATGATTAAAATGTAAACATTTCACACCTCAATATTCTCAGCCTATAATAGTAAATTCCCCCTTAAAGGAGACTTCCCCGCTTATTATTAATTCCTATCTACACCCAGTATACATTTGCAGTATTTGTGTATCCACACACACACTCTTAAGAAATCTGGATTTAGCAGCACCCACAAAGGCAAGCAGTTTACCATCTCAGTACACCAAAACCCACAACTCTGTAAGGAAGGTGGTACATGTCTCCTTTTCAGATCTGGAGTATCATAGCCTAACAGGAGCTCCCAAAAATTGTGYAGTAAGAATTTTTAACAGGCATTTCACTTTCCAGCAAGCCCCAGAAGAACTGTTAACTTGTTATACTTTTCCAGACTCACAAACGTAAGACGGGAGAAGGTGCCTCCACACATTGTGCTGACCTTGTCCTAGGAATACTTAAAACACCCAAAATATACAATCCTACATATGCAAGCCAACTCAGTCTCATGTCAGTCTGACGATCTTCAGATAGAAATAAATAAAGAAAGCTGTCAAGACCATCAAACCTTCATGGGAAGGCAACAAAAACCCGCTGAAAATCAACTTTTGATGAACAAGCCTTCAAAGACAGCCAGCAGATTTTTAGGTCACAGCAGGTTAGGCTCAGGCATAGAGGTTGAGAACCTCTGCACGAGTGCTTCAGCATAAGATATCAAGTCTGAGGTGAGAAAAAGGGAAAAAAAAAAAAAGGAAAAAAAGCAGAGAAAAAAAGGGGGTTTTGGCCAAATACTGTGCTTTTTCTTCCTACAATATTCAGTTTAAGAAACCATATGTTCTACTGTCACTAGAAATTAAAAAAAAAAAAAAAAAATCAACCCTGAACTCAGCCTTTGGACCATTAGAATTTTAGTCAACAATTCAGGAAGCAAAGGAGAGTGCAGGACTTGTGGCAAGTCATCTGGCATAGGAGGGGAAAATGGCAAAAGCAGGAGGTATTCAGAGGAAGCATTAGATGGCCTTGAGTCAAATCATGSGAACCCATTACAATTTTCATTACAATAAATAGTTCAGGAGAAAAAATAGTGGGAAATGAACCAAAACATTTTATACATTTCCTGTAATTTTTACTGGCTAGATTAATTTGTGTCCCAAAGAGACTAGCTCTGTTTCTTTGTGGTTCCCACTGCTGACAAGAAAATACAAACTTTTGTTTCTGAAGTGCAGATGAGCTGACTGGAAGAGTGGTAGATTTTTCAGTTTTTAAAGGTGAACATGACTACTGATCTAAAACAGAYGAATATCAGCTGCTGCCTATGTACAGAAAACACAGCTCCCTTCAATGAGCATTCCTGGAAAGGAGAATAAACTCATCCAAGACCTGAATCCAGTGCAAGATGAGCAGGTTAGAGATACCCTTGTCATCCAGGCATCAAGAACAAAAGCTGTGACCAAAGATGAAAGAAAAAAAACCCAAAACAAATTCAAAAAATCCCTGTCCATATTAAGTATCTATCTTGAAAATTATGAAGTTCATTATGAAGGGACTCAGGAGCTAAGAGTTTGTGCAAGAAAACAGCAGTTTCATGGAAGGTTAACAGAGCTCCCATCCATGAGCTGCAACAATACATAAAAATTAGGTCTCCTACTTCAGAAATAACTACTTGCAATTAAGAACAAAGGTCTGCTACCATTTCAGGGCTGAGYGCTCAGCATGTAGAGAAGGCACTTGTGTGTGTACACACATTAACATTTCTGAGGCAAGATAATTTTTTTAAAAAAAGTAATGGTCTCTATGTGCAATACCTACAGTGAGACAGTACTACAGTGACAAGAACTGAGAAAGGACACACTGTGCTCATCCTGCTTACTGGGGAACTATCTGGGACTAGCTGAAGAAGTAAATGGAGAGATTATTTAAGTAAATCTACAGACAAATTAATGAATTATAGCAATTTTTTTCTAACCTAAGGCTAAAAATTTAATTGACACAAAAAAAAACTCCCAAGAAACCCAAAACCTCCAAAACCCACACAACAAAAATCCCAACCCAAACCAGAGTTTAGCTACCTGAAAACCTGCCCTATTACAAAGATTAGGACAATAGATCAAGAACTCTTTCTCTGTCTTTGTCCCTTGTTCTATTCTCTATTTGGTATTTTGTACATTTGCAAGCTCTTGACTATTCTCTATTTGGAGTCAAACTTTCACCTCTGGACCTCCAGATGGATTTACTCAGGGGTTGTCTGTATACTGGAGTGCATTTCAAGCTGAGTGAGGAAGAGCAGAACACTGTTGTGCTTTCTCTTAGTTGTCAGACAGTATTTTGTGTACTAACTTCAGCACCAAGTCATAGCTTTRTGAGCCAGAACTGCTGTTATTGCTACCTTTCAACAACGTAATTTTTCCCTAAGACTCCTGAAGAAGTCTCCTAGCAAGCCCTGAATGGTATAACAGGCAGCTAAATAAGGTAAATTATCACAATATACTTAGAATTAAAAGCATTTCAGGTGGCACTGCTATGAAATTAAATACAGTTTGGAAGGTATGGGAGTTAAAATCCTATTAAAACAGAAAARCATCAAAACAATCAGACTATTACCTCTGTGGCTGGGAAGATATACTAAGATGCATTAATATTACAAATAATATACAACTTTTTAATTATTTGTATTACATACAAATCTATGTGTAAATTAATATATGTTTCATATAAGGAGTCATAAATAAGTAAAAGCATAAACACCACTAGCGTATCAGCTTTGATGTGAACAACTGCAAAGCCTGTTATTTTAGAAGCACAATCAAATAGCCACAATGACAAATACAGGACTCCATCTGGTGGCCTGACTAAGGAATATCATAACTGTTTCAAATTTGTTTTGAGGCTCTTAACAAGGAGAAACSTGAAGTGTTTTGTTTTGAGAGTAATCTTCTGTTTGTTTTACTTCACTGTCCTTTTTAAACTAAAGTTGCCTTGAAGTTGTAAATGTCTGAGGAAGAGGAGGAGTTGCTTGATAAAAAAATATACAAAGTAACATGAGCTTTAGCATACAAACCAAGATACTAGTTCAAAGARCAAATGAGAATGAATGTGGTCCTGAGGAAAAAAAACTGTGAACAAGAGGTTTGACTGAACCATTATTTTCAAATGAAGTTTGCTACGACTAATAATGCAAACATGCTTCCTCCCAACTCATGTCTGTGCATTGTAGCAGTGTTTTAGACATACAACAGAGTAAAACTTCAGGAATAGTGGATGCAAAATTACTTTTTCTATGTGAGTATGAGAMACTTTATTAATGCCACTTCTTAATGATCCCACTTCTCATGAAACCTTATAAACTCATTCTTAACTGAGGGCATCTTATAGAAGTCATTTAAGTTCCCCAAACAAGTACTCTGCTCCTGTGTCACCATGCCTTGGTGAAATCCAAGTGAATACAYACAGATAACGCACATTCCCAAGCACACTTGCAGGGGCAGCTCTTCAGGATGAGGGCTTTCTCCTTTTACAGTAGCCTCCACTGTACTGTCAGTGCAATGCAATTCCTTAATGGATTACACAAACGCATCCTGTAGCTCAYACACAAGCCCACACTACATCTTGTAGCAAAAGCCTGAACACATCTATTTGTTCCCAGCCTGTATTTTTTATCACTTTATCCTTCAAGGACATATGGCTGTCAAGACAGGCTRGTTGTTTATGGGCTCCCTGGAAAATGACCAAGACAAGATCTGTAGGAAGCCTGAACTCCCTTTAAAGCACTGACCATGTTCCCAAAGCATCTTGCAGCTGGCAAAAAGCATGCTGTGCTTCAYTGTCCTGTGCTGCTAAGGACAGTATAGGCACATTATGTCTTCTGTTCCTGGCCTAAGCCAAGATCACTAGTTCTGAATAAAAGAGATTTCTCTACTAACTGCTGGAACAATGCCAACAATTCATTCACATGAACTACTGAACATACCAGATGGTAAAAATCTTTGTTACAACCCACTTGGGCTGAATTTAACAAATCAGTTATAAACAGCCCAGGGCTAAAAGAGGGTTTATTCAAATATGAAAACAACTTACAGAAAKATTTCTAGCTTTCCCAATATCAGTTTACCATTTTTGCTTCCCCTAATCTATATTTTCAAATCAMAACCTTGGGGTCTCAGCTTACACAGAGACTTATAGAACAGAACACCAAGGTGAGTTGTTTCAGAAAAATACTAGTTTTTGCACAATAAACACGGCTTAATAGCATAATTATGTCAAAATACAAATGAATCAGTAGTACCTCCAGTGGCTTTCAGACATAGTAGTAGCTTCCTGCCTCCCCCCCAAAACAATATAAACAAGCCTGAATTTAAGATTAATTTTAATATTTACCAGATTTTCTCTGCCGTCGTCCAAGTAAATCTGTTACTGTTTTGCGGAATAGTTTAGCTTCTTCTTCATTAGCAAAATTAAGACCAACTTGACATGTCTGAAAAACATTAATATTCCCCCACCCATGACTAAGAAAATGTTTAAAGGCTTTCTTAAATGTCGTCTTACACCTTTCTAAAGGTATAACCAGAAAAAAATCATCATTGTAAATCTGGAATCAAGTCTTTGTGAAGCATTATATCTTAGGGATGTTTGTCTACTAACCAAGTTTCTAGAGATCATGGCTAACAGATATGAGGAAAATCTTGTAGCTTCAAATGAAAGAGGGGAGAGGAAAATCTGTGCTTTAAAAAACATGGTATGTCATAAACATCAACTGCAAGTCAAAATGTGATTTCATTCTAAAAAGTTGAAAATAAAGAACCACATTTTATTCTTTAGTACTACATATTAAATTTTCTAGTTGAGATACTAAAAAAAATCCTTTAATAAATAAGCTTTTATAAATAATTTACAGAATTAATTGATAACCTCAGTTATGTTAAAAGAAGATACAGTTCAAACCAAAGGCATTTTAAAATAGGTATTCAAAGACATTGAGACTCACATCTCCAGCAAAGGTATGAAAATATCCTCTAGGACTATTATATACAAAGTTATTGTACAGCTCCTGCTCCCACAATAATTTCCCATCCTGAAAAGAGAAAACAAACAAAAAAAAAGACTGAAAAACTTCTGATGAAATTGCAGAGTTTAACTTCTTTTACAATAGATGCTATTAAGAATTGGACATAGCATAGTRTAAACATCTGCCTTGCTATTAACACAATAGATAAGCTCAATCAAAATCAAAATATACCAGAGATTGCGGAAAAGCTGTGAAAGCCTATTCCATTTCTTGGATGTTTTCAAAAAACCTTTTTCAAGTTCTGCAACCCTATGACTGGGATACTGAGAGCAGTAATAGTGACCAGTCATAGGAACACAGTAACAAAACTGCAAAAGCAATAGAGGAGGCATCCCAGCCTCCGGTTCTTATCTCAGGCTTGACTTCAAAACAGTTAACTTGAAGAGAACAAAAATCTCATTTTTTTAAGAAGTCTCATGTATTTAAATGACAGTATAGCTCAGCACCCAAGGAAGAGGTTTCTCACAAAGTTTTAACAATCATGTGACTAAATCACAAAGTCAAATGCAAATGCCAACAGAAAATCCTTAACAAATCTGAGAGACTTCAAGCACTGTAAGCTGACAGACAACGAGCAGTTTCCTGGCTGCAGATAATGGGAAGCTTTCCAAAGTCTCAGCACAGTCAGTAGTTTCTCAGCATAATTTTTGTTATGAAAACACATCTTGGACATTTCATCTCTCCAATTCCCACTCTCTTGAGTGGAATATTATAATGGGACAAAGATCTTCAGTATGAGTGCATACACTGTAGAGGGGGAATGAAAGAAAAAAAACACCAAAACCACCCAAAAAAGTCAGAACAACCAAATTGTTTATCCTGCAGTTTTCACATGCACCACCACACTGATCAAATAGATTGTTTCCTCCCATACAGAAGACAGTATCTATTTTCTCAAACCATCCAAAGTAGTGACACATGCTAGAATTTTGGTAGTTATTCATATCAATGATACTGTGCCAATTTCCACTAATGTGACTAAATCAGACCTGTAGAGAACAGCTTCTGAGAGCTGTAAAAAAACCCTGAATCTGATATTTATTTTACCCATTAAAGATTATATATATGAAATTGCTTAAATTTAGAATACTTGAGAAAGTTGTAATTGCCTATTAATAAGGAATGCAATTGCGCTGCTTAAAACACAACCACTTACTTGAGAATTTCTGAGTGTATCGCTACAACCTATACTCATTGAATTCAAAATGGAGAGTGAACACCACCAAACTTAAGAGTCAAAAAAAGAAAAAAGATGCTCACCTTAATGTCAAATATTCTGATAAAATACGACCTCTGCGGATTGTCCTTTACAAGGCAAGCTACACCACAGCATTTCTTTGACCACATGGCATTGCGATCTGCTGCATATATCTGAACAACTGCTGAAGACATYGTCTAAAAAGAAAAGGCAACAATTAATTTKAAGGAAAGAAAAAAAAACCCTGTAACTGATCCTTTCCCAAAGCATCTCTTAATTTTGTTCCCGTTCCATGCAGCAATTCTGCTGTTTACCCAGGTAGTTAACACCAAAAACTTCAAATTACCTCAAATCACTGCTACAGTTTCGATTTTTGCTTTTATGCAAGATTTAGACACCTTAAGAACACAAATGAACTTTTCATTCTTTTTCATAAAGATCAGCAAATAGATTTTGCCTGTAACAAACTGATCAGTAACCACAGTGGTCACACAGAGAAGCCCTACTGCGCAAGGAAATTTCTATTCAGTACTTCAAACTGTATACAAATACAATACTCAAGCTGGAACTGTAAATTACATAGTGCCTGGAAACACTCCTGGATACTGGAATGCAACTGAAATATATTGCTTAATTGTTCAAATAGTCTCTGGCACAATTTTAACCTATGCCAACTAGCGAACTCCGAAAATTCCTGGGCATGGTCTGAGAATCGACATGAGCTAGACTCATTCCCAGTTTGCAACCAGAAATTGTCCTGTTTTCAAAYGGAGTGATTAAGCCATTCTTGTACCAAGAAACAAAAATCATGCTACATGTTACCCTCACCACTCTTACAAGGATATTAACAAGTCCTACTATGTCCTTCTTTGAATGGGATGAGACTCATCCTTTATGAACACAGTTTGTTAGCCATTTGAACACAGGATCACAATAATAGTTTTCTGCTTGGTTCTCTACTTATTTCACAATTAGTCAAAAAGTTTTATTTCCTTTTTCACCATCAAATATTAAGCAGATATTTTCTTGGATCTGCTATAGCTCCAAAACCTTTCTGGATGAATTATACCTAATGGGAGTAATGGGCTCCCTATTAGGTTTTCCACACCTGTTTAACAAAGATTGCTTTGCCTTCTTCAACACTGACTATTTGCCAAAACAGCAGACATCCAGAATGCAGGCATCTTCTCTTGCATTATAAAATAATCTACTAGATATCATAATCACCACGGTCACACTTTTCAAATGGTATAAAACCCAAAAGAATAGCCTAAGATTCACTGGATTTTTTAAAAATAAAAAAAAAAAAACAAACCCTACAGTTTTGTTAAGTAAGAGTCCATGTTATATAGCCAAACTGACAGCTACGCCTTGAGGAAGCTATATAACCTTTGCCCAAGAACTGTGATGCTAACTTTCACAAGTCAGGATACATTTCTGTTCCTCTTTGTTGCCACGTTGTCAGAAGTTGTCAGACAGACTACTAGTCTTGCTGGTAACCTACACAAGAAGTTAAAGCATGATTGTCTGTTGAAAAGAGTGCTTTGTAGCTGCCTCCTCAAATGCTCTACAATTAAGTGGACTAAAATTTCTCTCCTTATAATCTACAGAGTAATATGAGTAATTTAATCATAACTGCACTTGTCAAATGAGTAAGAAGGGACCTAAGATTTAGCCATGCTACCCACAACAAAACAGTTATACCTGCAACTTAATGTCAGCTAAGAGATGCCATTTTCCTCTCTATGTTGCAAAYACGCAATGACCTAATTTTGGGCACGGATGGCCAGATTTTGTCCAAAACCTTTGCTTCGCTAACACCTTTTTTCTCTCCTCATTTCTCCAGTATTATCTAATCGTTAAATCAATAACCTTGGAGACACAAGACAAGAGGAGGAACAAAGGTGGGCCATTCTAAATTCACATTTAACCACAGCAACTATCTCGACACCCCTGAAAGAAACCTTAACACTCTAAAAGTCCAGCTCTACTAACATCTACTCAACAGGGCTACTCACACAAATGGGTGGTCTTGGCAGGAATTATACAACTTAAATTCAAGGCACAGGAGACAGTGATTTGTGTCAAAACATGGCTCCCTATGCATTGCTTACTATCATATATAACAGCAAAAGCACCAACTGGATTATCTGGGTAAACCGGTAACTGTCGTAACTCGGTGACAACTGCTTATAAAATCCTGAACCAACACCTACCCCATGAGTAAAAAGAGGAATATTACTCAGAGTGTGTCCTCATTCTACATAATCACATTTAATGTATATTTGGTCACCCTATGAGTAGAGCTTGATTTACAAGCTAGAAAACAATTTAATTGAATCTAAAGTAGGTTTTGTTTTGAGGTCTACCAAGTTTAGAGTTCTACTGCATTTTAACTTATTCATTAACATTGTACAAATTCCTAGTGTTGACAAGGTGCCATGAGGCTTTTGCATATTAGAATATATAGTTGCAAAAAGGACAATGCAGGAAAAAACACAAAGCGTATTTGGGGGGGGTGGGGGTGAGGTTACAATGAAATCCAACTCCTCAACTCCTTTTACTTCATCCACTGTTCATTTTCATTATGTAGAGCAGTGGTGCCAAGCTTTCTGCTATTCAGCTTCTGGAACAAAGATGGCAAAACTACTTAATCATCCACACAATTTGGAAATTTACAGACTTACCAGCAAAATCTAAAACCTGAGAAAATAAAACTTCATCTACTACTCTTCAATATGAATCCTAGCCACATAAATTCAATTTCAAAAGTTCAACCTTAATTTCATAATTACAGCATGTGAGAACATTTACACAAATACCATACTCTGAGTATTCTACTGCATTTACTGAGTGAGTACTCACTGTCTATTCTGGAGCCAATTAATATACCCAGCTCAGTTTCTCACAGCATTCTTGAAGAGAATGTTACATTTACAAGTATGTATTCTTTTATATGTAAATACTTCTTCGGAGTTGCTCACACCACTGATTCAACAGAATGAGTGTATTTTTTTCTGACATMCAGTAAGTTACTTCGGTACTACTGTATTTCCAGGAAAATTTTGAAGTTGTCAGTACTGCTTTTTTAAAGAGTTTTGGTGAGGACCTTGTCCTTTTTATACAGCTGTGTATTTGGAAAAGGCACACAGGGGAAAGAAATAAGGTAGCCCACCAAAAACKGATGGACCAGGGAGATGAAAACCAATCCTGCTCAGTTGCCTGGATCAAGCTGCATTCATAGTCAACCTTCAGCTGAAGGACATACCAATGATTCCAGGAACTTGTCACACCCTTCAAGCTGATGAGCTATGAAGCAGTAAGTCTGGTGTTATCAGCTGTACACTGGCTGTCTCACTGGAAGAGCTGGTCCTACCCTTCAACGCACACACTGCAGGATATGTGGTATCAACAAAAGGCTCATGAAAACACCTTCYGCCTGCAAAACTTAGCCACAACCACACGATCACAGCAACCACTGACAGTTTCCAACTGGGCAGCAGATAGCTGTGTACCTTGATCAGCTTCTGGTGTGAACATTTGCTGCAGTGGCCTGTCAAATTAATGACTTGCTGTAACTCAAGTGTTTCTCAAAAAACAGTGAAGCAAGCCAGCAMAGACAGCGGCACACCTCATTACAAGAAAGAATAATCACAATAGACRGCTTACAGCTGATAGACTTAAAAACATAGTGGGCCAAAAGTCTCAAGAGAGTGACAACAAGATTAAASCTGTAAGATATTCAGCCACCTCAGTATACACCAGAACAGAAAGCAAGACCCATTGGGACTGGTTTTTTGCAGTGTTTACATACACCTGACACAGGCTGAGATGCAAAGACCAAAGACTCATAAAATTATTTTGRTTGGATGTCACTTTTGCAAGTCTTCCAGGCCACCCGACTCCTCACAAAAAGGATAATTAAAAGTCTAGAGGTCCTTTGCTGAATATCCTGTCCAGTTAAGTTTAAGGGCTACAAAATCACCTCTGAGTTTAATCACTCCCATTTTGGTGCTCGTAAAAAAGCATCTAGGTTTCATGTATTCCTCTAATGGCTCAGTACTGTTACGTGTTACATATTGACAGTACTACTGAAGACACACYAGCAGTAACTTTCAACCTTTTCCGAATTTTAAGAATGTTTTTTCCCCATAGGGGTGCAAAACCCTGCATACGCACATAAGTTAATCACACATGACAGGCTTGCCTTTCTTAAGTTAACCTTCCCAGTGGAAGTGTCTTACAAATAAAATCAGGGAAGAAAAAGGAAAAAAAAAAAGAAAGAAAAAGAAAATAAGAAAATACTTTGTCCTGTAATGCAAGAATGCAAATAGTAGCAGTTGTTTCCAAGCACACTAATCGCTTGGAAAAAATCATGCTTWTACAATGGCTGTGGCTTCTTCATGAAGTCAGTCGGAGGCTTTCAGCCACAAAGTCACAGGGAAATCAATTAGATACTTTTACATTTCTGTGGGAAAAAAGCAAGCTATGGTGAATGGTTCTGTGCGATCCAAGCCCTGTAAAAATAGAAATCAATATTTCTATTCTCCTTTCCATAAAGCAGGTATCTACCCTAATCAATACTGCAGCTGGTGAGAAAGTACCCGTGGCAGGTACAGGTTTTAAGGCATGCTATGGTGGAAATCCTTATTATGGCTGAGCCAACATGCTGCAGCCTGACCAGATGATGCTGGGTGCTCCTGGGTCACACATTTCTTCTTTCACATAAGATCAGGAAATAGCCCAGTTTACTTTTAGAGTGACTGTTCAAGAATAAAGGGCTGCTGCTATACACTGATTTTACAACAGCTGTCATAGTTTCCCTMAGAGAGCCAAGTTCAGGAACGCAGGCACGTTAACATCAAGTACCTCTTCACTGTGGAAATGCTTAGCAAGTTCTACTCTAATCTTGACCACAAAAACAGCAGGAAGCTTCAGCACCAAAGCAATCTCTAATAGCCTAGCATTAGCTGAGTCATGGAAGAAGATATGGAAACAATATCATTAAGATTCATGAATGAGAAAGACAAGAAGCAGAAGTGAGACTGTGCTCTATAGATAATTAAGCTGCATTCACAGAAAATTAGGCAATTAGATAGAATTCAGAGGCTGACATTTTTTTCTCTAAATTACAAATATTCTGAAGGAAAAAAAAACCAACTAAAATATAGCACTGACTAATCAAGCAGAGACAGCACTTGAAATCTATTTTTTTTCCTAAAAGCTGCTCACGTTTAAGCAATTACACTTTCAAATGTTGTGCTTTAATAAATTCATGTTATGGAATGCAAGTAAAATTGTAATTAGATAGTGATAGTAACTCCCTGTTGTCCTGCAATAGCCTTATTTTCAGTATCATAAATATATGGATCTTCTAGAACTGTTTTCCACAGTGCTCAACACAGCTATGCATTTTTTCTCATCACTCAATACAGAAACATAAAACCTGTGYTAGGGACCAGGCATGGGAACTTCCACTGCTTTCTCAAAGGAGGACTTTGGTCTCTACACAATCAAGCTCTACTTGTGCTTTCTGGCAGTTTCAAGAAAAAAATGGTCCTGTTTAAAAAAAAAAAAAAGTATCTTTTTTTCTTGGCATTGAGGAGTCTCGTACCATGTGAGAACAGTGTGTTCCCTTCCTGCTAGTAAGGGCTGATAAYCCACTTCCAGGGAGAATGTTCTCTCAATCATGCACTCCTACAGAAGGCATGCACTGCAATCTCTTGCAGTGGTAATTTTAAATGAATTGACTATGCCTTCCACTATTGAAATGACCCCTAACTAATTAGGCCACAGGAAAAACATACAAGTATGCTTCCCTAACAATTTCAATATTTTAAGTAGCAGAGGCATTTGCTAGAGTAGACAAAAAGATTCCCTAGCACTTTCACAGAAACTTGGAAGAGTTTAATTAGGTTCAGAATCCTACAACACTTACTACCCCTGGACAGTAGGTAAGTCAGCATTCTTAAGTGTAGGTGTCTAGTATGATGGTATAGGTGCAATYCAGGCCCAATAGCAAGAAATATGAACACAAATTAACATCACCACCAAATTTTAAAAGCCTCAATAAGTGTTCACAAATGTCAACTTGTAATTACTTTTCAGTTATAGACAGGAAGGGACTGAGATTGGAAGAAACTGGAGACWGAAAAGACCAGTGATTGTGAAGGCAGACTGCTCTTGCTTACTGCTGACACCTCCATCTGAGGGACTGCAAGGATTATGGCCATAGAAGACAGAAAAAGTACAGTAGATGCATGCACCTGTCTTTTTAGGCTTTTTCTGCCTAAGAACAGTGTATCAGACTATTTTACTAATAATCTCTTCTTTAAAGACACTTGTGYATTGCAAAAAAGCTAACTTCAGCTGTCACCAAAACGATTTAACGCGTGTTTCCCATAGATTGAAGACATACAGAACTTCAGAAGTTTGCTGAAAGATTTCAGTAAGTTAAGCAGCTGGAAATAATCTTATAAGTTTTATGCCATTATTTTCAAAAGACTGATTGCTCCAAAGACAGAAAAACTAAAGCAAGATTTCACATTATTTGACAAAACTGACATAAGAAAGCCTTCTGTAAATATCCAATCACAAGTAAAGCTTTATTTGGTGCAAGTTGAAAAATTACTCAGATGAAGACTCAGTTCTACCACTTGTGTAATTATYTGTTACAATTACCAACAGTGCTCAATTTTAGGCTTAAAGCTTGTTTTTAATTTCTTAATTTCCCATGATTACCCACTAATTTAAAAATGCCACATGTATAGATGCTAAGAAAATAGTAATACTTTTCCACCTATACACAAAGTTAGGCTGTTAGAAATAAAGCCACTGTGAAGAGATGCTGTCTTTTCTCATTTAAAGGGAGTACAAAGAAAGAATTTTTTTCAGAAATAGCAAAAAACACTTCAGGTGTTTCCTACCATTTCTGAAACATGACAAGACAGTTCCACAAAACACACAGCCAAAACATTTAAGGAATTAAGAGATCAAAACCAATTAAAAAAAGAAAAAAAAAGTTAATACCCAAGAACTGATTYCCTGCCATGGCTGTGCCCTGGTAAGCAGACATGTCAGCTGCAATATCCTCACTAAAGATCTTTTACTGATGTGGAGAAGGTACCAGTGATCATTAAGTGATCTTACAACAAATAAAAGATTTATTTGCATTACCAGTACCTCCCACAACCCCCCAGTTCAGTTAGAGCTGGCCAACTCCTTTTCAAAACATTTATTGCTCAACAGTGGACCACAGAAGACCAACAATTAAGATGTGGGTAAACAGCATAACATATAAAGCCTAGTCAAACAGCACATGACTAAGAGAGACATACTTTYATGAGACACAGCATGAAGATCTTTCCAAATCCTACAACCTCAGTTCAGGACAGCACATGGAAGACTTCAGCCTTCCTGAGATATGACATAATCATAACCACAAGCACGCTGCAGATTATAATGTTCTAAGCTATCTCAGTTTAGCAGATCATTTACCAGCTGACATACACAACCTGGAGCTTCCACCAATGAGTAAACTGAACACCATCACTTCCTGTTTACCTACACAGCATCACTCACTGAGCTGCACCTTGCTACTTAACGCTGCTGAAACCTTGGCTGGCCAAAAGACAGCATACACATGGCAAAACAGTTGTTTGTATTCTGGAGTTGAAGTTTTTATTTACTTTCAGGAAAAGAGAGTGTGCTGCATACAGGCTTTCCATAAATTTGTCACTGTCTGCTGCCATGAAGCAAAAAATTCTCACTACAGAAGATATTTTGTCTTGCAGTTCCACTCCCATCTCCAACCTCCCAAGAAACACTGATATTCAAAGCATGTAAGACTGTTCTTGCTAAAGCTCAGGGAATTTTTAGACAAAATGCTGTAGTCTTTGATCGATTTTAAAATTATCAAAACTCCCAAGACTAGGATGAATGTTACACAACTAGACCATTGTACAGATACATAGATGAACCAGTTTCTCAAAACTATGTTTCACGGTCATACATAGAAATGGCAGATTCAAATCAAGAATCATGAGTTTCATGCAATGCACGGGATAAAACTGGAGTTCGCATCTGTTCTGTCCTATTCTACTGCCCATTCAGCTACAAGAAGACACAATTACTTCCCTCAACAWTCTCTCTTCTACAGCAACTCACTGCCTTCATGCACTAAGGTCCTCTTTCTTCAGCCTTCACCAATCATTCCATTCTCTACACAGTAATATTTTTCTAGATGCTACATACTAGTTCCATTTTAAATGCACATTCTCACAAGCAAATCCTCATATCCACTTCAAAAATATGASAGTGCTTTAAGAAAAAACTTTAGAATTCAGATCCATTTTTTTAGMGTTAGATCCACTGCCATTCCTTATTGGCCCACTCAATGTCATATGTATCATATTAATAAGCAAAAATCTATAGAACAACAGTTAAATTGATCAAAGAAAAGATGTGAAGCATAAACCTCAAGAATTCATGACTTATGCCTGCTCTGGAACACTCATTAATGAGCCCCTGAAAATGCTATTCAGCATCCACTGGTACTCCCAGGTCCAGATTTAAAAAATGAGTATTTGCTCTGCAGAGATGATGTTTAGGTGAACTTTACTTATGATATTTACACCTGAAGACTGAAAATAATATGGAATTTTGAATTTTGATACTTAGGGAAGATTGAAATAAAATAGCCTAAATTGTTTTAAAAGAAAAAAACTCTTTTATAAGGACACATTAATTACATGCCAACATAAAACAAAGAACTCCCTTCAAAATATTAACAAATATGAGAAAAGGCTATTAAAAGTAAAACCTCTTTGAATAATAGCCAGCAACTGGTCTCGCAATTGTGTATACAACTTGTGTCCTGTCCTGTAAAGCAGACTCAATCCACTTACATAAAGGTACTTAGAGATGCAACGCCCCCTCACACTTTCACCATGCCACAATTCAACATGTATTAATTCCTCCTTCAGCAATTCACATTTGAACAGAAGAGTTATGGCAATTCTAGTCAGAGGAAAACACAACTGTGTAAGATTTTTTTTTTGTATATATACCAGCAATTGAGTCTGCTATGAAGAGCTATTCCCAGTGTTAAGTCTTAAACAGTAAATACGCTATGGGTAAAAAATAAGGCATGAACACAACTTAGTTCTATGATCCCTTGCCATATTCCAAGTTTACTGCAGGGATAAAACATCAGACACTAACTCAATGCCCAGGAGACTGCTGGTTTTCATTTTGTTCTGGCAATAGGAAGTTGCATGTTTGCAATTTTTTCTCCCCTGTGCCTCAGCTTCCTCATCTGTAACATGTAAGGGAGACACCAACCTCTATCTCTGTAAAGTGCTTTGAGAACTGCTGATGAAAAAGTATTATGCTGTCACAGACAAATTATTTTTGGAGGGTGGGGGATATGTGTCAACATTTATCTTCTCAGCTAACAGCAAAGGTTAAGACAGGTTAATTTCCACATCTGTTTTAGATAAGGGAATGGAGATATACCTTTACTATGGGGGGATGCCCCTTGAGTCTAGTGACATTTRTTACAGCTCACAGTTTCAATTACCACTGCCCACAGGGGGGGCTCCTTCTTTGCAGGTACCAGCACTACACTTACCAATGTGCTGCAGAGGACAAAAGCCACTTAAATTCACCTGTGTGTAAACAAACTTAGCATTTTGGAAGCGGTGTCACAGAATAGTGGTCTTAGATGGCCAACTATATGTTGATAACAAGTTTATAATTTATGTCACCTTCGGACAAATCATGGCTGCAAATTCATTGTAACAAACTCACTAAGGATTTTGGAAGTCACCATCACACTTATTTTTCACACAGTACATTTAACTCACAATTCTTAAGATAGAAGACTAAAGAGTACAAGGCGTATGACTCAAAACTTCCCATGTACCTGGAATTTCTCAGTAGTCTATTCCATTATAACCCTTGAGCGACAATAACTCAAGTCTCAGTATGAAAAGACTAAAAAATGCAATGAACAATAAAAAAATAAGAAAAAAAAAAGAAAAAAAATAGCTGTGAAAACTAGGCACTATATCCCAGTTCTGACACAGACTTTGAACAGGGGCCATCTTATCATCCCCATATATCTGGATTCATTTACAAAGGATTAAGGCTACACTGGAAAATTCTAGGAAAAAAAAATAGTTTAGCTTTTGACATTGGTACTTGGTCCCCTAAACTCCCCTAAGAGCTGGAAAGTCCACTGTAGCATGGCCTCTGCAGGTCAAGATTTGTATTTAACTGTCAGGTCAGGTATTACAAACCTTCAGTTTCTACTACTTAAGAAAAGTCCCCATTAAAAATCGTTTGTCTTTTTGTTACACTCTCCCACTTTATTATCTAAATGAGTAGTTGAAAGGTAATACTTGATTATAGTTTGTTGCTGCGAAAAGATACCCAACCTTAAGGAAAGAAATGTTGACTCTGCAGTATTCATTTTCCAAGATAAAAAAAAGAAATTAATACAACTGAGCTCTGCYAAGCTAGGACTCAATTAAAAGTGCAGATTAATAATGATTTTGAAACTCAGATGTTAACAATGGAATTGGCAATTTCCTTTCCAAATTTATTATCCACTATTTGAAAATAAATGCACAGAGGTCTGCTGAATGGAAGCTCCTTCCCTATAATTCCTTTAGGTGCCAAAATGTTTATTTTAATAAAGTTGCTTGCCCTACTGGACACATCTAGAAACGCAAAAMCTGTAAAGAATCTACTTATTTAATGATAATTAATGTTTATTTATTCAACAAAAATATCGTAGAAAGAGGGCAGYGGGATGTTTTTTTCTGCACTCAACACTTTGGTGCTTATATCCAGTCACCACTTTCCAGTTTAAAAAAAACTTAAAAATATCACAAAATACTTAGTTTTTATTTCAGCACTGAGCTGGTAATACAAGTTTGTATAGCAGAAGGGAGGAACAGAAACGGTGATCCTGTTCTCAATCTTTAAATTCTTAAATATTAATGTCAGGATGATCAGAACAAAAGTACCCTCTTCATTAGAAGATAGTTAGCTCTCACTGCTGTGTTCCTGTTCATAACTTGTGAATATTGGTCAACAGGAATAATTTATATGCTACATGAAAACTGAAATGTATCCACCTGAATTTACAAATAATATAAAAAGTATTTCATTCTACTTACAACAGTACTAGCAGTACTAGACTCACGTGAGAAACAAAGCTTACAAYGAAGAGAGTCAATATTTATTAGACCAATATAAAAGTGTAGAATCCATAAAGTCATACCCATATAACTAACATGGACACAATAGTGTTAAGATATTTTAACAGCTCTTAGGACAGAAAATATTTGTTTCAAAGAACATCTAAAAGAAACATTTGGTCTGAAATTGACCTTTAATATTTTYGGTGAGTATTGTCTGAATTAATGAAATACAGCAAGTTGAGCCAAAATATTAACTGAAATGAAAAAGATCTTAAGATAGCTTTCCTTGTGATCACAGTGAAGTTGAAACACTGACAAGCATCAATCTGTATTGTACTACAGTCCAATTAGCCAGTATTATTATCCTAATCAAGCACCAGATTTGAAGCATTACATGACTCAGTTTCTGAACTACTTTCCTGCAAGTGTCCAAGTCTGTGGTGGAGCTGACAGAGGCTAACATGCTCAATGGTACTGGTTTCTGTGGCTTGGGAGAACTGGCAACGACCTTCCTCAAGTGTTTGTCACTATTCTGAAAACCTCCACTTCTGCAATAAATTTAAGTACTTTTATGACAGTATAAAATCAGCAGGTATACTGTTACACCATACTAACAGAATAAAAATGTACATTAATGCTAGTTAAAACCATTGAACAGGTAACAATTATTAGTGGCATACTTACTATTTTTTCAGATGGAAACAAGGTATTACTCCGCAAGAGCACTGCTTCACCTTAAATCCCAATGCCTGAAAGAAGGCACCCCTTATCAAAGCAGACTTTGGATTTCCAGTTTTTGTATGGATATTCCCTTCCTTTGTGACCAACTAACTACATCAATTGCTCTGAGCACCTGAACAGCCTCAACCTGTTAGTACAGAAACAGAAAGCTCTTGATATTGAGTGTATGAAAGATAGTACCACACCTGTGAGTACACAATTTAGACAAAACAAGGTGATTAYCTAAGACAGAGTTCAAGAAAAATTACACCCTACCTGAAAGACTTTTCATGAACATAGAAATAAGGTACCTCTGCCAGTCCCCTGGAATAAATTATCACAGGTGTGGGACCTACATAATAGCAATAGATTGCTAGAAGTCCAGTCCTAATCCAAAGACCTAGGAGAAAAACTGCCAGAAGCTTTAACACTGTGTTACAACACYTACTGGCATTCTCCACCACCATCATCCTGTAGGAAAACAGTCGGACCTTGAGAAAACCTGGCAGGGGGAGGGACGACCAAAAAAACCCTTACCTTCCTGATAGTCTAATATCCACTCCTTGGCACACAGAGCAGATTCACGGAATGAACTGAAAGCTAGTCAGCTTCACCAAAGGAAGTGTCCCATTGAAAATCTGTTACTTAAATGTGTATCCTTCAGAACAAAGTCACTGTCACCCACCACGTTATATACACTATAATACACAGTTTGCAAGATTTTTATTAGCTTRTGTGCAACCAAAATCTCCAAATCTGCCAATCCCTACTTAAAAGCTGCGGTTCTGCCACAAACACACCCGTCCTCTGAAGAATTTCAGAGTCCAAAAAGTGACATGTCAGTCAGCTCACATCAGGTGACAARCCAGGCACCATACTGCACTTAACAAAGTGCCCAGAGCATCTGAATTCAAAAACAGTCTTCATGATGCATGGCGGACATCTATATTTAAGGCTGATTTGTTTATTTGGAATAACCCAACTACATATCACTCTTTGCTAATTCAGACTTGCATCATAGTGGTATTTTTTGTATGCGGTGACCKTGGAGAAGTTCTTTCCAGTCATATGGATACTTGTACTGCACCATTTCATTGCTAACAGCCAGAATTGACCTGCAAGTCACCATCCTGAAATAAAGACAAAAAGCACTCAGTTTTTAAATCCATGATAGATTGCTATCTCCCTTTTGCTCTGAACCAAATACTACCTGTTGTAGAAGAGAACTGCTTGCACCAAGCCTCACCAGGGGACCAGTTCCTGCCAGTGCTGAGTTATAAAAGTGACACTGGGAAACAAATATGGCTTGAACAGAGAGAGGGAAAAACCGGACATTCGAGGGGAAAAAAATAATAAAATAAAAACTTCACGGAAGTGTTTCCAGAACGAAGGCATGCAAACACTATCTAACAGATTGTGTGGACATRGAAGACAGAAGTGAAGTTTCCTGAGCTTGTACCTTTATATCCCAGACAAAACTAATGGCTAAGCTGATATAYTGAAACAGAGAGAATATGTGATAATTAAACTATTACTAATTAGACTACTTCACACCCTAGAACAGTCTCTGGAGCTCAATCACGAAACGAGTTATTTCATCTGAACTGATGGAAAACTGCTAAAACACTCTTGAATTGCAGCTTCAGGTAACATTCCAAGAGAACACAGTATATCCCTGGGGGCTCTGAAGATGCACAGAACTTTTCTCAAATTACTTACAAACTACTCATCAGAAAAGAAATCTTCAGACTTCAAGAAATCTTCAATCTTCAGGAATACATTTTCTTGTAGGCCATCACACTGCAAGTAAGAAATGAAGTGAAAGAACTGCCACAGCCTTTAAGGTTATCCCTGCTATATCTCACGCGCTCTGTAGAAGCACAACTACAAGTTACCTACATGTCCTTACCAGAAGGCAAAATCCCCTTTTTTTCCTCCTGAAATCAGAGATCAGAAACCTTATGAGCTTGTGTTCACAGTATCAGTATCAAATAGACTTGATAATTTGTCCACTGCAGCAAGTTGTTACCTTCACAGGCACACTTTCGTCTGCTGGAAACTTCTAGGCATCTGCATTTTCTCAGGTTTCAAAAAGCAATTTCTAGGAGCAGAAAGACAATATTCAGTTTTGCTGCTGGCAGGAAAACCAGGTTTGACTTAATGTCAAAACRGACAGTTAGGTGGACAGCAGCAAAGCTGACTCTTATTCTGTGATGCATGTGCTACTGACAATGCTAGAGCAGACAGCTCACATATCCCCATCTCCAGCACCAGAGCTGATTTTGTCTCCTGGCAGCTTTCACTGGTTGTGCAGATATTGGTTACTAAGACCAGGGCCACTTTCTGGATATGATGGGAAGTGGTACAGAACGCACATAAGCACAGGGGAACAAATTCTCTTCCAGCACAACACAAATCGGGTAATGATTGACCTACCCCATACCACGTATCAGGAACTATGTTTACACTATTCCCATCTCAAACCCATACTCATTATTCATTTGAGCAGCTACTAGGCTACCACTCAAAGCTGTGCCAGGAAGTATGCCAACAAATTGAACACCATTGGACGGTCATGGTGCAGTGCCTGAGTTCATGCTACTGCCCTACTTAGGCTTGTTAGCCATCGGTATGTTAGCACAGCTGGCTGACAGACCAGAGGTGAGAAAATCCTTTCGCCACCAAGCTTAAATGTTATCAGGGACATAGAGGTACCATCCAGACAGGTATGGCCAGTGTGAGAGATGGACTCCTTGGTCACACAGTGTGAAGGCTGGAGCAGCAGCATAAGCATTTACTTTTCCAATAAACAGATTTCATAAATAATATGAAGAGAGGGCAAAGAAACAAATAGGATTAGTAATTTACAGGCAGAAAAGACCAGAAGTGTTCAAAGAGACTGTTTAGGAAAAGACTCAAAGAAGAACTGAAGCATTCAGAGCAAGACCTCCTAAATGACACAAAAAGATGAAGTTAAAACCATGAAATGGAGTGAGATCTACATATCAGCAAAACATTTAGTACCAAATCCATGCATCCTATCTAACAAAAGGGTAACTATGTTGCATCTAGATGCTTGAACAAAGGCAAGGATGCTCTGATTGGAGACAGTAGTTGTATTATCAGTCTCTTAAGTACAGAAATACTGGCACCTGAATATGATATGGACAAATCTCTTAAAGAAAAAATTATGTTTTTAAATAAAGCAATGGTTTGTTGAATCACTGCTGAGTTCTAGACAGCAAGTGCAACCAGGATTTTCTGCTGCAATCCCACTTAAAATGTAAAGCTATACAAGGTTTTAAAGTTCCAGCTACACAAACTGAGCACAGTGTTAACATTACATGGTAACAAAAAGAGGTCAACATTATTTAAGAAAGGTCAAAATCACAATACTTATTGTATGGCTAAAAAATASTAGTTGACATAACATCACCCAAAGTTAAGCCCAACTCTGCGTTTTTTTCAAAGTTGTTAATTGTCAGGTTGCTAAAAATATAAAACCTAATAAATGCATGTCCAGTTATAAAATGACTCAGTTAAGAGTATTTCATACCTGAGATACTCTTAACTAAAACCTAAAGCAAATAAAGAAAAAAACCCCAGCCCTGCATTTAATTTGTTAGAAACTACTGCTTCCTTCTCTGCAAAGGAAAGGGGAAGCTTTTGCCTGTGGTATTGAACAGAACACACACCACTACAGGATGTTCATAGTTTTCTTCCTCTTTTCAGTTAGCCACAAAAATCAAGCACCGTTTTACAGAGAGGAGCCTATTTGGATGCCTTTGTGTATATTTAGTGTCATAAGCCAAGTGATGTTTCTGTTTGCTTTGGCTGACTGAGGGGGAGTAAAGGGAAAAAATGTCTACTTAGAAAGAATGACCACATCTTAGCTGTGCTCAGAGAGAGCTGTCACATGGTTAGAAGAGCAGGAAATAACTTACAGTTCAGTCGAAGCAGGACTAAGCAATTCTGTGGTTTCAAATCTGAGTCTGTAGAGTTGCTAAAGCTGTCTCTTCCAGAATACAGTTKCATAATATAGCAGTTTACAAACTGGAGAGTCTGGTCCTCTCTGGAGAAGCAGCAGTGAAAAGGTGGAGCAGTGCAAGAAGCCTGAGAAATACCATACTTCCATTTYTGTGTACCCTTCCCATATCCACTAGTAACAACATTAACAATTACTTTGGCCAGTGAAAATAAAATATGTGAAAAATGTGTAATGGCCAAGTCTCAGGCTCAAGTGCGCCCTGTGTCGGCAGCAGCAAACAGCTGGCTGCATAGACACTGCCTTCTCTTCTCATGTCTTTCCTTGTGCAGGGCTCTGCTGAGTTACAACACATGCCCTGTCTATCCCAGCACTGGGTAARGGAAGGACTGGCATGTCTGAGTAGACACAAAGTTCATCTGCAAGAACAAAGCAGTTGTGTAACTGAGATGCAGGGAAAGTAAGAGATTGGAGGGGAGAATAGTGATGAAGAGTGTCAGTACTACCTGGAGATCTTTGTGCGGATTACGGATGCAAGAGCTGAAGGGAGAAAGGAAGATTCTGGAAGCACCTGAGGTAACAAGGGGGAAAGAGGAAGTACAAGGAGGAAACCCTGTAACTGAGACAGGACAGRAAACTTGCTAAAAAAACCCAGAGCATATATGTTAAAACAGTATAAGGAGAACAYGACAAAAGCAGAGACACAAGATTTGGAGGGCAGAGATCACTATGTAGGACTTCAAGGTACATCAACAGGATGGGGCTCACGAAAGAAATAGTGGTTAAATTGATTCCTAAAAGATAATTGCCTACTTTACAGTTTCTACATAGAAAGGAAAATTCTTTTAAACTCAATAAATTACTGCTTCTGTTATGAAATGGGATTGTAAAAAATCTCTCACTTTCTTTATCCCTAACACAGAAAAATATTAACACAAATAATTAATACTGATTTCTTATCCACAAATTACACACGGGTAAATTAACCTTTTGGCTGTCACTTTGAGAGGGGAGAAARCATTTAAACTTACTGCCAAATTCCCAATTTCAAATATTCTTGTTCTCCAGCCTAGACAGCAAGACAAGTACTGTGGCTTGTTACTTAATCTCAGCAAGTGTTGGCTAACTTTTGGGAAAGCCATCATCAATAATACYTGAAGTAAATGCATTTTTTAAAAGGATTTGCAATCTCAGAGGCAAGTGTCATCTTTGCATAGTTAAGAATTTAAATCATGAAAGACAATTTTTTAAACTGTTCAAAAAGGCAAAAGTCACACGCTAGGTCAGTGTTTCTCAAATTGCAGRCCTAGTRCCTTCACATACAAAACATGCTTATRTGGGAGTATATCTGTGCTCACTAATTATAACACTCTGATGCTGCMTAGTGGGTAATGAACAAGGGGAGATAAAGGCAAAATAACACAGTTACAYTGAAAGGAAAGATGAATGCAGGGGAATTCTAAATCACACGAAGTTCTGAAGGAGCAAAGAGTGTGTGAAACTGTCTTACAGAAACGGAAACACTTAGAACCTTAGTGTGATCTTTCAGCTTTAAGCTAGACACATTGGAAAACTGAAAGAAGTATTAACACCATTTCTCAGAAAACCTAAAAAAGAAAATGCTGCCTTAAGAGTGAGGATTTTAAGGACAGCTAAATAAACAGTAGGGGGAAAACATTCTCACCAAGGTGGGGATGCATGTATGAAAGCAAGTGCCTGAAGTGAGAAGCAATCTGCAAATCTGTCAGTGTGTTGTGGAGCTCCGCAGCAACAGTTTCCTCGCCAGCAGTGATTATCTCCCCAGAACATAATGTCTACAGGAAYTGAGTAATTCATTTAATGAACTTATTCCAGAATCATATATGTTAACACAGACATTCTAATTTGAGATGCCTAAAGTGTCATTCACTGTGCAAAGAGGTGTCAGCAAAACTGTCCATCTTTAACTCAGGGGTATCTGAGAAAACATTACTAAATTTTAAGAATTAAGCAAGTGAGCAGCTAAGAAAGTGTCCCTGTGATTGTTTGAACTGCATCTTTTCTTCTTCCATTTGGACTTTCTAGAACACTGCTCCTGTCACGTGATGATCACAGCACAATTCAGGATCTTTAAATTTAACTGCAATTGCCCCTGAAGTTGACTGCACACCTACTGCTCCCATTTTATTGATTAGCCAGGCATRAACAACATGTCTGGAAGCTGCAACAGTTAGTGTGGCAGTGCACCCAAGAAAATACCTTGAGAAACTATCTTCTACATCATCTGAGTCATGTCCTGGTAGAGTGGGCTGTTAAAAACCACCCATGAAGATAGACTTGTAGTTCCACTAAACCCACTTCGCATGATTTACTGTTACAAAGAAAACAAACCAGCCAGTAAAAAAAATCCCTCTGTGCACAAGTAACACAATGTCAGCCTTTCTTGAGGAAACTGTACCCTAAGCCTACCAATAAGCAACTCTGTCTAGTGCCTATGACACATTTTCATTACTTCCTGTATTTTATTATCTAGGTATTAGGTAATGCAACCATAAGTCTCCTGTACTATACTAAGTTTTATTTCTGTGCTACAAAGATTCCTCAAGAGACAAGCCTACGACACAAGTCCACTGGAGGAGAGGACACCATAAATCTTACCACACAGGTTTAAGTCAACAGCAAATTTTCTCAGCAAACTGAGCATTTAAAATCYCCACAAGCCCCACCTACTCAGCAGATAGTTCTGCCTATAAAAGGTCAATGACAGGATTGGGCCATTTTTCACTCGGTTAATAAACTAGTAAAAAGTTCCTAGGTGGCACACACTCATCACATGCAAATATCTTCAATGCTTCATCCATCCCATCACTAAGCTAGAAGCCTCCAATGGCAATTGCTGCCACTGCTGGCCCCTGCAGCCACTATCAACAGCAGCGCCAGATGAGTTCTTAATGCCAGCACTACTGAAAGTAGAGCAATAAGGGTCATAAGAAGTTCTAAAGAAAAAACAGGTGAGTTTTTTTTCAAGCAGAAGCACCAGAACTCCTGGTGCTTCAAGAAATTCAAGATATAAAATGAGAGCATTTCCTACCAGCATTTTTTTAACTCAAAACTGCACAGTCTGAGATGGATCTTACACCCTTTATTTGCAACAAATTCGGCTTGTACTAAATCTTTCAGATCCCAGAAGAAATAACCAGAAACACTCTAGTGATAAAAAATAAAATTTACAAGCAGACAATGCTGAGAAATCACATCAATTTTCCATTAAAGGAAGAACAAAGTAGTCTTTACATTCACATATTTGCATGAAATAGCAAACTCAATCATTGTCTTCTAACAAGAAACTACCTTTTCCCTGGGTGTTCTCCTAAGCAAGGGCTATCTTGGTGAAAATCTTACAGTCAAAACATGATTGTTCATCTGAATCCTATATAAAAATATTGTCCTTTTCTAAGTTCCTCAGTGATTCTTAACTGTGAAAAATCAACAAGTTGCAACATAACAGCTTGTGACTTTGTGACTACAAATAGTTTTCATCCTGTTGTGTATATTACACCATAGGATTCCAGAGCACTAATCAGGAGCATGAGTGGCATACTTGACCATCTGATTAACCAGAGAGAATGCTGACTTGACTGCCTCCAAAACAGATAAAATATATCTACAAAGATGCTCAGAAGAGAAAGCARTAATTCTGAAGCCTTAACAGAATGAGGTACTAGTTCAAGTTCTATCTTAGTAGATCACCCTTCAGTCAGCAATACAAATGCTCCACAAGAGATACACAGCGACTGAAACTTGTGACAGTACTCACTACACATAYCAAGACACAATTTGTCTAGCACATGAGGTACAAGCATGGCCAGGAGAGATGTAACCACTACAGTCACTGAAGTAAAKACAAAAATTTCCATTAGCTGAGTTTCTAATGTAAAGTAAGTGCAACTGGAGATTTAAATAACTGATAATGATAATGAGGTTCATTGACAACTATGTGATKTGAACACCTAAATTTTTGTCTAATACACACTATGATAAGGATGATGGTTACRCCACTTGCTCTGAAGAGTCCGATATGATCCATTACTGTGAAAATCAGTTTTGTAGGCATGGGTTTGGTTCAAAGGARCTGTCAAAACCCAATGTCATTCTCTCTAGAATGGAAGATTATCACTGACAAATTGTTCAGGGAACTCACTTTAGCATAATAGTGAGGTGTCTAMAGATGCTACATGTCGTCTGTATAACAAGACAAATCTCAAAAGAAATCCAGGCATAACTCTCAATACTCTTCTGTTCCACAAGACCCTATCCTTTACACTTTATCTTCTCCTTCCACATCCCACTTGAAAACAAATGCAAACATGAGAGAATCACCACTGAACTAATGACTCAGTTCTCCCTATTTGTAGAGGATAAGTCCTTAAACAGCGATGTTCATGTTTTTTGGATGGAGACTGCAGCCTCAACTCAAACTGAGGAGTCCCAGCCCTTCTCAGACAGATGAAATTGCCCATTACTCAGACCTGTAGTACACCTTCAMGTCTTAGTTCATGCTGTTTTCATACACACAAGTAATCTTAGAAGCCTTTCCCTGACAAAACGTTTAATTCTTATAAATGAAATTATATATTGTTATAAATTAATTCTTATAACTGCTATTCAAGTTTTTGTTTTATCTCAACTATTACTGTAATTTGTCCTTTGGCTCTGATATACAAACTTATTGTGATCACATGCACTTTTGAAAGCAGCCAAAACAGTTTTCTTAGCTTATTGCTGTGTCACTTCTTTTTCTGCATTCTTCACTGGTCCCTGTTTAGTAGATCAGGCATGGCAAGATCTTACAAATAACAACATATTCCYAGCCTTATTCATAACATCTTATCCACGTGTTGAGTTCGTCCCACTTCTAAGCAGTATAAAATAAGCATACTACTACTTCTAATGCTAACAAATACACACCTCTCATGTTATCTTTCTTTCCTAAGGTCTCTCAAAAAATATTTCTACAGAATAAATTAGTTTTTCATAACTGACATCTCTAACCAATATTATTATCATGAAAATTATAAAAGTTACTTCTTTATTACAAATTACAAAAGGAACATCTAGCATTTGCTTTTTCTTACAAAACTGTTATCTAAAGTAATGATTTGTAACTAACCAGACTTCAGCAAGTCTTCTAAGCTGGGCTTAACCACAGAAAAAACTTTAATATSCACAAAACTAATTTCATAGCTCCCCTTAGTATTAGTGTACATGGAATTTTATTTTTACATTATGATAAAAGAAGTTATTGAAAACTTCTAACAGTAAATTTTGTACCTGACCTAGATAACAAAGGTCACARATCTGAATGAAAATTAGTTACATGCCCAAACAATGAAAGTCCTAAAGGGATACTTTACACTGGGTACATACTGTAAGTAGTTTTACATCAGGACTCATATTTCAGACAATTAAACTATAGCTGCAGCTTTGACTACTAGCGATTGGCTTGGTTTTGAAAGCCTCATCTGTCATGGGCAAAGGTATTTTAATTGCTTATAGATTCAGATAAACATTTTACAGCTCAGCAAATGGAGGAGGGGAAAAAAGGGAGTAGAGAAAAAAAAATCAATTACCCTTTATAGGTATACTTGTTTAATAGTGAGATTCTCAAAGTACCAGTAGTAGTCTACAAAACGTTATGAACCTCAGCAATACACCAAGTGATAGCTCTTCAACACTTTCCCTCCCCCCAGGAAATTTTTCTATCATTACTTAAGATGCACTGGAACTATGTCCATTTCCAAGTTCAAAGACTGTGAGTACTCAATCAAAATACTACTRCTTGATGCATTCCTTTGCTTTTCCACAGAACAAAAAATCAGGTAGTTGAGTCCTCAATGTTATTTCAAAACAGCTGCCTTGTTATCAGTCAGAAACAGAGTCAAAGGCAAGACTGAAATAAATCAGATCCAGAGCACCACGTGATTCCTTAAGCAAGCCCTTCAGGCCTGATAACAGCACTGTGCCTCCATAAGAGCTCTATAAATTATTACTACAAAGAGTATCTAGAATCATAGTTTAATGTCTCCATTGCTCCTCTGCTGATCACTGCAACAATGATCTAAACATGAGGTATAGGCAAACAAAACATAAAATKATGTCAATGCGCCCGATGCACATTACATCCAGTAGCCTCTACATGCCCCAGTGACAGAAACACCACATGCAGCAGCCAGACAGCCCAGACACTGCACCTGATTGCAAAAGCAATCCTACAGAATTTAAAATTTTCCTTTCCYAAAAAGCAGTATTTACAGTCTGAAGCTTCACTAAAGAGTAATTCAAACGTGGATATTATGAGATCAAATATCATGTACACTACAGCAAAAAGATATTTATTATCAGCATGGCATGTTGAGTCAAACTAGGTCAAGAGTACCAGGAGTCCTACTGGACTCTGACAGATACTGCGCTTTCAGGTTAGACAGCCAAAGCTGTCACCATCTCCAGGTGCTCACTCCACTTCTCTGGTTAAGACAAAGYCCTCCAAGGGACAGAAATATTCAATCTGTTCATTTGTTTCTGAATTTCTGGCTCATGCCACACAGTAAGCCAAAAAAAAAAMCTCATTAAATATCTCTAGATCTTCAATTCTCTTCTTAAGATTGAGCAGAGAATCTCGACTATACTAAAATAAGCCTATGAGTAACTTAGCGAGTATAAAGAGCTGGGGAAATGGGGAAAGAACAGACTACAACAGACTAGAAAGTCATCCAATATTCAGTGTAAATCAGAAGAATGTGTAATTTCAAGGAAGCCATAAATCCCATGACACYCAGATCCTGTGAAGATATTTACCTCCAGTCTACTATCAACATACTATTTATGCAGAAAAGTTGGGAACTTAACTAGATGAGTTTCACAGCTGAGTACAACAAAAAGYAAAAGTGTATTTACTCGACAAGAACCTGGAAATCAATTTATAAATACCCATTCATGCACTAATTCTTTTATTTATAAGAAAGCTGGTGCTGTTTACTTTCTTAATAAAGAAGCTGAAGATATGAAATATGTGCCTGAAATAATTGAGGCAGTTCTACAAAACTGTACTTTTCAAAACATATACTTTAGGGTCATAACTTCTGACACACTTCACCTTGTTACTGTGACAGCATCTTATCTAACCTACCCCAATGTAAATACTCTCTCTTCTTGTTCAGTTACTGCATCTTATGGTTTCCTTGCAGCAGTCAGTACAATATCATTTCAAAGTCCAGAGAGTTATGTGGAATTGGTATGACTACACTGATATCCTGCTTTATGTCACAGTTTTAAGTTCATAAAACACCYTCCATAGCTTTACAGCAAGTGCCTAATAGTATTTTAGGTACTGGACACAAAGCACCAGAACACAGTCATAAGACATAATTTACAATGCTTTCAAAAAAAGCAGTACTATTTTGAAAAATACGAGTTTTTTTTAAAAAGCAGTGTCTTTTCTAATGATAGTGGTTATCTTTTGAAGCTTTCAAATTGTTCTTTACTACAGACAAGTAGTTTTAGCACAGTTTTWCGTTAACATGCAAGAAGGTATTCTGAAAACAAACTTATAGGAAAAGATGCACTATGTGAGTCGTATCTGAGTACACGAACCTGTTGTTTAGACTGAGAAAAGTACAAACTAATCCCAAGACAGGCCTAGTACTGATACGAGCCTTCCTACAACTTCGCCAACACTGCTTTGTTGTACCGCTGGTGCACCTGGGGTCCGTCCCAGCCTCGTCGAGCAATGGAACTTGTGTCCCCCGCGCCCCGCGGCTGCTCCTTTGCGGCCGGCTCCCCCTGAAGCGCACGGGTCGGTAGCAGGGCASAGGGAGCTCCATATGCCGATGGACCGGAGGCGCGGAAGGACGGCGATCACACCGGCGCCCGCGGCGGTCTCGGAGCCATCCGGCTTCGGAAGGAGCGAGGTCGGGCCTGGCGCTCGGGGCCGGCAGCCCCGCCGGACCGGGCCAGTCGAGGCGCCGCTGCCGCCGCCGTYCATCACCCCCCGCCCTGCGCTGCGAGCGAGCCGGGCGGGCAGCGAGGCCTGCGAGGGCCGCCCCTCTGCCGACGCCGGGACGGGGCAGCGGACCAGGATGAAACTTCCGCAGCCTCAACTCCCAGCRCCCGGCCGGGCTGTCCTCACACGCCCCCGCCCGCCCCGGCCCCCGGCTCGCCGCGCCCGGGTGGGGCGGCAGTGGTCGCACCTCTCCCCAAGCCCCCCGGGCCGGGACTCACCACGCATTTCTTGCCGAGGAAGCCGAAGAGGCTCTCATTCTCCTGCGGGGTGAGCAGCAGCGAGCCCACATTGGTGACCCGCCGCGGGGGCTGCTGCTGCGGGGCGCCGCTCATGTCCGGGGCCGGCCCGGCGCTGCCCTCGCCGCCCTGCGACCGATGGCGCCCGCGGCCCCTTCCTCCCCTTCCTCCTCCGCCGCCGCCGCGGCCTCACAGCAGYCGCATCGCGGAGCCTCCCTCGCGGGGCCGGGCAAGGAGGGAGGCGGAGAGGGGCGGCGGGGAGGTGGGCGGCCGGGAAAGGGGGTGCCGAGCAGCCGGGGAGCGGTGCAGCCGCGCCGGAGCCGCTCCGCGCCGGGGCCGCTCCCGATCGCTCCCGCCCCTAAACTTCCAACTCCGGCCCGGCCCCGGCGGCCGCGCGATCCAACATGGCAGCGGGGGCGGGCGAGACCACGGCGCGCGGCAGCCAAGGGGGAGCCCGGCGAGCGCGCGGCCGCCGCGACCATGTGCCGTGCGGGGGGAGGGGAGGGCGTCGCCTTCCGTGGCCGCCCCCTCGGTACCTGCCGGGCCGGGCGGTGCTGCCCGGGGGCGGCTGGCAGCGCGGRGGGGAGGAGGGTGATCAGAGTACGAAGAACTCAAGAAGACGACGAAAAGGAGGAGCGGTCGCCGCCGTAGGGACGCGGCCGCTGTCCCGGAGCTGTGGGAACGGCCGGGGCGTCCTGAGGGGGCAGCGCCACCCGCTGCTGGGGCCGAGGTCGTGGGGAGCCCGGCTCTGGGGGGAACCGCCCGGGGCGCGAAGGGGCCCCAACCACATCCYCTGAACGCGGGGATGCGGGAACCAGCGTGTGCTGAAAGCCCTTCAGTTGTCAGTGGAAACCGATGTAATTTGTAACTCAAAAGTCTTTCCTCGTTTTGTGGCAGAAAGCAAGAYTGTTGGCCGCGCAGATTCCCCAGTCGGGGTTTCTCTGTGTCACCCACCCCCGCCTAACGCTGTCTGCCACCGTCTGAGGTGAAACATTTCAGAATAGTCGTAGGAATTTCAGGCTCTCCAGGGGCCAGCTGYTGTGGCGAAATCACGTATACAATCAGACTTTGTCAGCCAGATTTCTCTTCCCCCTGTTCTCCATGTAACATCAACTAGCTCGATGAAGACCTTTCAAAACACAAAGACCCAAAGCATTGCTGCTTATACCCAGCTTTCAGCTGTGCAGAAGAAATAGTCACGTGTTTCATGTGCAAAGGTGAAAACCAGATGACAAAGTGAGCACCTTGCCAGTTTTCTGTGGTTTTAGGTAAAAGAGTATGTTGGCGCTTCATCCTCTGATAAATTAATTGTCCGTGTGGGAGGTGCTWAAACAATCCCCTCATTGTAATTTACTGTGCGTTGAAGAGAAGAACTGTGTACAAGAGGAAACGTACGAGGGAAGAGAGAAGGAAAACCTGGGAACACGAGTCTTTATACAATACTGACTCCATATCTTCCAAAAGATCAGGCAGGGGACAGATGGCAGCCCCTTCTGCTCTACTTACAGGCCCTTTTGCCGGTACTTAAGAGCCCGTAACTGTGTCCAAAAGTGTAAGGAAGGGAGACTGTGGAAGAAAATCCAGAGTTTACGCCATAAAAATAGTTTGAAATGCTTGCATATACAGTACTCTTCAAAGTGCAGGTCTCTCAGGAGTGACTCGAGTCTTATTGTAAAGGAAAACCAGTAGGAACAGTGTTTCCAAAGTACTTGTCAGCAAACCTGTCTTAYTCGGTGTTACACACTTCCTGTAAAATACCTACTTTATGTGTAACTGTGTATATTTTAGTGGAATGGGAAATATTTTAGYTATAGAATATTGGCAGCATTTCTTTCATTGCAAATGCAAGTAAAAAGATAAAACACTTGGAAGCACTTTACAAGATGGTATTTTGTGGGATTCTTTTGTGAATTGTTTTGAGGCTTTTTTGGGGTGGATTTTTGGGGGGGGGGGGCAGGTGGGGTTTATTTAGTTACCAAACCATTAATGTATAGCCAAAGCCATTTGGAGGAAATTTGTTTAAGTCCCTTGCTGGTAGTGTAAACAGCCAAAAATGTAATGCACCTTCAATGTATATATGCTGGTATTGTCCTCACCTTCTAATCTGTTCCTTGATTATTTTTTTCACTCTAAAAACTTYTGATGTTTGTTCTTGCATAGATCTTGCCATTCAAAGAGACTTCTGGGTGTTACAGGTGATACATTTTGCTCCATACTGTTCTTTTCTGACCAGCTGGCTGGTAGYTATTCTTAAGGGCCTTTTAACCTTCAGGCTCTATTGTTGGGATTTTGTTTGCTTTTTTTCATGAGGGTAGGCAGGAAAGAGAAGAAAAGAGGTCTATTTTCAGCCCCTGTGTTTCATTAATTATGCAAAAGCTGTTTCTGTTTTTACATAGTGGCTAAGCAGTGAGTCCTGAATGAAAGAGAAAATACCAATATCTGGTGATACATCCAAGGGATCCACTGAAAAAAAAAATTGTCTTTGATACTTATGTTTGCAGTMATTTCAGCAAAAACCTGCTGTTTCTGCATAAAGCATCCAGACATTGCTGATGTCTGTGAGCTTCATGRGAAACTGCGCTTCTTTCATATTTTTTCATTTCAGGATACCAGCTCATAACACTAATGTACAGAAATACCCTGGAAATTGCATAATGTGTATCAATATAAGTGAGTGTCATATTTTAAAGATCTGTAAGTACTTATTCTATAAATAGATTTTATTATCCTTTTCAGACTTAGCTTTGACAGAAAATTGATTTTTTTCTTTAAATGTGAACTTCTACAGTAATAGTTCATACTTTGAGTTTCACAGCTTAAATGCTCACATGATTTCAGAAGTAACATTCTGCAATTGAAAATGGAGTAAGAATGTGAGGAAAACTTTCTACCTAAAGTTCATTTCTCTAGTGCTATGAATCATACRCAGAATATTTTATTAATGACTGAACTATATAAATGAAAAAAAAATTATCCAAGGATTTTTTTTTCACTGCATTTCCCAAATCTTGGTCTTGTCACAGTCCTGATTTTAGATCACAGTTTGGTTTTCTTGTTTTCCATAAAATGAAGAGACGGTTGATTACACCAAAGAACAAGCAAGGGTAACGGAAAATATGCCTTTCCATAGGAAAAAAAATGCCATCTCATGTTGTTTGCAGTGACAAGTGGAATGGTCTGGGRCAAGTGTAAATCTCAGTGTGGCAACCACAAGAGCATGGTGGGGGAGATCAGGAGTGAGAGCGTATGATTACTGTGACCACTCAAGAGGGGTATGTCAACAGGGCAGCCTGGGAATGACAAAAGGGAAGAAAGCTGCCTTTCCCTCAATACCCTTTTTTGTTGGGCCTGTAGAAAACACCARTGGTCTGCTCACTGCAAAACCGCTTGTGGTAACTGAAAATGAGGAACTGTCTTTGTGGTTGGAAGTGGGTTTGCATCTGTGAAGACACAAATTCTCTTTTTTGAGTAAATCACTTGTTTTTCTCAGCACAGACCCCCTTGAAGAGGATTGGGTTTGCACCAGTACTGAATCAATGTCAAGTAACATATTAGTTATTTTACTGATAATAACCTCATTCACTTCTACTTTCTGTATACTGAGCCTTTAAAAGTTTAGTGATCACAGCCCTGAGAGGTACTCCCCTCTGGAGGTGTCTGAATCATCTATAAAGTTAGGGCTCATTTCAGATTCAGTCACTGCATTTCCTTTCKCAGGGATGTTGCATTATCTGTTTCAGGCAAGGAATAGTCTGGAAGAAAGGATCAAACCTATGGTGTTTTTTTCTTTCTCCATATTGAATTTGTGTTCTGTGTCCTTGTGTTTCAGTACCAGAAGGGTTGAATTAGCAACAAAAGTTGCTGATTCCACATGGATCTGGAAGTGTGTCAGTAGGAAGAAGCCTCTCCCTCGGTGGGCAGGCCATGCAGCAGTGTCCTTGCCGCAAGAGTGAGCAGAATGCAGCCTGAGAACCAATGCTGTGGAACAATAAGTTCTTTTGTTTTTTGCATGAATTCCATCTTAGGTGCCAGCTAGAACTTTTCTCTTCCTGTAGTGTCCATGTTATATATCTTTTTGTTTGTTGTATCTTTTTTAGCCCTCATTTTTTACATCAGACTGTTTACTTGAAGCAAAGTAATTTGTGCCCTTCCAGTTTACTCAACAAAGGATAACATTGATTATTCTTTGGATATAGMATTGTACTTTCAAGTTATGAAGAAGATCTAGCTCTTTTCAACAGCTCCTCAGCAATTCCTTCATGGCTTGAAGCATCCGACTGTATTGCTCTCCTTTTCAAGACTGTGAGAAAGATGGAYCAAAAACATACTGGAATTTAAGGCATCCTCTCTCTCACCTTACTTATTGATCATTGCCTGCAGCAACTGTGCAACAGYTCTATAGTTGCACTGCAATTAGAGGAAAATATTTTTCTTTCCCCAGCCCAGGTAACATCTAGCCTTGCATCAGATCTCATCTTCAAAACTGTATGGTGCAGGGTTTGTTGAAACACRCTTTTTATTCTCTTTGCTTGGTTTATACCTCAGCAGAAACATGACTTCTTGAGTTTTATACTCAGCAATAGCTATGAGGAGAGTAAATAAGTTAGTCCTGATTTATTCACAGGTATTCAAAGGAGCATTTATTCTATACTGTAAGTTTCTTTACRATTTTATATTCAAAATAATGAAATCACCCTTCAGCCATTAGTCAGCCACCATGGAGCTCAAGAATTTCACCCTTAAAAAAAGGGAAAAAAGTGTTCTTTCCTTACTGTGATGTGCAAGACTATTGTTAGAGCACATTTCCTTAACAACAAAAATCTTGCTCTGGCTTTGAAACGTCAGTTCTTATTTGCAGCGTGACTGACCTCCCACCCTGATCAGCATGGTTCTGACCAGGAAGCCTTGTCTTTACTGAGAGGAGAGAAGCACAGGCAAGTGCATTCAAAATCCACCCTTTTTACTCTAAGTGCTGAGAACAAAGTACATATATGCCTTCTAAAATCTGCCTTGAGGTCAGTCGTTTACTCCCAATAGGTCAACGAGCAACGGGCAAAGTAATGTATCTCAGCAACAATTGCTTTTTGGATCCTGGTGGATGAGTTAATAACTTTTATATAGCTTTTTTTTTTTTTTTTTTTTTTTTTTTTTTTTTTTTTTTTTTTTTTTTTTTTTTTTTTTTTTTTTTTTTTAATTCTCTATCTGGCACATAACAACCCTAAGGAATAGGCATGAGCTACACCTTTGTTCTCTGTTGAGGTTGTGCTGGGGCTCACACCAGCAGATCCTTACTGCAGCCCTATGGTGTGTCAGGGCTGGCTGTGTCCTTCCAGTCCTGCTCTGCTGCTGCTGCTCTCCAGGAGGCCAAWGACAGATCCTGTCAAAGGGCATATCTGGGGCTTCTCTGTTCATCAGACTGTCTGGTACTTCTTTAATTATCTTGTTTCTGTGTGGGTTTTGCCAATTGATGCAAATATTTGGGGGGCAGAGGGAAAAGAGAGAGCAGTCTTTATGCATCAGTGTTCTTGCAGGTGTATGGCTCCACCTCATAAAGCAAGATTGAGAACATGCTTATCTTGATCAGCCTGATTTTTGTGTTTGGGGAGGTTATGAATATAAGCTCCAGGCCAACTAGGAGCAACTTGTACAGTGAATTACATTGTTTTTATGGGAAAAAGAGAATATACTTTAAACATTTGAAAGTTTAATAAATGTATGCTGTAGGAGTTTTAACACATATGAACAAAATAAAATTGAACACACTTCAAACAGACTTGAGAAGATAGATGAAAACTATCAGTTTCTTCTTTTTTTTTWAAACCACTATGTGCAGTCAATTGATGGTTGCTTAGTGCATATGATCCATCAATAAGAAAATCTGTAGTCTGTCCAGTTGTTTCACCTCTGAGAGAATTAAGTCTAAAAGTACTCTTTTGCTTTTGATTGCAYTCTAGTAAGTAAAGACAGTTAAATTTCCTTAAGACCTTTGGAATATCTGGAACTTAGCACAGCCAGCCAAGTTATTTTAATTGGTACATTCCTGGCTATGCTATTATTATGTTCAATTAAGGACTCTTCCCATGGTATGTTAGRATGGCACATACAAATGATGTCAGTGCTTTATGTAGGTATCTGCTTTGCTCATGCTCACCAAGCCTACCTGAAGAAGTTGTCCAATAAGAACTAACCTACCTGATCTTTTCTTTTTATAACTAAAATGGTGGTATATGCGTAGCATAGCATTGCCTGAAATCCTGAAATACAGTTTTGRTGCCTAGCTGCCTTTTAAACACGTATGAGAACCGAGTGGCTGACCAGGAGGGAGGAAGTATTAAACTTGGAGAACATCCACAGCAGTCCACCTCCTAAAACTAACCAGCCTTTGACAAATACTGATTCTGTGTGCTACAACCTGAAGTAGTGAATTTAGTTCCGTTTCTATACTTCTTTGTGACAAATAAATTTTGGAAGATGTGTAACTTTTTTTCTGTAGATGTCATGGTTCTTCAAGCTTATTAAATGCATTCTATTTATATATATGTATGTATGACAGCTTCAGACCTATTATTTTGAAATGTAGATTTGGTTTTGCAGTGTTTGCTTCAACAGCATAACATGTAATGCTGAGCTCCTTTGTCCAGTTAGCTTTCTCAACCTTGAATTTTCTCGTGTCTATTTAAAAGATGAAACAAAACATTTCTATTTAAAATACTCTCACAATAATTACAGTACCATGAGTTTCTGTTCAATAACTAGGACCCTCCAGCACAGTTAATAAGGCTTTCTGAGAACATATTTGCTACTGCTATAGCAGCTCTTTCACAGAGGTCATGGCAGGAAGCCAGAGGAGGTTGGTAGACAGCTAAGCAACCAGAAAAGAACAAGTTTGTCAGCATGTACAGCTGATTAACGTGAGGATAATTTCCCATAAGCATAGCCTGCAGTGTTTGCTTAAGGTGGGGGGTTTAATTTTTCACTAAACTTCCTAAAAGCTAAGCCATTTTTAGCTGTGGTAGAAAGTAATTTGTTCAATTCAGATCAAATAAGGCTCCATAGGATTTTGATGCTATTTTAACTCTGCCTAGATATTGTGGTAGGCTGAGGTATGATGTTTTATATATAGGCAATATGAGATTATTCCCATGAAGATACATTATGATAATTATTTCTGATAGGTGGTTTTATTTCTGCTACTTACAGTGATCTACTCAGAAGAAGAAAACATGAGAAACATTAGTGGCARAGGAGGCAGCCTTTAGTTATTTTGTTCTCTTTTTTATTCTCATCTGGATTGCCAACATGTAACAGGAAATAAATAAACTTGCTTTTCTAGGTTGCTCATTGTTTAAATGTAAYATAACTCTGTGGAAATATGAATGTTCTTGTTTTATGGTGCTCTGTAACCCAAAATCTTTGTTCAAATATAACTGAATCATAGTTCCAATCTCCAAAGCAGGTTTAGGTGTGTTCAACTGCTGCACTTCTCCTTGCTCTGGCTTTCTCCACGTGCAAGGTCAAGCTGAAAAGAGAGTATGTACCATCCAGAGACTTCCTTCACACTGAAATAACCCAGTGTTTGCCTAAGGAATGGTATGAAACCAGTGGCCTAAAATGAATGCATGAACTCTAAACTTTCAAAAGGGAAGGCAAAAATAAATTCATGTTTACACTTTTTCTTTTAAACTAATAACTCATTCAATTCTTAATATTATTCTTGAATATWCAAGATGTTTGCCAAAGTCTATAACTATGTGTGGTTTATTTCAAATGTGATGCAACAGCCCCTAACCTGTGTTCTGCTTAATTTTTCAGTATGAGCTGTCTTTATCCATTATTCATTGTATTCAAATAGGAGGAGGATCAGAATATTAGACCAAAAGAGCACAGTGGCTTTGAGGAAGAGCTGTAGAAATGAGATGAAATTGAGTAMTAAAAACAGCTGTGCTTAAGTGCCTGGGTTGAGAGTGACTGAAGGGGAGATCTGGGAGTGGTTGGGAGTTGCCCTGGCAATGTGGCCTTGGATGCAGGTCCCTGGGRCTTCTGGTGAGAGATTCCCACTAAAGCTAGGGAGGCATTAGTGCCATTGTGCAAGGCCCTGAAGCATCTTATCAGGAATAATGTGTATGATTCTCTCTGCCCTTTTACTAGAAGATTAGATTGGAACAGGTCCAGAGGACAGATAGCATGTCTGGGAGAATAGGAAAGAGATGAGGTATCATGGAAAAACAAAATGACAGAAGACCAAAGAAAAGATACAGTTTAGGTACAGTATACTTCCTGATCAATGAGTAGGTATAATTTCTGTTGACTCGATATAATTTCTGTGCATACATGTAATTTCTTAACAATCAAYAGTGGCATTGTCACTTTCTTAGGTGATGAGGGACTTTTTGAGCAACGGGGGGGAGATTTTATTTTTTTAATAAAGGGTGATGTTAGTTCCAGAAAAATGTTTAGAAAGTAGTAACGGATATATTTCTACAGAAATTTACAGGTTTTTAATTGTGAGGAGAGTCTGTAAAGTGTCTCCAGCAGAGTTAGTGGGAACAAAAAGGTTACACTGCTTTAAACTGAAGCTCCAGACAAAATGATTCTATACAATGTTGTTTTTAATACCAAAGGACGGAATAATTCAAAAATCCCTTTAGTTTTTTCTGTTCATCTTGGTCTTTTTGATATCATACCATCTAAAAAGTAATAATAAACCAAATTACTTATATGGAAGGAATTCAAAATCTTTCTGTCTGAAGTTGTCTGAAAYTAATAATGATTTAGGGTCTGTTAGAGAACAGTAGCTTCTAAACAAATCTGTCAAATGTTAATTTAAGTCTCTGTTTAGTCTAGAGCAGTGAAATTGCTTTGAATAGAAAATACATTATAAWATATGTGCAATGGGTTTTGTCAAAAAGCTTTTTTTTTTTTCTATTTACCATTTTCCRATAACAGACAATCTCTACTGAATTTAATAAAAAGTAATAAAACTTCTGCAGTTCTGAATCCAGAACTGATTGTTGGTTAATTTAAAAGAAAAAAACTTTATAACCTTTCTTTTCAGTATATTGTTCATTCATTGTATCTGGAAGTCAGTGGTTAAATCCAGTCTCTCAAGGAGGAATTTTCCATTGTGAGTCATAAGCATTGGATTGACAACCTTTATAGAAATTTAAATGCAATCCTATTAAACAATGCACTTCTATAAACGCTGAGGGATAAATTTCTTTCACTGGGTGTGGGGGCACTAAGCTGAAGTATCTCAGAGAATGGCTTGTAGAGAGCTAAAGTGGCTATGAAAAGCGATAATGTTGGGAACTGCCTGGCTGGAACACCTCTAGTATCCCACCAGGACAGGATATGTAATGGTACAGAGCCCATCAGCCAGCAGCAATTATCTAAACGGTGTTTACCCACAGGAATAAAGCAATGGCCACATAAATAAAAAATCACTGGGTTTCTTTTGATGTCATATTAGAGCTGGATATTGCTYTTGCAAACATCACTTGAAACAAGTATGTCAGTAAAATGAGTATCGCTATCACAATATTTCCTGACCTGTATTTTGAATGTATAAAAAATTTAGAAAAATTATGTCCTCTAAACTTATTTTGTGGCTTCATCAGCATTTTCTCTGTCTCATATAACTATCAGTGAGGCTTCATTTTGAGTTTTACCCTTACAACCTCTGGATAACCTATAAATGAAGAAGGTAAATGTGTGAAAAATTATAAAAAAATTCAAACACTACTGTTGTCACAAAAAATAATGCATAGGGGAAAATACTGTTTCCCATATTTAAAATAATTGGCAAATATAATGCCAGTTAACCCACTTGGGATGCTGAGCATGCAYGTGAAGGAGAAGACTAGAGAGATCACAGACAATATTGTAATGATGCACAGGAAGAATGCTGAAAAGAGGATATTTCAAGATGTTGGACAGCTTTCTGGAGCAACAGAGATGTTTTGGGAGTGCATAATATCCCTGTTCTGATTGAATCTGAGCACTCATAAAWGCCAGTGTGTGATCACACTTTTGTGAAGCTGCCCTTGGTTGCTGGGCTGGGCTCATGGTAAAGTTTTTGGACACAGACACTTCTTGGTGGTGGCAGTTCTTTCTCAGAGCAGTTCTCAAAGACTGCACAGCTACATGAGCCCAAAAGCCACCACTTTCAATATAATCCCTTCTGACGTCAAGCCAGGCACATGGTGCTGTGCAAGTTATTTGTTTGCACCTTTCTGCARACACGACCTCTAGATCGCTTAAGATCTGGCGCTGGTTGTAGCTCCTGGAGAAGGGCAGTGCAAGGTGATTGCAAGCTACACATGTGGACACAAACCTCATACAGCTCAGCASGGTGCTTTTCAGCAGAGAGGAATGCCAGAAGAGAAATGCAGTGAATCCCTGCCACTGTTCAAGAGTGTAACTGTTAACRTTTTCTGTCTCGTAGCAATAATTTTCATCAACATCGACTTCTATGTGTTATTTCTTGCTTGTTAATTCAAAGCAAATTATAACTTGCTGCTAGTGGTCAGCTGCTCTAACTTKCTCTTCTCCCTCAAAAACAGCTACCAAGAAAACATCAATGCTTGTGCTTTGCTGTACATATTTTTTTTCTCAGTAAAACTGAATAGCTAAAGTTATGCCAAAAGTTTGAACAAGCAAATGAACAAAACCCAGTAAACAATCTACACAAGTGGGTTGTGTTTCAGCACATTCTTCTGAGCCAGCAATCAGAGATTTAAAGTATTTGGAAACAAAACTATCCATTAACCAATGCAGTCCATAAAGTTAATCAGCCATAATATACTCTCTAAGATTAGCAGTACTTTCCCACAAGATATAACCTCTCTCCCTCCAGCAAAGCAGGAACTTTACAGGTCTGTATCATTCCATGTCTTGTGACAGCCCCCAATCCAAAGAACAGCACAGTTATTTACAGTTKGTTTTGTTAAAATTGCCATGTASTGCAGAGATAGRAGYATTYGTGCATGTATATATATGTATRTATTWTATATATATTTGTATATATTATTTGTACATGTATAATCACTGATTTTTTTTTGTCCTGCACTTCTATTCCAACAAGGATGCATCCTGACCACTTGGGTAAAGGAAARCAAGATAAGAACCATTCAACAATCTTGTGGAGCATCATTTACCTTTGGCCTTTCCAATGCATTTTATGCTGGAACTTTTGCATCAGCAAAGGTTAGAACTGAACTTTTAATGTGACTCTACAGTCTGGATAAGGTTTTATAGCCTGGGACCTCAGGACAAGCATGATTTCCAAGATGCATTTTATTGGAAAACTTTGAATAGCTCTGCTTCTTCACATGGATTTTTGAAGTCACTGCTGGTCATGCAAGATAATTTGAATCCRAAGTTATATGCAAAACCTCCCACTCTCAAAGTCCTGATGTATTTGTGAGTTTTATTAGCTAATAAATGTAAATCTCCTCCTATGGTAAAYATTTACAATGAATCAAAGAGATCTGTAGTGGGTGCATGTTGAGTTCAACAGATGTATGACAATTCAAAGGTGCTGCAAACATGGTTTTCCAGCGTGTAGTCTTATCTGCAGTGAGTAGATGAGATTTTTACTAAGAAAATGTGTGGGAATATTACCAGATGCCAAAGCAGCCACAGCTCAGTACCCAACTCTTTCGTATTCTCATTTCAGCCATTGTTGACTTAAAATTCTGATCTTTTTTTAGTTTATTAGCAAAGAAACATATGCCTCTCTTGAGTTTAATTACAGACAGTGAAAGTACAGAGACTTGATAATAAGTATTAAGATTTTTGAAATATATGGTTATGAAGAAATTCCAAATTTTTCGGCTTTGTTTGTGCCATATTATCATCAAAATGTAAACAAATCTTTCTTGATTGATAAACTCTCATGAGAATAAATATAGATAAATTTTCTGTTGTCTTCCCTTTCATAATAATATGTTTATTTCCAGTGTTTCTAATGATCTCTCACTTTGCCCCAACAAAAACACWGAATGAGAGAGACTGTAATAAGGTKTTGSTCATTCTAGTACAGGCACATCAAGGAAGTGCAGAGAACGTGACAATTAGCATGGTAATCAATATACCAACTGATGGTGACTGTGCTTTCTGCAATTACAAACATAGCTCTGGGTTCTCTCARGCTCACTCAAAATTCTGTTTAAATTGATGAGACAAAGTTTAATGTTCAGAGGATTTTTCCACTGAAATTATGCCCTTGTGTCAATTCTGTGAGGGTGGGATGCCAACGKCAGGAGCAGAGATTTGGGGAAAGGCATCACAGCTGCTGCCAGGCCCAGGATAGTGTAGGAAGGGTTTCTAATCTTGGTGACATTTTCAGCTGAAGAGGCACAGCAGGAGAGGAAAAGGTGGGTGGAGTGCCTGGCATTTAGATGAGCCACACMGCTTCTAACATCAAAAAAGAGTTTCAGTTCAATAATTGGCCAAAGGGTCAACCAGATTCTTGCCTTGCCTAAGGCAGTATTTCTATAATRGTTTTGGTCTCTGCAAGTGCTTCCATATGAACATGGAGTCAGGGAACTTTGGCAAACGCTTTAATTTTCAGAGGGCTTTGATTTGGGCTAAGAATTTTCCTTTCCTTAAACACTGGACATGTAATAACACAGTTTATCTTCCCAAATTATTGCACAAAGTTCTGGTATCTTTTCTCATGAGTTGAATAATTGGGCTGGTTTGCAATAAACTCTTTTAATCTGTCTTGCCTACTCTCTAGATAATTATGGTCTTGCTGAATAAATTTTTGTGGAATCATTGTCTTATGATTTGCCTTTACAACTTCATACATCTATATATATGTATATCTATATGTATATATCTTTATATTCATTTGCTGCTTCATTTTTAAATGGTGCCGTTGTATTTCGGTGATTAAAAAGAGCAGTTATTGTTACTTCACKCATTAGCTTTTGTTAATGACACTTTTTACATACCCTGAGCAAAGACAGAATGAACTGGAAGTGCCTATAAATGTAAGGCAACTGGTGCTATAATATATAGTTCCCCTTGTAGGTTCACCACAAAGGATCATGCCAACCTCCTGACACGGCATGGGTAGCCTATATTAAGCTATTTTAATGGCTCTTAATTTGTTTTTCATTTTTAGAGCTTGTTCTTTAAATAAGTATTTAAGATTCTMTGTTTAAAGTAATTCTGAATTAAATATCCTCCACAGGATATTTTGACAGGGGTCAAAAACTCTTGATGACGTTGTTTCTATGAGGCACAAGGGGTAGGATTCATTTGACTGTGTGCAGATCACCGCAGGAGTTATCTGCCCCTATGCTAATCACATAATTTTCCATTTATAACCAAAGAACAGAAATGAGTCAGCTGATCTGCTTCAGATATYTGGTACAGGATGAGATGAGTTGCCCCTTGAAAGCAACGCTTACTCCCTAGAGACTTCAAAACAAGCTTTGGTGACCAGTCCAGGTATAGACATTTGCACTGGTGCTATCTGAGGAGAGGTGAATCCCGTTGAAGTGGCTGACAGTAATTATGAACGTGCCTCTGAGTGAGCCTGAGCATTACACATTTGCCCTCAGCTGTACAGCTGTTTGCATATTACACTATCCGGTAATACTCATCTTGCACAATGTCCTTTTTTTTTTTTTGTCTTCACAGTAGACTGCTGACAATTCTGACCAGTCTTTTAAAAGAAGAAATTTAGGTACTACAAAAAAAGTCTGCAACTTGATAGTTCTAGGAGTGAAGGCATGGGTATTAGTTTTTAAGTAAATTGCTGTGTGGCTATATTACTATAAACTTGCAGGAAATTTACTAATGGTCCTGAAAACTCATGAGTAAAGCCAAACCCACATATTGTGCTTAAATCTAGTTTGTATCATTTAATTGAGGCTTATAGGCTTAAATCTGTAAATAAATCTTTATGTGGATTTGAAGAATTTTGACTTACTTCTTGGAGTAAGACATTGCCACTGCAAAWGTAGCTATTATTTACTGATAAGCATATTTTAGCTAGCCTTTTCCCCTTTTTCCCCTAAATTTTAGGGAGCTGACCTCAAAAGGATTTTTCAAAAATCTTTCTATGACATCAGCCAATGTGTCAGAAATCAGCGTAGCTTGGGAGGTAATCATATAATTGTGCATTTTTTGCTTGATAAGTCTCAGCTCTGYGCTGAAGTCTTCTGAAACAATTATTATTTTTTATACTCAAAGGACTGCTCTGTAGAATTATGGGAGCCTAAAAGAAAAAAGAGGGAGAGAAATGAAAGAAGAGTGAAAACCAACTTAATGTACTAAAGAAAATACACTTTCATTTTCACCCAGAAGATGGTGCCACTTCCTCAACTTAAAGTRCAATTTTCCTTTGAAAATGGTATAAAAATGACATTTATCAAATCAATCCCCATGGAAAGAGTGACAGACAACAGAAATCCTACTAGGCCCTTTAAAATAGCATGTAAATGGCATTTAAATGACATATGGTTCTTCTGCTGGCCCTCTGCACAAGACTAGGACACATCCTGCCTGAATTCAGGGACATATTTTTGTGACAGAAATAGCTTTTTCGTGCATATGGTCACTGCCAGCTCTTCAACAAGCTGTGGTGCTCGGTCTGAGGGGKTTTCTGTTTCTTTCTGTGTACCATAAAACCAATTTTTTTAGCAAATTTTAAACCTTTAGATATGAGGAAGGGTACTGAAGATTGGTGATCTGCACAGATACAACTGAAATTTGAGTGGGGCTGCCAGTGTGTGGCTGATAACCYTTCTGACCCATTTACAATACTCTTTTTATAGTAATTTCAGAAGAAGACCTTTCAGGATAGAAACTGTGATTTATAATTCTTTTCACCTTATATGGGTGAAAGAGAAAGAGAATAAAAAAAAATCTATGGTTTGTGCAGCACCTTGTCTATAAAATTATGTGGAAGTCAGATGCTGAAAGAGTAGGAAATGGCAAAAGAGGCAGTTCCTTGGCATCTGCCTGTCCCCATGCTTGGCTCCACATTGCTCATCCCAACCACACCCTCTGGAGGCCCTGGCATCTGCCCTGACCTTCTCCAGGAATCTTTTATGTCCTTTCCTGGTTGTTTGTCCTGTCCGCTTCCCCTCACACTCATTTGGTAGCTGCTTCCTCTGTGGTCACCCCAAAAAAGGGCAGGGAAGCAGAACAGCATGGGGTGTCTCCCTGCTTTTATTTGGGGTTCAAGTAACCCAAAAATAGGGTGTAATGATGCAAAAATGTTGGGCAAACTTGACCATGTGCATCATTRCTAGTAAAACACATGATGAGACTATGTTTTACGTCACTAAGAAAAGAAGTGTAACGTGTTTTATCATGGAAATTCTAGACTACATTTAAGACAGAAATATCAGCCTTTCATTCAAATGAATTGTGTGAGTGATTCCTACTGAAAGTCAAAACACATAGCCTCCTACATCTCTCAGGCAGTCTTGTGAGGCTTATTTGAGAATGTAGCCCAAAACTGCTTCCCTTCACATGGGTTGGAACAGCAGAGTGAATAACTGAAATGCTTTTGAGCATTTTTATTGCCCCAAAAGCTCTCCTGAAATGGAGAACTCCTACTAAAAGCAGCCTGGTGTCAAAGCATGACTCCACCTSCGACTCAGGAAGCAAGTCATTGTCKCAAGGGAGTTCCCCACWCTCACACCTGCCTGGGTGATACGGCGTCATCCATGTGGTAACCCCAAATTCCAGAGGGAACAGGTTATTCAGCACCTGGGGCATGTCACCATCCCMGTGGGGGTCAGAAGGGATCCCTTCATTCAAATTGCACAAGTGTGGGACTGTGTGTGACTCGCAGCACCCTGATGGCTCCATGCCTCACTTGTTTGGGCAAGCTGCAAGCCTGAGGATGTGTCCCAGCCTGCGTCACCCAGGCTGTTTCTCCTGTTCCTCGTGGGAGTTCCCCACATGCATATGTTGCCTATGCTTCAAAAATAAAAATTATTTTAAAAAAGAGACACAACATTTTATATACTTTATGACTGTACTGYTTCCTTGAAATCTGTATTTGAGCTTATGTGGTGAGGCCCTTGGATTTTACTAGTTTTGCAAGTAAAATTACATTTTGTTTTTTAATAAAATAGCAGCAAAGGGAAGKTAAATAGAGGGAAGAGAGAAAGAAAACAGAAAAATCTTCAAAATTATGTTTTAAAACTATTTGAGTTTAAGTTTAATATTTTAATTAAATATTATTAAAAACCTCAGTACTCCATATTTCTAAATAGTTCAATTTTATAATTCTATTTTTTTAATATTATACCATATTTGAGAGGAAATAACCTCCCATTTGGTATCAAAATCAATGCCTCTTCTGTGAAAAAAGAAGTATTGATTTTAGATAATTTCTTTTGTATTTCACAGTTAAAATTGAAGGATACTTCCTTTTAAATCAAAATAAAGCCCTCTGTTAGGAAGCGGAAGGAGGAAGGCACAGCAAAGGCAGGAAAATATAACTTCTGTATCTGCATAGCTCTAGGAGCACAAGATCCAAACTGTGATCTTCAAGCCAGGAAAAACATTTGTGTTTTTGCTCTTATTTTCCTCTCTACAATTCATGGAAAAGTTTTTTTTTCCTTAACCTATATCTGTTTGTCTGGGACAAGTTTTTGTCTTGCTGCACTAAGCTAAATRTATCAGGGTTAAGGTGATCTCCCTGCTGAAGATGGAGTCTCAATYAGACAGAAAGCAGAAAGGTTTGAGAAAAAAGTCTTGCCAAGAAGGAAAAGAAGCTGGAAAGGAAGTTGATACATTAGAAGGATGGTTGTGTCAGAGGCTTGAGATGATGTTTTCCCCACCCCTGATTGCTGCTGCCTCTGGAGCAAASGGCTGCTGAGCCCTGCACCCCCAGGGTGCCAGGTACATCCCCTGCTTGCTCTCTGTTGTGGGGTGGTGTAAGAGAAGTGTGCAGTGCCACTGGGGTCGGGGTGCTGGTTCCTCCATGCCTGTTTCATCTTCAGCACTTTTTAGAATCCTTCCTCTTTCAGTTCTCCTACCCAGACAGCTTTTAAAAGGCCAGGGGGCATGACCAAAGTGAACGCTTCTGCAAATATCTATATTTATCATATTTCTACTAGCTGACAAACAAGTTTCTGACAAGATTTCATGAACATGAATGTTCAACAAAGAAAAGGACTAAATCATTTCAAAAAACCAAAATTCTTGTTTTTATCAATAGCTTACTGTTACCTTCCCTACTTATCCAAATTTTGGTTAATAGCACAGACTTTAGAAAATGAATCTGAAGTGTGAGGTCCATTTTGTGAGCAGTGCATTTCTGACGGTCACTTCTGTAAGCACACAGGCGCACAGACAAATAAAAGCAGACTTATTTTTCACAAAAAAGCTTTTTCTCAACAACTATCCTAATATTTTCTATTAGCATTCAATAGTACTTACTGTTGCACTTAAAAGTCTATTTCAATATATAGAAATAACTTGATCTCCTGAGGTTTTTAATGATCCTGCTTGTTTCCTTATCATGTGAGAAAATACATGAAAATTGAGATGTGACTTAGCCACAGGCCTCAGATTCTGCTTTCTGGCTACACAATAGAAATAGAAGAAAGTTGCCATGTAGAAGTACGTGGGAAGCCATGGCTGTTCTTTAGCTTCCTCTTTAGTCAATATAAATTGACATTTTTTTTCTCCTTATTCATTTATCTCCTGCTGTTGCCTGAAAGTACTGTCAGTTGTACAGGCCTATGAGTCAGCCACCTCTCTGCATGAAGCTGAACAATAAATTCCATTTCTTCCTCCTTGCACTTTAAATATAGCTTCATTCCTCTGTTCCACTGGGGACGAGGTCTGTTACTTGTTCTCTTCCTGTGTGATTGGGTTACCAACTCCTTTTGGTGTGGCAAGGATAATTAATCTGTGTTCATGAAAAAAAATGAATCCACACATATTTTTTTTAGATCAAAATAATGGCCATATCATAGGAAAAAAAAAAAAAAAGAGGACAAGTCTTATGAGTAAAGTGTCTCCTTAGAGGTCAGTATCTCAGACCTGGTAACTTGTATCTTCAGACACAACTTTTCCCTCTTTGACAGATGTCCAAAGAGCTGGGACACCAGAGATCTAATTTTGTGAGCGTTGTTAATAAAACATTTATTTCTCCAAAGCTATGTTCTGAGTATAAAAAGCTTATAAATGTTTGCAAGCTTCAAGGTTTTAACACATCTTTATCTCTGTATTGTAAATGACCATCACCAGAGTAAGATCCCAGCTATCTGAGTGCGAAGGCTGAATGTGTTCTGAGGAGTTTCTTGCAAGAATACCTAAAAATTAAGATGGGTCAAACCATTGGGTACATCCAGAGAACATTACTGAAGGGCAGTGTCTTTCCATTTACCTATGGAATTAAACATTTGTGGAAGTGCAGAGGCATTGATGTAAAAGGTTCAGTYTTAAACAGATTTTTAAGTTCCTTAGAAAGCATAAGGAAAGTGAAGGGGGGTTATCTTGAATTTCTTCTGCTTTGTGTTAGACTAAGAGGAAGTGTCAGAGGTTCCCAGGACAGAGCCTCTAACCATGTTGCAAAATTTCCTTGTAACACTGTTAAATCCCTGCTCTTTCTTCTGATGAAGTCAGATTGTTAGCCCAAACTTCACCCTGGTGTTGACTGATTTGTAACCGCCCTGATATGCACAGGTCTGACCTTTTTTCAGCCTGAAGCTGTGCATACCCAGTGGCCTTTCCTGCATGGCAGAAGTGCCACTCACACTCAGATTGTACATTATGTTTTTCAGAGACRCTCCTGCTTGAAACAGTTTGTATATATTTATATTTGTATGTATGCAGCATCTGGGGGTGGTGTTGGCAGTTRCCTCCAAACAAAATAGGTGGGGTCTGTTGAATTTGGTCCTGCAGGTTGAGGGAGGTGGATATGATTCTGGGCTGGAGGCTGAGTGCTTGCAACAGGGACCAGGCACTCTTCTGGCACAGGAGACCTGAACATTTTTAGCTTCAGCCAGACTCCACCAAAAGACTGTCACAACAGGGTAATGATCCCCAAAAAGGTGTTGGTGATAAGCATTGATAAAAAGGCGCCTAACAATTAGTACCAGGCATCCCAAACTTGTCCTTGTTCAAACAAAAAGCTGGGAGAGGCAACTTATTCTGTTCATGGTTAGCTGGATATGTTTAGGGTGTGTTTTAGTTGTAGTTWATCTAGCCATAAAATCAAATGCTTRGTATCTATGATTAAATGTGTTCAGAAAGGCAATCCTTTAACCCTGGAAGGGACACACTTATAAAATACATAAAGGCTGAAACTATCTAATACTTTTGAAAGTAGCAAATCTGGTTCAGTGCTATCAGTCTTATGCCCAATGGTAACTAGATGCCTCACTGCACTGAAATCACCAATAAATAAGAACTAAATATTTTAATACTTTGACAGATATTAACCCTTAGTCCTCTGAGGCCAAATCAGTTCAACTGCTTTTAACAACATCATTAAGTGCCTGTTTGCATTTTTAGGCAATGATGTGACTTGGAAAGCTGATAAGGCCTCTTGTTTCACATGAACTCTAAGTGGACTCTTAGGAACAAAATTCAGTTCTAGATACATGTATGAGCATGAAACGAAACCCACAGTCTACAGGTCCAGTCAACCTGACAACATTTATTTTAAAAATRGTTATTAATACTCAGACTAATACTAGATTATTCCCACTCTCCTTCTCACCCTTTTTACCTAGCTATGAAGCAAAAGAAGTTAATCTTTAGGCATTGTTGAAATTTTTTTCTAAAACCCTTAAAAGTAATGTTGTTATTAAATGCATATTCTAGATAGAATTGTTATGCTACCCCTGTTGTTAAATAATGTGAGTTTTTTAGGAGCATTTATTGTTCCAAATGCATTTGTGACACGGCATAGAACTATGGCTCTAATACATATCAGGACTTTGTCTTAAAGTCATTAAATACTGATGTTAATAACTGCACTGTAATTAATTAGGAAATATGCATTCTAATTATTTTGCCAATAGTTTGAAAAAAACCCCAAATCAAATCAGTTCTGTATTTGAGAACATGCTACATTTTATTCAAGTGGCAACCCACATATCTTTTGGGATTTCCTGAGGCATTTCTCTCTTGATGCAGTGGAAGCTGAATTATGTTTATCAGGAATAAAATTGTAAATAAAAATATCATTTTTAGATACGAATAAGAATATTATATAATATAAGAAAATAAGAAGCTGAGAACAGCTGAGCTTTCTCTCCACCTCAAAGCAAATGCTGCTTTACATAAAGTATAGCACTCTCCCTTAAATTCCTTCCACTACAAAGACCTTGGTTTCATTTTTAATTCAAATAAAACCAAAGCTTACGTGTCTCTCTGAATTATTTACCCAAATGTRTCTGCTTATAGTTCTCCCCCTTGTGATGCAGCCTGTCACTCCTTCTGTCCCCAAGAACATTTTCTGCACGGCTGGGGACGAGCTCTGGCTGCCMAGAAGGAGCAGGACCCAGGAAGGCTCCTGATGTCGATGCCCACCCCYTGAGTTCAGGGTGACAGAGCAAGGCTCCTCTGGGCTTTTATATTTAGCAGAAGTTTTGTGTGGCACAGGAGGGGTTTGGCAGGAGCTGGACTGCAAATCCTGGTGTCATTCTCCTCTCCATCACAATTATATAAATACACAGGCAGGCAGCCTTTGTCAGATGGAAGGAATCAATAGCTGCTGACTCATGGCAATTGTKGCACCTCTCCTGTGATCTCCATTTCTCAAACAGCAAGTGAAACTTCAATTTCAAGTAAAACAAACAATATTTCAATTTTTTTTGCTCTTCACCACTTTAGTCAGGGAAATGCAGTATTTTCTACTGATTTATCTGTTTCTTCCACCCTTCCACTGTGTGTTCAGCTYTATTTTTTTACTATAGGTAAAATATTTTACCTATCTACCTACCTACAAACTATAGGCAAAGATCTTGCCTACCTATGTATTCAACCCAAATAYATGTAAAAGCATGTGTGTATTTTACTCTTACATACTGATATTTTTATTAACATTAAACTGGGAAGTTATTCTTTGCATGGTATTTTTGAATGGATAGAACAAAAAGACTGACGGGAAAAAGAATCCTCACAAATTATGCCTCAGTTTGCTTTATATTCTGATGCAGATAAGAAAAAAGGAAATGCTTAAGTGAAGTGAAAGAAAAGACCCAGAAGAAGAATGAAAAGAAGAAAGAAAATAAAGGAGAAGGTATATCACTGCAGATCTGTCAAGGCTGAGCTGCACAGAGCTGAGGGCCCAAGGGGTTGCTAACCCTTGCAAAAAAGGCAAGTGTGCATTAGGGAGGAGGTGGGTGGTACCTGCATTAGCAGCCACTCTCCAAAGRAAAAAATTCATCTAGAAACACATGGAGAAAGAGGCATTTCAAACATGTGGCAGACTGGCTTCCACTCCTGAACCTACAGGCCGAGATAATTTGGCTTAAAAAAAGAGACAGACGTAAGGCCAAATATGAAAAGCTGTTTAATTTTACCCTTTGTCCTATAATTTATTTTAGGCAAGTGAATCAGCCTTTGTTTTGGATGAGCTGTTGCTGAGATGTGGCAGGTGCTCAGGAAGAGCTGTGTGTGCCAGGTGATCCGGGGCTGTGCTCTGGGATGGGACCCTGAGTGCAGGGCACTGGCACAGCGTGGCTGGGGTCCTGACAGGGGCTGGGGACACCTGGGGRCACTCTGCCCTRTGGCACAGCKGSCACAGCTGCTAAATTCTGCATCCTCTAGCAGAACTACTGATGATGCTGGGTAACAGTCAGTAATCTGAAGTTATTTCAGCCTTTCCCCTTGTAGGAGTGATGTTCAAGCCCTTGCTGACCCCACAGATGTGAGCAAAACCTTATCTTTTCATGAAATTGCGGGACCTTCCCTGACAGTAAGTATCAGCCAGACACTTGAGAGTGGCTCAGGTCTCAGACACCATCTCATCTGCTCAATGATGAAAAGAATCTGCTGAGTAAAAGRCAAGAAAAAAAGGGAGTCATGCTGCAAGCTGGAGAGATCTTCTGTACATGCCTCAGCCTTGGGAAGCCTTAGTTTGGAGCTCAGTCAAGGATGAGACACAGGCCCATAGGAAACTTGCCTTTATTATTTCCAAGGCTCAGGGAGCTACTTGTTTCCTATTTAATTCAAATAGCTCAGCAGATTCGGGGACAAATGTGGCAACAATAGTAACAAAAATGTCTGTAGTTGTTCCAATARTTCTCTGTACTTGTTTCCTGCATTTGTTTCAAAYTTATTACTTAAATGGCAACAGTCATGCTTGAGAAGATGAGGAAGCTCAGGGTTTCCTTCTTTTACACTTCACAATTCCCACAGGGGGATATGGACATTTTTGACCTCTTGGTCTGCATTGTTAGGATACACAAATGCCCTTGACCATCATGGTTCTCTGTATAGGGACTCCTTCTATCCCTCTCTATACATCTGATGGGAGTTTGACTGTCACTGAGGTGGCATGTAGCTCTTGAGGCTGTTGTCATGCTGAAATGCTTTAAAAACCTCTTTATGGAGCTGTGATGTGGCTGGGCCCTTCTTCCCTTCTTTGGTCACTCACACCAACCCATGGCACACAGACASTGGGATCAGGAAATGGTGACCCCTGGGGTCTGCTTGCAGGTGTCTTGTTCAAGGAATAGCAAAGACWGAGCACTGCATTTAGATTTAGGGAGGATTATGAACAAGTGATAGAATAATGAAATTAGTTTGGGAAAGACCATTAAGGTTATTGAATTCAGCCATTAACTCAGCACTGACAAGTCCAGCACTAAGCCATGTCCCTAAGTGCCACATCTACATATCTTATAAATACCTCTAGGAATGGTGATTCAACCACTTCCCCAGGCAGCCTATTCCAGTGCTTGAACAACCTTTCCATGAAGAAATTTTTCAGGTAGTTGTTGAGAGCAGTAATGTCTCTGCTCAGTTTCCTTTTCTCCAGGCTCAGCAACCTCAGTTCCCTCAGGTTGTTCTCCAGATCCTTCACCAGTTTTGCTGTCCTTCTCTGGAATTGCTCCAGCCCCTCAATGTCTTTCTTGTACTGAGGGGCCCAGAACTGAGCACAGGATTTGAGGTACAGCCTCACCAGTGYYAAGTACAGCAGGACAATCACTGCCCTGGTCCTGCKGGCCACACCATTGCTGATCCAGGCCAGGATGCCATTGGYCTTCTTGGCYACCTGGGCACAGCTGGCTCRTGTTCAGCCTCTGTCACCACCACCCCCAGGWYCTTTTTCCYTGGGCCCTTTTCCAGCCACTCTGTYCCCAGCCTGTAGYGCTGCCTGGGGTTGTTGTGACCCAGCTGCAGGACCCAGCCCTTCACCTTYTGAACCTCCTGCACTTGGCCTTGGCCATCGATCCAGCCTGTSCAGAGCCCTCTGCTGAGCCTTCCTACCCTGCAGCAGATCAACACTCCTGCTCAGTGTGGGRTCATCTGCAAACTGAGGGTGCCCTCGAWCACCCTGTCCATGTCATTGATAAGGGCATTAAACAGGACTGGCCCCAGCACCAAGCCCTGGGGAGCACCACTAGTGACCAGCTGCCAGCTGGATTTGAGTCCATCCACCACCAATATTTGGACTCAGCCATCCAGTCAGTTTTTAAAATAACTCTTCCTTTTGTTTGCTTGATTTTGCCCACATCCCCATGCAGCAGTGACCTAGATGTCCCTTCTGCTAATGCCTGTCGCTGCCGAGTCCAGAGTGTGTAACTCTCAAAACACAAYTTAATTCTTCTCAAACACCAGTCTCTGGTTGATCCCTTAGCAGGTCCCAAAAGCAGGTGATACAAAATTATTACAGAAAGAGCCCAGATGCTTACAAGTAATGCATCAACTTTTAAAATTAATTTATTTACTTATTTTTCAATTACATGATGAGCGTTTAGGTAAAATTCTGCCCTCATCTGCAAATGGCCTCAGTTTCTCATTAGTTAAAAGCCCACTCATTAGGAGGAGCACATTCCTGGGACACACACATCAGCTGTTGTAAATTGTTGCAGCAAAGTTTTCTGCTATTCATTGATTTTATAGAGGTAAGTGCCATGTTATTTACTCAATTAACAATCTGTAAACACAAAGTTTTCACTTCTGCTTGTAGTCTACCAATTAGGAAGGATTTATGTGTTGTTTTCTGTATCATGTCAATTCTAAACTATATTTTATTTCTTGGTTTGTATTTTTATATGTCAAATAGCTATTTGGTGCTTAACACTCCAATGTGTAATAGCAATTTTAAGTTAGAAATGAGATATTGAAATGCTGTTTSTGAATAAAATTCACATTAAAAAGAAGAGTAATATTTTTACTTAAGGATATTTCAGAATTTGATTTATCAGTTTACTACTTAAATGCACTGGGCTTGCAACTCAGAGGGCAGCTAATTGTACGCTGCTCGTGTATTTAATCCCATATGAATAATAAAAAAACCTTCTTTCATTAGAAGCAAAACATTTAGGGGAATTGTTTCAAAATGGCAATCACACCTACAAACAGTGCATTTTCAAATAATCTCAAAGGAGCCCAACTGAAGATGCAGTTTGTTGTTTGAAAATGAATTTTATTCATTAATGATTTGTGTCAATGTATTGTGCTGGCTTTTTGTAGAGCTTAAGGTATTTTAAATTCATTTATTTGAAACAATGTAAGCAACAGACTAAGCCGTTTATTGGCATGCAAATAAAGTGTAATGTTAATTTCACCTCAAATGCTTTACTCGTACTTTCCAAATTGTCCTGAGTTTCTGATGCCAAAGTGTAATATTCCCTTTTGTGCTATCCAAAGAATAGGAATTATTTACTGCAAGCAGAGATTTACAGTGGAAATACACAAATGTTTTAAGAGTTTGCCAACATATTAGGATTTTTTAGCTAACTAAAGAACACATTTTTCCTCTCACAAGATTATAAAGGCTTAATAACTCCATGAATTCAACTGGAATATTTCCAGATTTGCACCCCTCAATTAATTTCAATTCAATTTTCTTGAATTACACTATCTGAAAGCATAATTTATCTTTGTGTGAGCTGAAGTTAATTTAGCTTAGAGCATTTTCTCAGGAATAAGCCAAGGCCTGATTGTAGGCATTCTCTCTGTTATCAATTTGACTTAATTTTATCTCTTATAAGTGCCTCTAATAACAATAAACCTTTCAGAAAATGAATGTGTGAATTTAGCAGATGGCATGAAAGAAGCTAAACTATTTAAAATTATTTGCAACAATATAAACTMATGTATTATTTATTGTACTGTACTACCCATTCATACATTCTTATGAGCTATTAAAATTCCATGCCAGAAGGTAGGATGTATTCTATTAGTGCCAATTAATGTTCATGGTCTTCACTTAAGAGTATTTAATAATAAAATTAGAAGGAAAATCTATAAGGGAGAAGAAAGAGGGAAAGGGAGAGCTTCTTTACAGAAGGCTGGTGGTTRGCACTTTAATTTTCAGCCATTGAAGGTCAGAGCCAGAAGAGTGTACGGAACAATGCTGAGGATATTATTCTTAATTATTCAGGGAATTTAGGCTTTAACAGCTCTGACAATCAATAYAGCTACTCTAAAAGGTATAACTCACCAATTTATTTTTTCCCTTTATTCTTTGCAAGTGGGGGRAAAATATTAAATTGCATATAATATTCATACTTTTGACATACATTTTGCAATTTTAAATATTGGAATATTTTTTCCTGGAAAAAAGGCCTTTGTCTTCAGTTTATAATACAATAGAAGATGGTCTGGAGTTGAAAATAACAATGCATCAGGCTTTTACATAAAAAATAGATCAGTGTTTCATGTATTAGATGCAAGCTAAATCATGTATTTGATATATAAAATGGTATAATACTCCAGATGTTATGTGGTTTCTTCCACTCACAAAATACTTCCTTTGCTCAATCCTTCAGAACTGAAAAATTGTTTGTGGCATATATATATTTAATCTCCCTCTACTGCACAGACAGATTTAAACCATATTACATTATCTTTCCCTGGTATTCAAAGTGTCATCAATAATCTGCAGTGATTTAAAATGACAGCACAATMTTTTAACTAGAGCAATACTGGGAATCATGACCTGTATCTTTATTTTCCTCTGTCACTGTGCTCARTAGCCCTCAATCTTTCTGGCACTAAACCAACGACTTGGCATAAGAAATAATGTGTGTGGACATGCAAGAGTCTGGCCTCTAATGATGAGACAGAGGCAGATGAGGACAGATCAGGACATATGAAGTATTRAAATGGTTATTTTTAATAGAAGAATTGCAAGCTCCATGAGAACAATATCTTCTCAATGCCAGTTCTTTTCCCTTTCATTCCCATGCTCCCTTGCAATCTTTTCTCTCAGTCTAAGGCATGACACAAGCTGCCCATAACAGAAACTCTAAAACTAAACAGGAAATGCCTGAGCAGACCTCTGCCCCAAATATGACTTACTGTGAATCTGTGATATCACCAAAGAATGTCCTCTGGCATTTTCCATTTGCTTTTACGTGAATAATCCACAGCTCACAAAAATGTCAGSAGTGAGAGCATATGCCTGGATCCCCATCTCTGTGGTCTTTGAATTTCTTTTCACATATTTTCCACAAAAATAAAGAGATGCTACTCCATGCTTTGCAACCTGGTATTTATGCTCACCTCTYGGATCTGAATTGTAATATGTCTGTATTTTACATGTTTATTTTAAAACATATTGTATCATATGTTTATTTCTGAACTTTGATTGAYCTTTAAGGAAGATTACAAGCATAGAATCRTAAAACCACAGAATTATGGAATKGTTTGTGTTGGAAAAGACTTTAAATATCAGCCAGTTCCAATCCCCCCTTTCCTGGGCTGGGATGCCACCCACTAGATCAGGCTACTCARAGCCACATCCAACTTGGCCTTGACCATTTCCAGCTATGGGGCATCCACAACTTCTCTGGGCAACCCCTGTTCCAGGGCCTCATCACCCTCATGGTGAAGGATTTGTTCCTTGTATCTGATCTAAACTTACCCTTTCAGTTTGAAGCCACTCCCCCTTGTCCTGTCACCATGTGCCCTTGTAAATGTCCCTCTCCATCTCTCTTGTTGGCCTCCATAAGGTACCAGGAGGCTGCTCTCGGGTGTCCCCAGAGCCTCTTCTTCAGGCTGAACAAGCCCAGCTCTCTCAGCCTGTCCTTACAGGAGTGGTGCTCTGAGCATCTAAGAATATTTATAACCCTCTTTGGGACAACCTGCTACAAATCCATGTGCTTCTTGTATTGGGGATCCTGGAGTTGGAGGCAGAATTCCAGGTGGGGTCTCATGACCTCATGAGGGCAGAGTAGAGGCAGAATCAGCTCCCCTGGACTGCAGGTCTATTCTCTTCATGCAGAGGGTATGGTTGGCTTTCTGAGCTGCAAGCACAAGCTGCTGGGTCATGCTAATCTTCTCATCAACCAACACCCCCAAGCCCTTCTCTTCGGGGGTTATTGTTCTTGTTCACTTTTTAACTTGGAATCTAATTGGAGAAATATAACTGGAGAATTACAAGGATGTGTGAGTCAATAGACTGAAAACTGGTAGTTGTGAGGAGGCAGTGGATGCTTAATCTCTCTCTAATGCAGTTTTATATTTTTGGACCACAGAAGGTTTCAGGATAGAATACTTCTGGTGAGAWGGACAAAGGTATTCTCTCCTCATTTTACCAGCTTACTAATGYAAGCTATTAATCAACAAAACCAGGAAAAACAAAACATTTTGAATAATTTTGAAACAGGAAAATTAAAAGCAGAGGCAGGCTGGACAGACTTGGTCTTTCCTTTATTCCCTAAGAAGACTGAAATATAAATACATGTGTAGATAAACACATTGTAAATACATGTTATATACATATAAATTGCACTTCATAGAGAATAATGTATCCATGCACAAGATTTTTCAAATTATTTGCAAGGTAATTTGAAATGTGATTGTATGGAAAAAAAAAAAAAAAGCTTAAGTGCAGTTAAAAAGCGTGTATTTCTTAACCATAATAATGACTTGTACACCAAACGTGGTCAGCCTACATTCAAACAGGGACACTTCTTCTAGGCCCCAATTTTATACATTCCTCAGTGGAATTCAAACAATTCAGTTTCATTATTTCCCTTTTTAAGTGTCATCAGATTTTATCTCTCCTCCAAGGAAAATGATTTCCCACAGATATGAGAATATGAGAAATATGTTTGCCATGAAACAAAGTACAGAGCTGCACTCAGCAACTGCAAGACAGGAGTCAATAGCACATATGAGAGGCTGAAAATAAACTTGGAAAATTATTGTAAATCTGGTTTAGATCATAAAGCATGACTCGTTTCTGTTGGAAAAGATCATCTTTCCACTGATTTAACTGTACTGTTTCCTACTCTGGATTTTAAATTATATTTGTCAGATACTGCTTAATGAGAGAATCATAAGGGGCTGTTACCATAGGAACTACAGATATTTTTTTAAAGTTTGCTTCTGAATTCTGAAGTATTTATTGAGTTTGGTGACAGATGTGCAGTATAACTCATACTTCACTATTAAACCAATTGTGTTATAGCTAATTGTATGGACCATACTTCAAGGCAGCACATGGATGAGTATAAAATGAGAGAATTATTTTGCTGGCTGTTATGAAGTTGTGTTGTCTGGTTATATGATCATATATAACATAAAAATAATAATCAGCAGCAGCTTCAATGTCATGTGTTGCAAAAAAATGCTGGGAAAATCAATAAAGACCATCAGGGAAGAAGAACTGTCCATCTACAGAGCACCATTGGTCTGTACTGAAGCACATGGTGTGTAAATAGGTCTCTTTAGCATAAGAGTCTATATTTTTATTAATTTTAAGTGGTATATTTTGGAACAAAAGTGTGCAATCAAAATGCCTAGTTCAGTTATTTTCAACTATTTGGAAAGCAAAATATAATGGAATTCTGGCTAATAAACACAGTTGAATGGAGGCTGGACTAACTTAACAGCAGTTGCTTGTGAAAAGTGTGTTCTTGTTTCTTTTTACAAAAATTATGAAAGGAATATGCAAAAATTATTTTTCCTATTCAAGAAATGGCAAAATCCACGCTTACTAAAGGATATATTGAAATCCAGCCACAACCTGCTTCATCCTAAACTGCATAACAGAAACTGAGGCAAATAGAAAACTGCATTATTTTGTGCAGTGAAAATGTGATCCAGAATTTCCTGAATACAACAAAAAAAACCTCATCAGCTTCAAGAGATTTATGATCAGGCCCCCTTTCATTCACTTGTGAAGAACTCATTTTTGTTTTTASAATATAGAGCAGAAACTCTGAGAGCGTATTCTGCTTTGAAAACACTGTAGTGCCACAGAAAGCTATCTGCATCTTTGAGAAGTTAAACTGACCATGATAATGTGTCATTGAATAAAAAAAAAAGAAAAAAAAGAAAGAATTTGAATCAAAGTTGATAATGAGCTTCAAGGAGGAATCGTTAGTGTCTGTGCTCATTAAAAAACAGGGATTAAAGCAGTCCAATTAGTGTCCATGCATGAGAGCAAAGGACAAAGTCCAAAGATAGAGCAATGGAAATTGTAATAAAAGATGATTTGTTCTTGTTTAGAGGCTCCTTCATGCAATTGTGGAACAACAGGTAATTTATTTTCTCCACATTCAGAACTATAGGCTTATGTGTTTATTTGAAAACTTGTTTACTTGCCTTCAGAAGACTTTTTAAAGAAAAAGCATCTGTAATTCCCATCTTCAAATAGCATCAGAATTAAKTGCAGATTAATTCAACTAGATTGGAGCTTTTTCAAATGACAATTTTTTCTTCTAATTATCTCCCTTTAAAGGAATTGTGTATATCGTAAGGTTTTCTGTGTGGAATAGAAAGTAGCAGGGAAAGTGAGATGCTTTGCCATGAAATACAGTACTTTAATTGCAATGAGATGCTTTAGCCATTTAAAAGGTAGGYTGTTATCTGTGTTATCTATGTTATCCATGCACTCACCAGTTTAGATTAATAGAGACAGCTGGGTGACTAATTCCATGTATTTTTAAATAAGGAATTTATAGCAACTTTCAGAGGTATCAAGTATCACTTGAGGATCCTGAATAACTGTCCTTGACCAGACCCTAACTTCTGAACAACCTGAGCAGTGTCAGACAGATTTATGTCTCTTTTTGTGAGATTCATCTTGTAAGTGCAGAAATCTGCATGTCTAGATTTGAGCAACATGTCAGGCCTTCTTCACACTTTCAAAGATTTGGTCAATCCAGTCAAAAGACCCTTGAGAATTATTTGACATTTCCTGAGATAAACATTTTAATTTTGTCACTTGAGGTGTTTTTTTTGTACATAGTTCTGAGTGACCAGCTCTGGGGGTGGGCCAGGTGACCTCCAGAGGTCCCTTCCAACCTCAACCACTCTGTTTTTTAAAGTCTTGTCGAGGACAGTAACAAGAATTGCCCAAGAACTAAAAATATGTAACTTAAAATTACCCTGCAATATTATCTCCTGAACTAACTCTGTTATGATTTATTTTCTGCAATGTTCTRATGTCTAGGGCTCTCAGATCTGGACAAGAGCTGTACTGTATTAGTCATTAATATCTGACAAAATGATCTAATTATATGTACATAATAACAAACAATCCAGCATTTGGATTGAGGGAATAGGCAGCTGGGATCTTTTCACAGATTTGTGGTACACAGAAATTCACCAAGGATCTTTTGTTCTTGTGCTCTTCTCATTTCATCTGAATGATCACTTTTTGAAAAAGYCTCTGTTTATATTATGGATTCGGTCACATGTACTGCAAATAAATTCAGTCTAAATAATGAAAAATTAGTTACCTATGTAAAAAGATATTTTTCTGCATTCAAAGAAGGAGTGCAGAGTACTGTGATTCCTGGAAGGAAAAAGTACTTTCTGTAGCTTATTTGTTTTTTTGGTTGGCTGGTTCTCTCATTGTGCTGAGTTGAATGTTACCAAAAGCAAATCCAACCAAAAGACATTCCCTTATCATCAAATCTGCCTCCATGCTGCCCTTCTAACATCTTCCCTTGGTTTTGTTTTCAGGGACACATCCGAGCGATTCCCCCATGGATGTTGGGGTCAGGCAGCTGGCAGTGATGGCCCTGCTGGCTCTGGCTGACGCTCGCCTGCCCAAGCCAGCGCGGGCCCCTCTGGTGCTGCACAAACCTTTCGTGGTGGTTTGGAACGCGCCCACCGAGCAGTGCAGGCTGCGCTACAAGGTGGACCTGGATCTYGGTGTTTTCGACATTGCAGCCAACATCAATGAGACCTTGAGTGGGTCCAATGTGACAATCTTCTACCACACTCATTTGGGATACTATCCCTACTATTCAGATAACGGGGATCCCGTTAATGGAGGAGTGCCCCAGAATGAAAGCCTTATCAAGCACCTTAGCAAAGCCAAGTCTGACATTGACTACTGCATACCCATGAAGAAATTTCAGGGACTTGCAGTCATTGACTGGGAGAACTGGAGGCCCCAGTGGGATAGGAACTGGGGCAATAAAAGCATTTATAGAAATAAATCTCTTGAGATTGTTAGGAGACGGCATCCTCGGTGGTCAGAGGACAAAATTAGGAAAGCRGCTAAAGAGGAATTTGAAAATGCTGGCAGGAGTTTCATGAATAACACCATYCTTCTGGCTGAGCATATGAGACCAAACGGTTTGTGGGGTTACTATCTCTACCCAGACTGCTACAATTAYGATTACAAAGAACACCCCCAGACATACACAGGGAAATGCCCACCCATTGAGTCTTTCCGCAATGACCTCCTGCTCTGGCTGTGGAAGGAAAGCACCGCTCTCTACCCTTCTATATACCTGGATTATGTACTGAAGTCAAGYACAAATGCACTAAAATTTGTTCACTATCGGGTTAAAGAGGCAATACGTGTTGCCTCCATTGCTAGAAAAGACTATGTTTTGCCTGTGTTTGTTTACTCCAGACCATTTTATGCCTATACGTTTCATGTTTTAACAGAGGTAAGCAGAKAGACTTATTTRGAAATTTAGAAATTAGAAATAACYWCTTAGMAAAAATATGTTCTARAGGCTTTYCCCWTRTAAAAGCACTTAGATTTGTTTTTCATATTTAGGCAGCCCATGAGAGGAAGTACTGTAGTCATAGTACAAAACTCTATGCCTTTCAAGAGTTAATATTGCAGTGGTTTGGTCTACCTCTGTGAGATAACATTGTATATTTTTAATGAGGGTAATTTAGAAAGAAAGTACAAAGAAATAATTTCCTTAAGGAAGTAATTCATTCTGATATTTTAATTCTTCAGGCCAGCTTGAGAAGTGAACTTGACATGTTTTGTGAAGTTTAAAACTAATTAGTGCAATAGAAAGATAAACTTTAATGAGAAAGGAGCCTCAGGGCTTTTYTGTTTCTTTATGCAAATGTAAATTCATTCAGTATAGAGATAAACTAGTCAAGTAAAGTAATCTGGCCTGGAGTTCCTAACTCCTGCACAATGAGCACTGACCACCTATCTCACTTTTGAGAAGTATAACAACTTCACATACAACATTTAGTACTAAACCCTGGAGTCCTTTTATCAAAGAAACCATGGTTCTGAGTCATACATTGTTCCATCAACCAATGATCAAGTGCAACAAACATATACAGAGACACTGATGATAAATTATATATGTGCAAATATCAGACTTTCTGGATATGTAATGATGATTGTTTTTCTGACTTTGTTTTTGCACATAATAGGGAGGCACAGATGCTTATTCATTTCTGTAGTAGTTGTATCAAGTTCCAAAAGTTTTTGTTTTTTTTTTTTTTTTGCTTTCTGTCAATTCCATGAGACGAAAAAAAGTCTGGGGCAGGGAAGTCATGGAAATAATGCCTTGATGCCAAAGGGCATCTGGAGGTGCTCCATCCCTTTATTTTATGGAGAGCTGGGTGAGACATTGCTTCTACAGCTGCCAGAGGCAAGTCCTTGACTCAAACCAGAACAGAAAAAGGAAGAGAAGAGGCAAAGGAAAAGGCAAAGTTCATTCCAGTGAACCACAGGCTGTGGGGGGCTTCAGCCTGGAGCTGGAGCTGAGGAGGTGCAGCAGATCCCTGACAGCCTGAGAAATGTTTCAGGCTGACCCCGGGAAACAAATTGTGCATAGAAGTAATCATGAATTTGGTCTGGCTCATTTTCAGCAACCAGGAACTCTCTGGAGCTGTTTYCTCCGTGGAAATCACAGATCCTAGCTGACTCAGAAATCGTGGGCAGATAGGACAGTCTGGTCCTGAAGGCAAGGGGGCACTGGSGTCAGTACAGGCAGGATGTCACCCAGAACACCTTCACTGAAGAACTCAGGCTAGGAAATACGTGAGAATTCTTTAAATGCAGTCTGTATCAACACATTTTTATAGAATTAATTAGTCCCTTGATCAATATAAAAGKACCGTGGATGTTACTGAAAGCTACAAAAACTAGAATGCTGTTACGAGTTATGAGTGAGTTCAAAATCTGTGGCAGTATATATTTACCTTTTTTACCTGTTTTGCCTTAAGCTGTTTTCTGAACAGTATGGTTGTAATTTGGAGTCATGCTCCTCTCAGGTTACATTCTTTAAGTCACCAGTCTGTTTTCAGTAGCATGTAGCAGTCACTTTTGGATGCTTTAAAGTTTGCTTTAGGGCTCTGCAGTCAGGAAAGATCTTTGCATAGCCAGAGAAACATATTTGGATTATTCTACACTGCATATTTTCTAATAAGGACAGCATGGGCTGGGTACTCAGCATGGGAAAGGGCTTAATGTGTCCAGACTAYACACATCATCTGTGAGAACAGCTTGGGGTCTGACAGAAGCTTGCAGGGTTGCATTTAAAAACCTTCTATGTAGGAATGATCCAGAAAATAATGTTCTTGTTTTCTTTCATAGCCAGGGAGMCACCAGGATGATTTAAAAGTGGTTTTGTATTTTCAGATTTTAGACTAGATTGGAGTTTCACATTTTTTGGCCCATGTCATGCCCCTAAGGGATGTTCACAAAATTACAAACAAGGCATGAAACCTCTGAGCTCCAGAAACAATGTGCATGACAGTGACATGGAAAAATACCAGTGTAGAACAGTGACATCCAGGATAAATGGCCATAGAAAAAATTGGGATAGTGGGAAAATGGGATAATTACCTGACCTCTGTCAKGGACTGGGCCAGGACAACCACAGCCTTGCTCCATCAAACTGTGCAAGAGCTGTACATTCTGTTCCAACAGGAACACTACTGACACATTCAAGGCTTGTGAGCAGCCCCTTCTGCACACAGGGCTTATGTGAAATGGCACAGTGGAGTCAGATAGGAAGAATGGTTGTGAGTCAGAGTCACTGAGGGAGTGACACAGGTCTGTCAAACCTTCAGAAAGATGAAAGGCCCAGGTCCCAGACAGAGACTGTAGCTCTGTGTGCTGTACCTTTCACCCTGACTGCATCCAGAAATCAGGCGAGTTGTGCATAAGGTGTCTGACAAATTACTCCTGCTTTTTATCTTGGAAACTTARTAAGTTCTGAATTGGGGTCCAAATCATTATGAGCAGTTTTTGTATTTGCTAGAAATGTGTATAAGCATTTTGCCATCTGCAGGGTATTTAGAAACTTTCTGCCTTGACAATTCACTACTAAGTGTGTGGGAGAGGGAAGTTGCACAGTAGCATATGTGCTTCCTGACTAGATGGCTGAAGTCATTAATMCAGCAGGATGACAGCTGACAGATGATTAATAACAGATAACAATCCTCTTGTTCCCCTCCAGGCAGTCTTCTCTGATGCTCAGGTGTGCATTCGTACAGAGACCACTCCCTGAGCCATGCCAGGCTAGCACTGCCATTGCTGAATGCAGAAAACTCTTGTTTTCTCTTCAAAATTCAAAGGAAAGATTACAGATGTACCTATTTTTCTTTCCTCAACATGTAACTAGAACTGACTGTCTTGTTTCGTCCCAAGCGCCAAAACAGAAATGGTTTAGTTCACCTCCTATTTTTTTTTTTTTAATGCCCAGTGGAGCGACTTGGGAGATCTAAACACCAAGAAACACTGACAGACACTGGAGCCTCCTCCTCCCTGCTAAATCAGCTGTCCATTTGGACATAGCCCAGCATACTCTTGAGGATCTTAGGAAGCTGCACACTGCCCCCAAAAGCTTGAACAAGAAKGTGCATCACACCAGAAAGGATTGTTGACTTTTAATCATCTGGAGAAGCATCACTTGCCTATGTCTGATACAAAGAGCAAATTAGGATTCTCCACCTAAACAGAGGCCAAGACATTGACATTTAAAATATCTATCTTTTTAAAAAGTGCAGGTTTTCTTCCATGCAAGGCTTTTCTTACTCCCACACAGAAGAGCCACACCAGTGAGCCCCAGCCAATGCTGAGCTGCGCTGTGTGAGGAGGGGCAATTCATCCAATCCCAAAACCAGGAYTGCTGTGCCTGAGGCTGCAAGTGGAGTTCATGTACCTCACTCAGTTCTTCATGGAGGCACCTCCTTACATCTGTTCCCAATTTGCCACTCTCAGCTATTAGGAGAGGCACATATCTTCTCTTCTCTCAAAATACCCAAATGAGGAATGAAATCTTTATTTTCTAGCTCTGGTGAGAGCACCTGCCTCTGGTGCAGAAGGTCTTGGCTCTGTTCTCTTCCCAGCCTGCTCAGGATGAATCCAGCACCCTGTATCAGGCACCAGTAAAGAGTTAAGGGGTCATCAGACCAAAAAGAACAAGTGATAAGAGAGCAAAAATAAAAGCGAGGGTGTAGCCTCCTGTCCTTAGGTCATTTGGGGAAAGCCCTTTTGTTGATGGCTTTTGAGCTACTGAGCCTGGCACATTCATTCAGTARAAGACATAATTATGCCTAGAAATGACAGTCAGAAACCTTACATCTTTCTTTGTGGGTGGGTTACCTAATTATTAAGACAAATATATAATAAGCTGCAKTTGGGTTCCCAGTTATTTCTCTTTCTCTCCTTTGAACCTTCCTTGACCCGGTGCAAAGGGAAATAGCATAAGACAGAAATGTCATTTGAAACCTCATGATAAAGGCAACCCCTTCTGGAAGGTTAGCTGGAGATCATGTATTAGACCAGGTCTTTCTGTTTCTCTCTTCTTCTGGGAAGGACTCTTGATGTTTTAAAGAATACAAAAATAGGAAATGTAAGGGGTAAGGAAAGTGTTTAAATYAAATCCTATACAATAGTTTTGCAGTGAACTGCTGTTTTCACCAGCATCCAGCACCTGTGCAGCTGCTGTAAGAGTCCTTTAAGAATCCCTAGGAAAACATACCTTCCWATAAAATGGCAGATTTTGACCTTAGCCCAAGATAAGTGCTCAATTTCTCAGTGTTGTCAAGGTGGTGATTCTAGATTACAGGAAAGTGGAAGAGTAGGTGCCTCAGGGACTTCAGGTATGAAATCTTTTTKAAGATTTAACAGCATTTTTTTAGACACAATATTCATAATCTCAGAGAATGGCTTTAAGACACTTGCAAAACACACTGCCATGCTGTTGGCAAAGCGCTCGTGACTCCTCATCTACATTCAGGCTGCTCTGGTAGAGCTGTATTATTGTTATCGCTACAACTCGGCTCCTTATTTCTTCAATTCTAAAAGTGAACATGGTTAAATCAGTATGCAAATGTATGTGATTTGTGKTTTTTTCCCCTCACTTGGCACTTGTAGCAGGCAGAGAGATTCATTTTTCAAAGACATGTTTCCTGGACTAATGGCATTCCTGCTGGTAGAAGCAGCAGCCCCCACTCTGCTGGCATGGCTGAAACAGCACGAGTTAGAGCCCTGCCTAAAGCCTATCAACTGCAATTAGACACTGCAAGGGTGATCCAGTCGTGTGTGAGTGTACTTACCATGACTTGCCAAAAAGTGTTGCCTATGTAGGTTTGGTACGAATTCAAAGACTGGTAGATTGAACAGATCACTCCACTCTCACTCCACCAGTTGGGTTGGGGGAACCCTTATGAACCTTAAGGATTTCATTATTTGGTAGGTGCACTGATGAATGCCAGACCTTTGGAGAGATGCAGAAGAGCTTTCTAAACTAAACAGTGATTTTATTGTGAAGAACATGCTGCAGGATCAGTGTTACCTCTGGGGAAAAAAAGAAGTGATGGCCATATCCCAGTGCTTTTTTGCTTTTACTTTTGTATCTTTGTTCTTCTGATGTGTGGATTTGGCCTTCTTTTTCAGAGGGATCTGGTCAACACCATCGGGGAAAGCGCAGCTTTGGGAGCAGCAGGAGTTGTTCTCTGGGGCAGTATGCAATATGCCAGCTCTAAGGTAGGTCCTGGCAGTTTATCAGTTCTCAGAAATCACCTCAATACCTCTTTGACACCGCCTCCTGTGGCCCCTATCTACCTTTATCAAGGTCAGCCAGCAGCTGAGGATGAGCCCTGATGGCTCAGGACTGCTTCCAGCTCTATTTAGTTCTACACTTTTGTTAGGCTGATTGCTTTGGGCTGGTTGCATGCAGCTCGGTAGAATAATGAGTCCAGGTGAAGAGAAAAACATGTTTCAAAAAAAAACCAAAACCATACAAATATAAACACAGCTTGTTTTACAGTGTTCCACTTTGTAACGATGGCAGTTGTACAGATCAGCTGGGTAGGAAGGGAWCCTGGTGGTGAGGTGTTTTCTTCGGTGGTAAATAATGATACATGAAAACWATAGCCCAAGAAAATCCCTAGTTACTCCTCCCAGTTCTGCACTGTCACAAATATATCTTCTTGAAGTGATGTGGAGGGGATGGGAGGCAGCACTGGGGTTTCCCAGGAGGCATGGCAGGCCAGCCCTCATTCCTAAACCTGGACTGGGCATCGGTGCTCACTCTGCTTTTCATGCAGTCTGCTCTCCTACTCCTGAAGTCTCTGGCAAAGTACCACTGATTTGGTCAGACAAAGCAGGAAAAGTGAACTGGAACTTTCTGGCTGCAATTGCAGCAACTTCTGTGCTGGTTTATGAAAATTATGTGTCTCCTGGTAAACTGAAGGTATTGGAGAGCTCAGGGCCARAGTGGTGACTTAACCTGTGCTTTAAAACCTATTAGTCCTATGCACTTCTCCTCATCAGCAGTATCCAGAAATCTCTACTGAAGGAGCCAGTTAGTCCCAGATTACCATAGGAACCCTCTTTCTGCTTCCTGGGACTTCTCCCTCATCTCATACTGTATGTTCCTACCAGGCACTCAAATAGAAAATACCACAGAGATCAATACTTTTCTAATCTTATCCATGTAAAGGAGATAATTTAAACCCAATAGATCACTCCAGTRTGTAAATCCAACATGATTTATCTCAATGGATTACTTTAGCCAAGAACAGTTTAGAACTAGCATCTCTTTAGATGTATTAAAATTGGACATAATGCTAGATCCTGAGAAATGTGTCATGGTCTGTTGYTATTTACAGGAGAGCTGCTTAACTGTGAAACGCTACATTGATGGACCTTTAGGACATTATGTCATTAATGTGACCTCAGCAGCCAAACTCTGTAGCAAAGTCCTGTGCAAGAAGAATGGAAGATGTATCCGCAAAAACAGCGACTCCTCTGCTTACCTTCACTTGTCACCCACTGATTTTAAAATCCACAACCGTCACTCAGAGAGGGGCCCCAGGTTCCAGGTGACAGGTAAACCCAGCCTGGAGAGCATTGAAGCCATGAAGCAGAGATTCATTTGTCAGTGTTACCAGGGTTGGACAGGGATATTTTGTGAATTGCCTGACCAAAGGCTATTGGAGCACTGGGTTCATGTGGTGTTTAGTAGATCAAGAAAACAAAACCTTTTCATTTTCCTCTTAGGAGCCATGCAGGTTCTTCTGCTTTGTTCTGCACACTAAGGTCTTCTAAGGCAGTGAAAAGAAAGWAAAAAATGGTGCCTCTAAGAGTTCAGTTTCTTAGCAAATTTTTATTGCAACGGGAAAAGGCATTGTTGTTTAAATAATTTTATTCTGTTTTATTCATCTCCCACTCTTGGAACTTTTCTAGACATTAAAAATTTTAAAACAATTTTTTGYCTGCTCCTTTACTCCTAGCTTGAGTTTCACTCATATGTTCTACAGATAAAGATTCTGTTGGGGCAGAGGAAGTTTTACCTGAGTAAAAAAGTTGAATGAACTTGTACAAAGATTCAACCCTGTAGAAATTTAAGAAAAAAAAGAACACAGAACCTCTTTGTTTAAGGGCTGGGTAATTTGACATCGTGGTGAGGAGAGTCTTGTGGACCTGGGATTGCAAGCTGGGCTCTGCAGCTCTTGCTGAAATCAAGTGGCACATTGTGTGATCAGCTGCACTGTGCCCGGGGCCACATCCACTGATCCTACTGCTTCTGCATCAACAATGGGAAGAGTATGGAGTTATCCATCAGCACAGACTTTTAAAAAAATCATATTTCAGTGTTTGGAGGACTAATTTGACCCATGTTACTTCTAGGGGTATTGATATTTCCAGTATTAGTGTTGTGCCACCAGTTTCAAAGATACTGTTTGACTGAACATCTCTGCAATTACTTTAAGGTGAGGGGCTTCTGAGCTCCCAGCAGCACTTCTGCCTGGGCAGGAAATAGGAAAGCGCTTTTTTGCTCACCCCAACCCCTTGGGAAGGAGACAGCCTTGCTGCTTGGCATCCCTGCTGCCTTTGGAGATGCTGCAGGCCTTTGCTTTCTGCTGGCTGGTCAGTGAGTGGGAAACGAGAACARGCTGACAGATCCTACTGTCAGTGTKCTTCCCTCAGCAGGCCAGCAGAAAATGAAGAACTCTATTCATTGAAATACTTTGGCTTGTAGCCTTTGGCYTCAGATGGGAGATCTCTGAAGGTGGTATGGCTTAATAAACTCCTGATTACTGGTTAATTTAGCATCCATAACACGCTGTCCTGTCAGGCTCTGCCATGTCCATTTGCAGTTATTCATTGGTTCACGTTCATGTGTGAACAAATGTATTTCATCAAAGACCTATCTGTCTTCCACACAGCTTTTCAATGTAAAAAACAATGGRTGCCTTCACAGAATTTTAGACAAGCCCAAGAAATCCCCTACACCATTCTGACTTACTAAAATGATTTCCTTTTGAGGTTTTTGTATGATGTGTTGAACTGAGTATTGTTCCAGATCACGCACACAGACATTAATAAGAAACCCACAGATGGGTCTAAGGGTTTTTTGCCCTTTCTGGTGTGTTTATTGATCATCTGTGGGCTGGCTACATTGCTCCCACTACACAGCACCCTATTTCTGTAGCAGTTTGATTAAAATCAGCAAGGCTATATGGAGAAGATACTCAACTGTGTGAGGAGATCTGAATCTGGCTCTTATCCAGGCCTCCTTGAGGCTGTCCTAAATTACTTTTTTTACATGCATGAATTATAATCTGCTGTATTCTATGTAATCTCCTTATCTCTGAACATTTCTTCATGGTAATTCCACATAACAAAAACTATCTTTGCTTTGCCTGGGTCAGGTTCATCACTGTGAACAGTGATGCTCAGATTCACTCCAGCCAAAGATTCAGCTCACAGCAGACCTGCAGTGGAKGTTGAGGCTGCCCTTAAACCTTAAAAAAATGGAATTTACTTCAGTTAAGCAGAGACTGAGTGACCTAGGGACTACAGTGAGTCACTCTGTAATATCATGTGCTGAGAAGCTCCAGGAGAGCTTTGTCACTGACCTTTTGCTTTGTGATGTGTAACAGCAATGGATGACAGCAAAAGTAAAGGTAAAAAATTTCCTTATTTTGATCGGGGAGAGAAATCATTAAAATTGAAGTTTAGAAAAATTGTCAGCCATTAAAAGCTAATCCTTTATACTGAAGTTATGGTGTTTACTTTATGAAATATATATATATATATATATATATATATATATATATATATATATATATATATTCTGCTTTAGCTTCTTTATTCAGTTCAGAGTTTGCTAAATTTCAAGGGAACTCACACGTACTTTAGTATCTTGAGAGCACAGAAACTATTAGCCCAGTTTTGCTAAATACCTGTCACCAGTGTCATTTCGTATTTAAACTGGATGTTCCTGTTTTGTGTAAYGCTGTCCTGTGGAGCTGAAGTGAAAATGTTGTAATGCTTATGCACTGTGTCAGTGAAATGTGTTTATAAAATGTTCCGTGTCACTTTGTAATGTTTTTTTCATTATTTCCATATGCTTGTAAGAATAAATGATGTTAAGACTTAAATAGACAACTTATTTGGGTAGCATAAATTCAATTAAACTGAAAAAGARTCTACATCAGCTAAAGTTCTGGTAATTTGAGGGAAATACATTCAAACTAAACAAAAGCTTTGGGTGAAGTGTCCATGTTCCTGATTCAGTCTGTGGTGTATATTCTATATTAGGAAAGATTTGTTGAGATCTGTACCAGTACGTAAGGCTCTGCCAGTTTATGTCAGGTCTAAATTCATCCAATGGTTCTTCTTTAGCCTAGGTTATGATTTCACACAGAAGAGTGCATGAGTGTCTGCAGTAATTCACCTATCTGGAAATAAAGGTGTTTGAATTTGGGTCGTACATTTCTGTGAAGAGCTGCAAGCCCAGTTCTGCATCTGCATCACTAGGTTGTTTTAGGTAGAAGAGCAAAATCAGAATTTGGGCTTCTTAATAATTATTGAAGGAATCAAGTATCTAAGTGAATGAAATTTCACAATTTCTTTTCTATTTCACCAAGTTAGAGCCCTTTCTTTTGTAGAAAAAAAAAAAACGCTTACCATAAGACAATGTCCCTGGAAAGAGGTGGAGTTGGAGGTAGCTCTGCTGCTGGCTGAGGACAGAATTTGCCCAGGTGAATGTCAGGCCTCTCGTATCTTGAGTGCTCCCGTGAGGGATGACCAACTACAGCAGCCAGCACCAAAATCAGGATGTACTGGGTCCCTTTGGTCCACAGATGGGTCACCCCCAGGACAGGGTCACTACGTGGTGCTGCATCAGTGCCTTTACCAGGCAGAATCCAGAGTGGGATCATGTCTGGCTGCCTGGAAACGGATGCAGGGCGGGACCACCTTGTATACACCACATGGAGAAACATGGAATATAGTYAAAACCTTGGTAACAAGCAATTCTTACCTTCAGTTACCCTTAAATTAATACTACTCTTAAAATAAACTATGAACTAATTGATTCACCTAATAGAGGTTGTATGGTCCAGTCTTTGAAGAGACAYGATACAGCTTGTAATATACAACGTTTTTGGAGAAGGGAGAGTTTGAAGCAGCAGAAAACCTTTATGATGATGTTCTCAGCTATAAACAGTTCTTAAACCATACTTGATCCTGAGAAATATATCTTGATTTCCAGAGACAACAGAAATAAGAGTTTGACTTATTTTATCTGAACCAYGTGTGCTTCAAGATGATCATGGATCCAGACCCCAGTTCATCCCAAATGCTGAGTTGCAGAGTCCCCTAATTGGCTAAGGATAAACAATACCAACAGATTGACACCCTTTCAGCTTTTATCAAGTTTTCTGATTCAGCACTCAAAAACTTTGAAATTTGGGGAAGTATTTTGCTCATTTCCTTTTCTTCTCTCACCACAGCTGGGTGCTGCACTTAATAAAATACTGTATATACTGAGCAACTCATAAATATATGGAAAGGGCGGGACTCATTTTGTTCCACTTCAGTCTGACTGGTAGATGTGTGGGACTGGGGTTCCAACTTGATCAGCTTCAGGTGCCACTGGCTTCTTCTTGCCACTCCCAACCTTTCCTCTCGCTCCCATCCCTCCATCATGGTGTGCTGTCCCCTGCTTGTGCTGTCACAGCTGTTCAGGGGCCCTTGCCCTCATCTGGATTGGGAAATCATCCAGGTCAAATGTTCCCTTGTTAAAATAAAGGTACTTTCCCACACCATTTTTTTTTTTCAGAAGTCAGATTAATTCCTCCATGTGACTCACATTGTTCTGCCCATACTATTGAGCCAGGGCTAAGGAAGTGGACAAAACCCACAAGGAAGCGGTAGCAAAGCTGAGCATTGTCGCTCAAGGCAGTRAATGTGAGTGAGCAGCCTTGGTGTGCAGTTGGCAGCACCAGCCAGGGCTCACCCAGCCCATCCCTGTCCCYGTCYCCCCAGGGCCTGGCACCSTCTGCCCTCCTCCCGCCTCCATGGGGGACAGCACATCAGTCCAAGGATGGGCATCCTGCCCCATCAGGGACCTGCTGGACTCCCCCAAACCTGAGGGCTCTTCCCGTGACCAGCCCACACCTTGGTGCTTCTTTGATGCCAAATTCACGATAGGTGTAACTCTTGTGGCGTGGCCCAACTCAGGAACATGGATTTTTCATTTGTTTTCTGAAGTACACTTTTGCCRCTGAGTCTTAAGGAAAAAAGATGAGAAAGGTTTCTGGCTGAACATACTCAGCATTTTGTGTTTCATCAGCTTTTTCCAAATGCAGTGTTCTTGGCTGGGGTCAGTGTCTTTGTCAACATGGGAATGATACAGTTGTTTAAAAAGGAGCTAACAGTTCTCACGAACAAAAAACAGAATGAAATCTCAGACCAGTTTGGACTTATAATGTTACACATAAATACATTTCTGTGTACAAATCTTCYTTTAAAACTCCTTGCTAAGATAAAAAAAAATGTTGCTAAATTAAAAATTACATCATTTTTGCACTGAAATAATTTGTTATAGATAATGAATTAAATTTGCACATCATGTACAATAGGGATACATATGAAAGTTTTTTGCCAAAGAAATTTTGATATGCTTGAGACGCTGTGGCAGCCACAACTTCTCTTTTTTTTTTACCTTTCGGGGAAAGTAATTTCCTGTCAATCTGGGCCAAACTCAGAGGGTGGGAGTGCTTGCAAACACAGTTTACTCTAAAAATAAGTTGGAAATGATAGTTTGGTACACTTTGCAGAGTGRTACTGACTGGGAACAGTGCACCTTCTCAGATATAAAAGTTTGTTCCTCCTAAAAACCTAAGGAAAAACAATGCTGTTGCATTCTGCTAAATTAATTTAAAGCCCCTGAGTTCTTACTCAGCCATGGCACTGTGTGCCTTCCTCATTCCATAGCACGAGCAGTAAGGAGCAGCTAGAGATCCCATTAGGAAAGAGGGTCATATATTGAATTTGGTGGCTCCAGTTTGAATGGAATTTGAGAACTCCTTTGGTGGCTCCCCAAATTAAGTTTTATTTAACTTTGAGAGCTAACTTTGCTGCTTTTAATAGTTACAGCATAGCAGAGTACCACTTGTTGACTGTCAACWGAGTAATTCCATGGTAGCATTTTCCTGATTCAAGGAAGCTGTAGTAAGAAAAGGGGATGTGTGTGCCTTGATACGCATATAGAGTTCTGTGCACGTGTAAATGGGAGTGTGCATGTTCATACTGTAAGGGATGTGTCTGTGAGTTTGACTCAGAAGCAGCCCAACAGTTCTGAGGGGTGTGAGGCTTTGTTTTCTGCCTGGCAGGAGCAAGCTTGGAGCAGTTGCATAACCCTATAGCCTGGCACGTATGGCCTGTGCTGCCGTGCAGATTATGTCTATTATGTAATCCCTTTGATACAGGAAGCTAACAGCATCTAACAAGCTAAAAATAAGCAGACTTCCATAATTTCAAACAACAGTATTTTAAAGTTCACTTATGTGGCTGCTTCTAATTCAACATTAAATTTGGCCTCTTCAAAAATTTATTTAKTTTTTGGCTAGGGTGATGTTTTAACCCACTGGCAAGCTGTTTTCTCAGAGAAAGTCAGAGCTCCTTTGTCMTTTTTCCATTACAGCAAGAACTTTCCTAGCTTTAATTTAAGTTGTTYTCCAATATCTGCAAAAACAAAGCAGCCCAGCTCATCAGTCCTGCTTTTTCACCTCAGACAGTCGAGAACTTTGATATTTGTGGGCAGTTTTTGGAAAAAAGGTGTTTGTTTCCATGGTAGTAATAATCATCACAGTCAATTAGACAGCAGATTATTGAGMGAATTTCTTTACTGTTCTTTCCAATGCTCAGTGTCCATGGCAGAACTAAAGGGATTCAGTTTTTCCCTCTGCTGAAGGTGCTCCTTACCTTGGCTTTGTGTGCCCTTGYCCTGTGTGCTGTGGAAATCCTGCAGGGCCGGTGCCTCCCTCCTGGACTGCACTGGGGTCAGTGGCTCACATACACACAGGATAGCTGGAATGTTCAAAAGGTGCTGYCTCCCCCATGATGGGCTGTGTTGGCTCCATGGGCACAGGGAATACCCAAAGCACTGGCAGAGCATTTTGACAGAGGATTTCCCCACATGGGACACCACAGGCCCTGGTGATGATGCTGATCCTCATCCAGTGGGRCACAGGGATGGGGGAACACTGTCCCAAGCAAGGTGCAAGCTGGCCTTGGTAGGGACATTGCCTGCCACTCRCTGCTCTGTCAAAGGTGCTTCCTCAAGCTTTGTAAAACTGAGCCAGGCTCACAGATCCTGCAGAGACCTTGGGTACCTGCAATGGACAGTGATGCTCCCTGTGTGGGATTAATTAATGTAAGCATGCTGTGAAGTCCGTTGGAACCTTTGGACTGCTCCTTGGATAAGTACTTTTTTATAAAGTGTCAGCTTCAAACCCTATTGTGTGGAATTTGGACATTTTTTCTAACCCTAGAAGTAGGGAGGAACGAGACAAGGTCTCCCTGGACTCTGTAGGAATTCAGGTACGGATACACCTCGATTTAGCAGGAGTAATGATATGCAAGCACCACTGTTATATTCATATCTCAGTGGCAAACTCAGATCTGAGCACGTTTGGATTAAAAACCAGTAATAAACCAACCTGATTTCACTAAAGATGTTAATTTGAGTGGTAGAGTTACCTCGCTTTTTACATTAATTCCCCAGAATGCAATCTCCTATTTTAATTTTGTTTTGATTTCTCCACTCTTAAAGAGGCATAACCTCATCTGCTGTAAGATCATTTATCATCATGGACTCAGAGTAGCTGAAAAACAAGCATGAAATATTCATGTTGGCTTTGCTCACCCTTGGAATTTTCCTTTTAAACTGGCATTATTCCATTAGTTGCCAGCACCCACCAGCTGCTGTAAGGACTGGTGTCAGTAGCAGTTCCCAAAATATCCACTCTGTGCTCCTTCCAGCGAGGCAGCAGGTCCTGTGACAATGACAAGAGCTTGATAGAAAGGCTCTGCAGGGGCATGGTCACTGAGAGTGGCTCATTAGGTTTGTTCAAAGTCTCCATCCATACATGAGGCTTACCGAGGTTTACAYGATCCCTGGCTTAGAATAATTGCAATAATCCCTTAGACTGACAAGGCTGAATTGTTGTATTTTCTGCAACACTAACATTTAGCTCTAATCTAATGCTCAGCTGGTGGGGATGGAAAAATCAAATGACTTTTTTTGGTTGTTTTGTTACAGCTATTCCGTAGGAGTAGGAATAGAGGAATGTCACCCATATCTGCTGGTGCTGGGTGCAAGCTGTAATCACTCCACTGAGTGTGTGGGTGCTTCTCTGTGTGTTCTGCTCAGTTTGGGGGCTGATCTTACCCTATTTCAAATACACAGTAACTCTGCTGGACCCCCAAGAAGCGTGGTTGGAAGAGAGTCAGCTCCTTTGTATCGCACAGGGCTACCCTCCTGTTTAATTTCTKTGAGAAGAACATTAAGGATCGCTGGTTTAGTTTTCATTTAGGATTTGCCATACAATTGCATCAGGAAAGCAGGCAGAGAGGAAAGCTCCTTCTCAAAAGAATCAATTCAGCACAATTTAAAATGCTGTGAGGAACAAGAGAGGCAGAGGGGGATCCCAAGTAGTTCTGATTCTTTAAAATGAGCTCCAACATTTTTTCTAACGCAGCCTGAAGTCAGGTGATTGCAATGCTGGATTGGGTCCTCTCAGCACATGCCCCATCTCCCACTCTTTGGAGAGTGAGTGTTTGGAGCTACAGGTAAATGAGCAGCGTGGCAGGAAACCTGGGCATCCTGGCAKCCAGCTGAAACCCTCTCCTGAATACAGTCTTCGTGTCTGGAGGCTGATGTACCCTAAAGAATGCGAAACTTCTTGCTGTGCACACAGTGTAATCCATACAATATTTTCATATGCTGTACCCCCTGAAGCAGCAACGCAGCCCTCTCAGGCTGTTCTGGGTCTCAGGCCACTGGGCTGACTCTAGACTGTGAAATATAGTTCCTAGTGCAAAGGCTGCCATCTTTGGAAAACACAGGTTCTGGAAAACCTTTGGGCTCAAAACAGGTGGAAAATTTGTTATTGGYCACTGAGAACCTTTTAAGGCTGGACATGGGCCAAAGAGGCTCTGTRATTGTTTCAGTGTGTGCTGGAGAATGACCCACTCAGTGGCATCAAGAGCATGAGGAAAGTGCAGACTAAGCACAGGGACTATTTTTATGCATGGACCATTAAATTTTCAGTGGGCCATTTAATCAATCCATCAAACCACCTGCCTTTTGCTAGGAATAAGCCTGAGTCTGATCTCCCAGGCTGGGCCACTGTCAAGTGTAATTGTCTACAGATGAGACATGTTTATGTAACATGAAGTGGGGGACATTTTTTATATTCAGAAGTCCAGCTGTCTAGAGGGYCACCAGACTGCATGCATTCTCATGTGAATAGTAAGAAAATTCAGTATGGTTGCAAAAGGAGCTGAGATGACAGAGGCAGATGATTGTCCTGATGAGCCCAACACAGTTGTAGCTTGTCTGCTGAAATGCMATCTCCTGTGTCCAAAAGTCCCGCAGAAGTCATAATAAGTTAAATTTTACTACAAAAATTGCCTTTCAATAATTCAGCATTTTAACTTTTGATTCATTATTCAACTCATTCCTTRCGGTGCTAGGGAAACAGCTCTGTTTCATGGAGTTCATACGTTATTTTGTAGCATTTTGAGGAGGCCCTGCCCTAGTTTTGAAATGTCCCTCAGCAGTTACTGCTGAGTTACTTTCTTACACTTTCATCAGGATCAAGGAAGGACTGTACTAAAAGAGTTTGAATCTTGGCTATAATCAGCCATCAATGTTACTGGGTCAGGCAGATAATTGCAAGATAAACTCCATTTTTATTATCCATTTTAATATTTTTTTTCTCCATTTTTATTATCTGTTATGCTGTATATTCAGYCCCCTGCACTTACTAACATAAAAGAGATACTCTGAAGAATCCCATGAGGCAAATCACTAAACGYTGCCTTTGTCTAACAGGCCCCTATCCATATGAAGAAATGTGGAGACAGCAGCAATGCATCCTGCCATACCCCCCTCCCTGAGGCTGCTGCAAGCTCTGTGGCTCTCCAGGGTTCTCCTGTCACCAGACCCCAAACACATTGCCACCAAATCTGGGCACAGCACAGAAAGCAGGATTCACTGCTGACAGCACAACTTCAGCTGGAAAAAAAATCAGACTTCTGAGTGTATCAGCTTTAGCTGTGCTGATAAAAAGTCAACAAAAGGATTATTTTGTAAAAATCCAGGGATTTTATTGGATCTCTGTGGGTGTGAAAATTCTTCTTTCAAAAAACATGCATATCTTTGATAAGAATGTTCTGCAACTGTCTTGTCTATTGAGACAGCCTGGTTTAAACCCAGGTCRTGCTGTGTCAATGCCATATTGTTGTGGAAGGGAGAAAGTGCAATTGTCTTCATTCATCATTTGTAATTTTTCTAATCTCTTGATAGGAATAGTGCAACAAAACTGGAGCAGGTTTTCTGTTACAAGATAGATGACAAAGCTTGAAAATACATTCCTGAGTTGAAGAGTAATTGGGGCAGAGAGATACAGTTTTTATCAACTGATGAATGCTTAGCCATTTTCTTATCATTTAGCCAGCTATTTTTTAATTTTCAGTAGCATCTTTTGTTCTAGTTGAAGTACTTTTCTCTCTGTCTCTTCATTTCAGAACTGCCTTTTTAAAACTGATTTTGCTTAGTCTTAGCTAGAGCTGTTTGCTGCCTGGTAAAGACATACAGTTTCTATTTTSTCTCTGTTGGAAATTGCTGTCCACTCTGCATTTTCACTGCCCACTGGACACCAAGACAGGCTGCCTCTGTGCTTCCTTTGCCAATGGAAAATCTAGTTAGTAAAAAGTGTGTTCTGGGCTTTGTCAACTATGACAGATACGAGTGAAAGAAATACCTTGCAAGAAATACCTTGAAAGAAAGGGTGGGATAAATTATCAGCAATCCTGTACAACTGGAATAAMATTTGAAAAGTCTGGGACACATCTTTTCTGCRTGTTGCAAACAAGTGACTTCAGAGACTGATCTCAGATGGAGCATGTATGTGTTTGTGTGGTGGTTAAATGCATCAAATGGAATAAAATCAGAAGTCAGAAATCAATTTRTTTTGTCATCACACTGAATACAAAAGAGCAACTGTTTTCCTCCTTGACAATAGAGCAGCTACAAATATCTTTCTGTGCTAAGTAACCCAGGAAAAGTTTGTTTCAGGGGYCAGGGTGTTCTGCCACTCTCTCACTGTCTTTGATAACCTATAATGATGTTATTGTTGTCGTTATGTTGTTGCTGCTGATTTTTATTATTATTGTTTTCTTCAGCTTGCTGATASTGTCTTTGCCGTGTACCAGCTCAGAGGATTTTGTGGCAGCAAATCTGCATATTCAGCATGAATTAAAGCCAAGGGTTAATTACACCCAATCGTGCCCGAGGGAACGTGTGTGGACCCATGGAGTGGCAGAGCTGAGCCTCCTCTTCCCACTGGCAGGCAGATCCCAGGAGGAGCAGCCCCTGGGAGCCCCTTGGATTTGGGTGATGCCRTGACGTGGCCCAGGGTGCCTGCTGGGGCTCACACAAGTGACAGAGATCCTGCGTGGGAAGYGCTCCCTGAAATCAGGGGCACATCACCCGAGGAGGTGCCCAGGACAGCAGTGACACCTTCCTGGAGCAGCCTGTGCAAGCGTGGGAGCAGAGGGGCAGGATGAACCCCATGAGTACAGCTCTCAAGGGGGACACCCAATGTGCTGTACTGTCATATGCTGCAACGTGGAAAACAAACAACTGTAGGGATTTGCTGCCCTCTGGCAGGATTTTGTTACAACTCTGATTTTCTGTAACTGCAAGAGCGGTGTTCAGCAGCAGTGCTCCAGCACAGCGAGGTCTGCGTTTTCCATCTGTTTTTTTTTGCCAAAGTTGCTGCTCAGCAGTGCTGCAGCCTCCCTGGAACCCTCCTAGAAAGCCMGAAGTACAGGAAGATCCCAGGCATGGGTTGGTGTAAGGAGCAGGGCTRCTGGGCTGCAGGAGCTCCCTGTCCCTTTTTTCCATCTCCCCCGGACTACAGAAGCAGCCTGACTCTCTAGAGGTGGTCCTTTTGTTGATTGTCTCCCCAAAGGAGCAAGCTCACCATCTTCCACCTTTGGCTGTGCAGCCTTTTGGTGAGAAAATCGAGTTTGGCCCCCTCTAACTCTGGCAAGCTCCAAGTGGCTTTGCCAAGTTTCATTTCTCAGTGGGGTTTATTGTTTCTGAGACGTACTCAGCGAATCAGGATAATTTTCTTTAACASCATTTTCTAAAAGGCTCAGTGATGCTGGTGTGGCACTTGTGGATATGTGGGTTTGGAAAGCTGGGCTTGCTCTGTTGTGTCTCCTGGGTGAGATTCTCTGATGGAGAGCTGAGCCCTGTAGCGTCTGCTCTGTACTGCCCTGGTTGTGACATCCTGGCTGTCCCTGTGACACCGTGATCCTCACCTCCAGCTGGTCACAATCCCACAGAGATGAACAGGTGGGCAAGGGCTGAGAAAGAAGAACAACAATGGAACCCAAATACAAACCCATGATGGTTGATTGTATAGGTGTGGGGGATTTTCCTAGGGTTTTGAATGCAGGGGGGATCTTGGAGTAGGAAAATGATACGACTCTTTCTCACACATGTAAATATGAAGGTTTTACTGTAGGGACCTTGTGACTAATGATGCTGCTCGTAGCACTGGGCACTGGCCTTAGCTTCAGAGTCCACTCTGCACCCTGCAGCRCTGTGCAGAGATATCAGACATGGTCTGGAAGGCACTGGCTGCATGTGATAGTGTAGTCTGGATAATAAAGCGCTCAGAACATTTGTTCATATATCTGCTTTGTTGCTATCAAGGGTTTGAACTTTGATCCCTCTGTGGTACTGCACAATGACAATGAAATACGTGGGCTTGTTTAGGGCTATTTGGAGTATCTCTGGCTGGCCTTGCACTAGGCTGGTCAAGGATTCTCGTGAAACTGGGAGGATGGTGATAAAAGCCAASGCTTGATTTTAGAGCTACTTTTATTGTTCTTCAGAAAGCTTGAGTAATAAGGAAACAGTGTCTCCATCAGGCTTTCCACTGCAACAGCCACAGTCAAGACATCCTGGGGCCCACTGAAGCGATGGCAACACCCTCAGTGAATTGATGAAAAAAGTTACTGTGATGTGCTGACTTCCAGACCTACACCAATTTACTTYGGCAGGGAATTTCCCAGCTTTGTTTGGGTTACATTGTCCTCGCCTTGTTTCTTCAGTGTTAGCATGGTAGATGCCTTAGAATTGACTGATACCAATTTATATATTTATACATGAAATAAATATTAATACCTCTTCTGTTATGTTCTGCAGACAAACTGGGATGATGTCTGATGTTGTCTCTTAAGCCATGGAAGCACTGCCTGGAAATGGAGCACAGTTATGCACTGCTCACCTTCCAGCCCCTGGATGGCTGCACAGAACATTCACCTGGACTCCTCTCGCTTTGAAACCAACCCAGCCACAGGTCTGGGACCTTTCAAGACTCCTGGAATGCCTGACAGAACTGTGCTTCCTGAGGTACGAGGTACTGAACCTGAAAAAGTTCTTTATGATTTGAAGCCCCCTAGCTAAAGCAAGTGGGCAGGCACATCACAGGAAATCTGTGTTAATGGTGGCATACTCTAAAACTTCAGTTTTCAAACTCATGCAGGATAAAAGGCATGGCATTAGCTATTACATCCCAGCTAAGGTCTTCACTGGGATAGCTGTCACAGGCYGGGCACACTGGAGACCTCAGTGGGGCTGCACCTGTGGTGCACAAGATGTCTTCAGAAGAAAGTCCAGGAAACTCTTAACTGAAATGTAATATATATTTCAGAAAATATTTGAGAAAATGAAAATTACCAGTTTCCTTTGAGGAAAGTCCAAAAACTTTCATGAAGTAAACAATYGCACTAGGAAAGAAGAGCAAACCAAAGAGCCTGTGGGAATGCCACGTACACCCTGACTCTCATAATTGCAGTTTCCATGATTAGAACTACATTGGTTCCTGCCCAAAGAGTGAASTTTTGAGGAACAGTGAATTTTCCTGCCTCTGAAATGGCTTTGCAGTCCCATATTTTTCCATTGGAATTTAGAAACCCCACGGAAWCAGTCAAAAACATTTTGTACTTTTCTCAGTTTACGTTGAATGAATCCATAGGGATTTCCTCCATGGCTTCTCAAGATTATGCTTTGCCTGTATTTATGTACACCTGACTRGGCTATAGAGAGGAACCTTTATTAGCTCTCTCTGTTGGAAGTTCTTTTCTGGAACAATGTAGGCTGCATTTATCCTTTAACCATTCTTGCAGATGGTGCATCAGGATGGAAAACCTCCTACTTGGGCCAGCTCTGCTGGTTCATGTTAATTATCCACATGCTTTAGGGAGCGCAATGTTCTGAAGAAAAAATACAACCTTGAATACTTTTTTTTCCCCTTTTATTCATGACTACTCTATACTCAAACATGCATTTGAATGGATTAAAAGGATTTCAGAAATTTGATGTAGTACATAGGAGGCTGTTAATACATTAATCCTTCCTGATGTAYTTTCTTCTGCTCAGGTATGCAATCACTAATCCCCAGATACCTGTCCTTTTTTATTGAAGAGAAATTGAGGCAGAGATGTTAGCAGCTTCTGAGTACGTAAGAATGAGAAATTGGAACCAGCAATCTTTCTGCATGCCTCCATCTCAAAACCATTTCATTTARTCCCATAATATCTAGCTTGGGCCAGGCTGATGGTGCCCCAGAACAGAGGAGTACCGCTCACATCAGCTGAACACCTACAAACATACACACAGAAGTATTTTTGAGATAAGTCCATTACCCTAGGCCTTTTTAATGTGATTCTGGACATCCTCCCAGAACCTGGATAAGGGCAGTAGACTTCCTGTGAAAAATCAGCAGAACTTGTCTGTCACCACGCTGCTTCTGTTCTCACCTGTAGACAGTGACKGCACTACCAGCAGGCCCCAGTTTCTCTGTTCCAGAGTTTAGCAAGTGAGCTTTATTTCTTTTAAAGGCTGTGTTCAAATTTTCAGCGCAGGCATGGAATCTGAAGTTGGCATCCTGTCTGAGAAGGGGCATTATCTCCCTGTTCTGTTCAGTCTCACTATTCCCTCATCACTGCCACCCCTCACCCACTGCACTTCGCAGCAAGGGGATTCACTTCTCTTGGTCTTGAAGACATCAAAGGAGATGGAGACTCCTGCCTTGGTGGTTTTACCCAACCTGCTCTTCCTTAGCTTTGCAAGGAGAGGGTACACAGACATCAACAACTGCTGCATCCTCCTTGCTATTTTACATTCAGTTCCTGCCTCTTTGCCCCTTCAGGCAACTAATTCCTGTGAAGTTTTCTTCACATCAAGGCACTTTCTTGATGGGCTGTGGCCCTCAAGCTCCCCTAAATCAGTGATGCTGTCTAGGACGCCACATGCATATCAACAGCCTTTCAAATTCTGTGCTTGTAGCACAGTAATTCATTTATTGTTGATCCTTAACCATTATTCGAATTAAGGATAAATATCCAAGCACTAAAAACCTTCTCTTTACAGCCTGCTATATGAGCAGGATAGTGAAAGACATCTCAATGGAACAAACCAAGAAAGAACATAAACTTGAAAGAATATTGGAACTGAACTGATTAAGATTTGCCAAGTGTTGCATTTTCTCTTCCATTTAAGGTTGCACAAAGCTGGTATTTCCCKCCTATAGTGTGGGCCTATTTACAGCCATTTTTTCTAGGTTTTTATAAGAATCTGAGTGAGCTTTTAGGGAAAGCAGCAAGAACAATGCATGCCTTTGGAATCACTGCTTTCAAATTGGAGAGGGACCAAAAAACAGCTGATTGACGCAGCAAAATGGCTCTCTCCTTCCCCTTATCAACAAAAAGAGAACTGAGGCAATGTTTTGGTGAATTCTCATGTTAAAAATCCCACTTTAATGAAAGGATTTAAGTTGCTTCCAGTAATAGATGAGTTATCAAACAACCATGATTAAATTTTTGCATCAAAGTGAATGAAAATGCTTTTTTCCCCCCAGGTTTATTCACTTCCTTATTAACAACATCTCAGGCAGTACCTAAATCTGCAACTTCTGTTTAATACTTTTTGTAATGCAGACATCAAACCTTTAGCCAGAATTAAATATAGTTCATAGGGAGAAGAATGAAACCCTAGTCTGAGGGACAGCCACATAATACACCACTGGGTTACTTTAGAAAGGCTGTGAAACTCTGAATTGRCCTGACAGTGATGTCTTCACTCTTTTCACTGTAGCAAGAATTTTTAACACTATTGAAGAGAGTGCCCTRGGAGCTGCAAGCATTGTTATTTGGTGAGATATGAATTTAACTTCTTTAGAGGTTCATCTGAGCCAGACTTAAATGCAAGATCCTAATTTTATCCTGTTAATAGACGGAATGTGACTGCACCAGTCCTGAGTGCTCAGTTTAATCAATCTTTGCTGTCCTCCAGTCAGGACAGCGTGGTCAGCTCTCCCTGCCTTAACAAGCCTCTTGTGAGGCTCAGAGGCAACCAGTGGCAGCAAGTCAATGGCTAATAAATAGCAGGCATTTTGAAAGACAGTTCTTCAGAAGTTAACGTCCTGGTTGGATTCCCTTCCAGCTGGATAAAACACCAGGAAATTATCTAGAGCCTGATCAGACAGGACAAAGTCTACTGGTGGGGCTCAGCAATTTGTCAGGTTATGAGAACTCTCCTTGTGTGTGGGAAAGAAAAATAAAGCAGCTGTTAAGATCAGATGGAGAGGTTTTGTATTACATATCAGACCTAGCCAYGCTGAAATCAAAGATTGATTTTTGAGGCTCTGCCATATCTTAGRGTTTTCAGAAAGCCACATATCAAACTTGGTCATAAGAAAAGACATTTTCCTTAAAGCTGTGTGAAATGAGTGTTCTGAGCTTGTTTYCTCCTGGCACACAGTATAGAAAACCCTGCCAGCATGAGAATGAATGGCTGAAAATAAGTGCTCAGTTATCCTCAGCAAATTCAATTACTTCAATTACAAATAGCCATTTTTTTAAACATTTGGATATGGTTTCTGTCAGAATCAATATGAATAGGAGGGTGAACTTCCTTCCACCCCAGTCAAGTGGCAAAAGCAAGCTTCTGGAGCATCTCCATCAGTTCCAGACACCTACAGCCATGCTGACATCACCTGCTTCTSTAGCATATATCATGCTTCTTTAAAGATCTAAAGATCTAGCAGTGTTTCCTGGGGAGTGCAGGCTGCTGTGAAGTCATTTGCACCTTGATAGGAATATATTTTCTGTATAAAAGTTCTTATTAATCCTCTAAATTAGTCAAATTTATCCTGAATAATTAATRCAGGCTGCTTACATATTGCATATTTCTCAGAAAGTAAAAGGAAAAAATAAAGTGGGTAGTCTCATGTAAGCTAAAATTTCTTTTCTACCATTTACAGAGCAGCTGCAGACAAGTGCAAAAATTCATTGATTCTGAATTTGGGTTGTATATTATCAATGTCTCAGCAGCAGCTGAAGAGTGAAGGAAGAATTTTTGTCAGGAAAATGGATCACATGTGCAAGCAACCTGGAGAGCCTCAACATATCTATACTTAAATTCTAAGACCTTCCAGACAGATGACTCAGAGAACCAAGGATTTATTCTGAGAGCAGAAAAATCAAATGAAGGTGTGGAAATATTGGCAGAGACATTGTCTGCCACTGTTGTCAGGATTACGAAGGAGCTGACTGTGATGAAGTTAAAGTTGCTGAGGACCCTTCAGAGAGCTCTGCAGACTCTGTCTCCCWCAGATTTTCAGAGATCCTCTCCAAGCACTGCTTAGTCAAAGGGCCGGCTTGTCAGCCAAGAGAACAGAGAGAGTGGATCCAGTGAAAGGTTTCACTGTGAAAAGTGCTCTGCAGCTGGGGGTTGAACATGTCATGGTCCCAGACAAAACCCAAACCCCGTTGCTGTGAGGTTTAATGCCCATAAGGCACAAGAGAGACCTTGAAGGCTGAGTCAGAAACAATCCCAGGAACATGTCTGGTTCTCAATCCCATTTTCTGAGATTAGGCTGCTTAGAAGTGTAGAAGCCTTGTTTCTGCTCAGCTGACAGGCACAACCAGGACAGCAGCAGACTGCTACTTGTAAATAAAACAGCACAAGGTCACTTTTTCCCCTTGCAAAGAAAAGAAGAATCTACCCACATGATTGGGAATGTCATTCTGGATAAAGCATCCTTCCAGAAAATGAAAKATCAAGAGTGATTCCTACTTTCTTTTCCACCTGAGTGAATTCAAGTTCACGTTTTTCTTTTTCATGGTGTGTGTTAAAAGTRTTCATGCTTTGCRTCCTCCACAAGATAAAGAGGAATGRAAMAGTCAGGAGCTGAGGAAGGAAARGTAAAAGTATATTAGTATATTTACTGAGAGAGGAATGTGTATATTCTAGACCAGAACAAAGTGCCTCTGTGGTTTTTTAAAGCCATGACTACCTAAAATAGAATTAA
>NW_026623243.1:1715006-1718939 GCF_030028575.1 Malurus melanocephalus
GTAAATGTCTATCCAGGTATCCATGTCTGCAGGCCCAGATTTGTCCCTCCCAATATATCCACTGAAGTGGGAAAACTAAGTTAGAAGTGCCTTTTTAGGGCAGAGGGCASGTCCTGAGGGCCACTTCAGGTGCASTGGGGTTTAGCTGGTTTCTATCTCAACATGCTTGGCAGGTTTGATGATTTTGGGCGGGTTGGGTACCTGAGATCTGCAGTGTGAGAGGATGTGCAGGATGGCACAGGGGAGAGATGCTGCCCAAACCCAACCTCCAGAGTCTGCTCTCGTGGGGAAAGCTGACCCAGGTGCCCTTTCTGGGTGTTCCTCCAGCATCCCTCTCCTTTTGGGGCTGAATCCTCAGGCCATGAGCTGGGCCATGTGAGGTGTAGCACACATTTGTATCTGCTGCACTTCTAAGATCAGCTTCTCTTCCATTCTCCTGTGAGAAGCATTTTTGATTTCTGATTTTGTAACTTTTTTTTACTTCTCTTTTTTCCTCTTTGTGTTTCCTGTTGGCTACGTTTTGCTATCTTCCACTGATGTGCTGGCATTTGCACATTTCTTTTCTGGGATCTGCCCATCGTAGAGCATCCTGCAAAGAACCAGATGCCTCAAACTTCAGATCATGAGTTCCTCTCAGTGTCTGTATCCTTAAGATTTAGATACACCAAACGTAACCATTACAGTGACTAAATAATTTTACAATATGAATTAGACACTTACAGGCCTGAAAAACTGTACCTGGGTTCTCAGCAGCTGYGTGTTTAAAACCATTGCAATGTGGGATGTGGAACATAATGCAATGTATCATAATAAAATTGACAGTGGGAAAAAATTATTGTAGCTGTAGGCTTTTATCCTGCAGTGAATTAAAATTTGATTTATGTTGTTATATCTACTAGTGGTAGTGATAAAATTAAGTAATCTCTGTCCATCCATGAGAATGGATGCTTTCAAATATAATAAACATACTTTCTCCTATTAGAGTACAAATTGTCATTCTTCCTTTTGTGTTTTGTGAGACTAAACATTTCTCAGGAATATCATGTGGAAATAATACATGGAACTAAAAATCGGGGGGCAGATGGTAAGCACAGGACTGCCTTAGTGCTTTTGATGGTCTGACCCAAAGCCATATGAACTCAGTGGTAAACTCCCTTGGTTTCAGGAGGCCAAACAACCACAAGGGTCTTGAGATCTTGATAGGTGTCTCTCCCACGTTAAAACATTCCTAAAATAAACCAGAAGGCATGCATAACAAGCAAAAACACACTTTAAAGAAGTRTGTATAGACACCTAAACACAGAAATATCTAAAAGTGCTTGTTATCCAAATTGTTAAAGGTTTTGATGAGCTACTAAGCATTTATATAACAAATAAATCTCCTTTGTGATTTGTTTTTTWACAATATTCTTTGGTATAAGGTATGAGAATAACCTTAAATGTTCTTTTGCCTAACAAAAAAAATTAACAAACAGATACAAATCTGCAAGTATCTCACTAATAATTGAAACCACTAGTTTTCAGCAAATCTTTTAGTAGAGGCAACCATTATTGGAATGGTTTTGTAGCTGGGAATGAGAACAAGACAGAAGGAAAGCTGCTATGACATAATTACCTGCTGATCACCCTCCCAGGCTTTTCTGTGAGTCACTCTCAAATGGGAAATTTGATCCTAATTCTGAATTTCAGGTTATTTGGAACATTCATTTTTAGTAATTCTTTGGCATTTTGCACCACATTTCCCACTGGCTTTTGTTGACAAAGGTATCTTCTTGTTTCTCTTCTCTTCCTCTCATCCCAGAAAAGTACAGATGTTTGAAGCTGGCACCTGGTCGCTGTTATACCGTGGAGTGGCTGTAAAATTCATGGCCTTGTTTCTTCATCTAGATCCAATCAGGCAAAGCCCATCTGCCCGTTCAGCCAGTTAGGAGGCACAGATCCATGTGGCAGCAAGGTTCAGTTAGTGTTTCAAACTAAATCAGCAATTCTGATCCAGTGTAGGCAGCCCTCATCCCAGTCATTTTGCCTTATTCAGTATTAAATTATTTTTCTCCCATTAGCCTGGAGGCAGCTGAAGGGTAATTCTGCACCTTCTTGCCCATTTCTGCTGCTTGATATTACAGTCAGGATTTTTCTTTATCACTCAACCAGTTCCAGATGTCTGGATGTTGATCTTAATCCCAGGCTGGGGCTTTGCTGCAAATCAGTTTGACAGTCAAGCCCAAAACAGATTTGCCTTGGCATAATTCAGGTGCTCAACCCTCTGAAATGATGCTTAAAGTCAGCAATAACACTATTAAACTCAGCACTTTAAATACAGTACTGTACAGATTGCATCTCACATTCATTTTTAATTGTGTTGCACATTGAAATTGATGGGATAGGGCTCTTAAGTACACTTAATGAGTCCGATTATAAATTAGGAGTTTGATCCTGTTATTCCCATTTTTACGTAGAGGGGATTAAAGAGCAACTATCTGTCTGAGTCCTCATACCCTAAACCATGACAGAATATTTTATGCTTTTATTGAATAATTTAATCACCAGAGTAATTGTATTGAGAATGGTGGAAATAAAGATCTCTTGTATCTTTTTACACATACTTCCATCTTGTGCTCCACTGATAGAAGACTGAGGAATGCCACTTCCTGAAAATTACAGAATTCATGTAAATCCTTATATTGTTGAACCCTAACTTGGTGAATTAGTACCTGAATTTTCTACTGGGCTCCAAATTTAATGCAGGATTTTCTAACACAGCCAATGAGTCACAGTCTCCCTACAGAACTACAAACTGCCTTCAGAAAAATGAAGTCTCAACTAAATGTGACTTTCTTAGTATTTAAAAGTGTGGAGAATGTGGCTCTTTTTTAACCCTTACTGGATGTGATTGGTGAAGGTTGGGCATTAATTCCCTAAAGATTTGTTTTAATAATACACATTTTCTTGTATTTCTTTATATTCTACATTGTGATTTATTGTCTACTAAATATAAAAAAGTATCTGATTCTATTAAAGTCAGAAATGGTTTTGGTTATATTTTAAATAAATAGAGGATTAAAGAAAATACATAATTTACAGTCTGGTCTTGCCTCTATCTAAATGAATATTAGAGTTTCTGGCCTGTAAAATGAAATATCACCATTCAGTATCACAAATATAATTTTCTTATTTTGATATAATACAGACTTCAGTAGCAATGACGTGTTTGCCCATCAATGTGAAGCAGATGGAGAAAACAGTATGGCCTAACTTATGTCCAGAAATAAGATGCTGACACTGAAGAGCAGCAGCCCCGAAGCATTTCTGTTTTGCCAGGCAGCTGAAGGAAACATAAGAAGAATTGCAGTCAGAATTACCAAGTTTAGAMAAGTTGTGTATTATATATGGATGTCAGAAATTACCAAGTTTACGTAAGTTTTCTAGTATATATGGATGCTAGAGACAGAGCTGATATCAGACTTCCCAGAAGATATGAACCAAGTTCAAGCAATGTTTCTTTGTCTCCTAAGACAGTCTTTGTCAGAACAAAAGGCAGATTCTGGAACTTTCCCCATCTTCCTTTGCCACTCTAACACTCCCAAGGCTGTTCAGGTCCCAGGCCTTTMGTTCCATTGGAAAATTTGTCTGGAACAGCATGAGCTGAATGTTTTGAGAAGCAGAACTCAAAAGAGAAAGGAAACAACTGYGCAATGCACACAGGCAATATCCACACCTGCTGGGGAATTGGGCTTCACAAGGGATGCAATCCACTCCCACCAAGAGCTAGCAAAATCCTTCCAGTCACTTTGACAGGAGTCTCAAACTTCCATCCAAGAGACAGAAGGATTCTTAAAACTAAGTTTTGATTCATTATATAATGAACACACAATTATAAAGATGCAGAATTTGATTCTGCATTTTGATTCTTATTCCTAAAACTTAAATTTATCA
>NW_026623243.1:1718984-1770997 GCF_030028575.1 Malurus melanocephalus
ACCCTAAAATGTTCACTTTAGCACTTGTATAGATTATATCTGGTACAGGAGGAATACTTAAAGTCAAAGAGCATTACAGAAAATGTGCTATCTTTCTGAATTTTAGCCAGCTGTTTGATGGGTAACATTGGCAGTTTAAAGATCTTGCTGAATTTTTAACCATTTGGAAAGTGAATCAGAGACTTCAGTGGGGTTTCTCTGATTTACCCAGCTGTGAGTTTGATCCTGAGTCTTTCAGAACTGGCTAAKTGCTCATCAATTAGAAAACCTCTCAGTTGGTATGTGAAATATAGCATTGAAATGCCAGTTCAGTCCTTGGCTTTTCTGGTGGAATTTTTGCAAAGAAAATTGTCTCAGTCTTTTCAGTGGCTGCCCAGGCAGTAAATTACAGGTTCTCCTCAAAGTAGCTRCTATGGTCTCTTGTGCTTTTAGGGCTGCAGAAGAAGGAACCAGGAAATATGCGAAATGGGGGAAAAGGGAAGTAAAGCCATATGGGACTTGTGTGCTGGGACAATTCCTCTTGTCAGATGAGTAGGAAAAGGCAAAGGATTGTCTGTCAACATGGATCCAGAGGAAGAGCCTGGGTGACTGTGTCAAAATAATATCCTGCACAAATCATCCTGGGAGCTGCCGTGAGGCAAAACAGGACCTACTTAGCATAACTGTTGTGGATGGAATTAGCACCAGCTGTCTGATTCTAACCAGATTCCTAAACAGGCACAGGGGAAAGGGCAGTGCCAGTAAAAGATGATCTATGTGGAATGTCAAAGTGTGCTCAGTGTGTGGACCAAGCATGTAACAAATAGCAAAAATCAACCTGAACAAGTGCTCAGCACAAGTCTGGCCAACATCTGCCCCCACTGAGGGTCTGCAGAATCACCAGAGTGCGAGCTCCTGCCAGAGGAGCTGATGACCATCTTTTGGGTAACAGCTTCAGAAGCATTTATAGCTATTACCATCATTTACAGCCCRGGGCTGGGGCTGATCTCAGCAGTAAGCTGTACAATTTAGCTTCCTTTTTGCTCCTGCTCTRTATAATTCCTAACATTTTATCTTGCCAACTCCATACATTAGTCTAGGGCTGCRTGGTATTTTGAGTAAAGCAGAACATCCAAGGCCAAATGGAAGACCTAAAATAGTCTTAGGCCTGGTTTTGTTTTTCCCAATATCAAGGCTGCTGATTGAGCTACTTTCATCAGACACCCCTGATTTTGTAACCCAGTAATGTTGTTTATTTCATCTGTTCTTGCTAATAAYTTTTGTAATCACATGGGGGATGGATGGCAAAGACTGTTTGGAAGATGTCACACTGGCATCCCCCCGTTTTGGATTCCTACCTCTCGTCAGCTTGGCTTGTGCAGCGCGTCTGCCATTCTCGGCTGAGGCAGGAGCAGCAGGCACACAAATGGCCCAGGTGGAATATTCTATTTTTAAACTGATTTCTGCATCAGCAGGAATTGGAAGGTGTTCTAAAAATCTAAAAAGAACTTTAAATCTCTCTCAAAACCATTCCCACACGAAGCTCCCATCTTATTTCCCGAAGTTAAAGCTTTACTCAGAGAAATCTGCTTCAGGTGGATCAATTTCCTAGAATGCATTCATTAGTTACTTCTGGCATAGCACAGTGAAGGTGGAGTGTTACACAAGCAAGTAATRAAGCTACTAATATGTGCTATTATTAAGGCTATTAAAACACTAACTGGCGTTGCAAAAAAAAAAAAATGGTGTCATTAAACATATATTAGGGCTTTATAATGAACAATCAGCATGACTGGGCCTGTGCAATCTTGGCAAGCAGAGYTGGAGAAGAAAAATTTCACTTGGCAGCTCTGTGGTGCCAGGTCTGTGCTCTGTGTTGGGAAGTGAAGGCAGAGCAGCGAGGGCAGGGGGAGCCTGGGCTGCAGCACGAAAAGCAGGGAGTGCTCTGAGCTCTGTCTGTGCCCTGCTCTGTCACAGCACCTCTCTCCTRCAGGGAGCTCCTGGGCAGGGACAGGCATGGTCATGATGTGCACAGAACCGTGTCCAGGCAGAGTGTCAGGGCAGTCACAGCTTTGGAGGAGAGGGGACGGTGAGATGTGACCTGTGGGAGATGTGACACCTCTGCTCTTGCTGGTTGCCATCAGAAAGCTCCTTGTCTGGTGTGTTGGCAACCAGCTTTGCTAACTACTACTCACTTACTATTGCTTTTCAATAGCTGGAGCATTTCCTCCAGTGCTATCTGACAAAATATAGAGTACGGAAGAAATCACAGTTTTCATTACGAAGAAATGCATTTTGCTGGGGTTGGCTTGTAGATAGATTTCTCCAAGCGTGCCCATYTTTTTCTGACTGAAAATTTAGTGTGGCATTTCTATTCATGTCCATGGCTACAGATGAGATCAGATAAGTGACATCTGAGCATTGAATCTGACCTTTTCAACAAATGGCATGTCTATTCTGAGCTGATCCAGTGTGTCTCAGACACAGTAGATGCTCTCTGCAGATCAGCTGTAAAACTTCTGCCCCACTTCCCAAAGGTGCTGGACCACTGATCAAGGCATAATATGCTTGATCAATGTGGTGTGAAGGAATGACTGAAAATTCATAAAGCCAATGTCAAAAATAATTTAATGCCTATTGTTTTTAATAGTTGGTGGCTTTTAAGTTCCTCACATAATGTTTCCAACAAATGCCTACCCTTTTATAGCATGTCCAGCCTGTGAATCCTGAAATGCTTTACAAAGCCATAAATAGCCATTTTGCAAAGAGTCAAACTGCAGTCCAAAGAGGCAATTTTGCAGATGAGTGATGGCTGAGGCAYGAACAGGGTAAGAGCCCCCGGACCCCAGATGAACAGGCTATCCCAAAGCCAAAGCACGAACAGGTTCTTTCTTGCCTTACCACAACCTCCTGCAACTGTATATTCTGCAAAAGTAGTCACCCCCAAGAAGACCAGGAGGGTCCAAAGGAAAAATGGTCCTTTCTTCACCTCAGAAATCTGCTGTGCTCCCCTGGGGTCTTTCTCATGCTTAGTTTCAGCACCTGTGTACTGGCAGAGTTCTTTTAAAGTGCAATTATGGYRCTGCTGCACTCCTGATCCTATCTGTTCTCAGCAAAAGCAGCTAAAAGGGAGGAATGGTACCAGGAATGACATATGGTCCATCTCTATGGTGCACTWTCATTCATTCATTAAAAATAAAGAAATCACAGACTTGCATAAAAAGAACTAAAATCATGAATTGCAATCTGCAGGGGTTTTCAGAGTTTGCCACATGAGGTTATAAGCWGTTTATCTTAACTTGTTCACTAAACTACATCATATACTTTCTTGAATGCTTTCTAGCTACTMAAAGTAGATTTGATTCACCCTACCTCTCTGTACTTGTACATTGACTTAAAGCAACTTGAGCAACTGTCCTTTACTTTCAAATAAAAATGCCACACAAGGGTTTTAAAATAGCCAGTCCCACTGACTCAAATTCAAACCAAGTTTAGCCAGTTCATCGCAGCATTCCCAGCTTTCCCATCAGCCTGCTCCCTCTTCCAGCTGCTGAATTGAAAAGTCCCAACATAAGGACTTCTGAGGCTGTGAATCCAAGCCTCAAAAGATGGGTCTCAGGTTCAACATCTAGAAAGCAAGGGKGAACTCAAGCAAAAAGTCTCTAAACTTTCTGTGAAGTGGCCASCTCTGGTGACCTGCCCCACTGTCACAGGCTGTTCCTGGACCAGCCCTGCTCTTGTGCTGCAGTGGTGGGAACAGAGTCTCCCTGGACACAGAACTTTGGGAGAAGAGATATGAACCTCCTGTGGGGTGCCTGGTTAATGTCTATTTATTTCACAGTATTAATACCTGAGCTACAGGCATGTGAGTACTGTGTGAACTGTCTTGTCTACGTGCTTAAAACATTCTTGCATGTACATAATTCAACATAATGGAACTACAGTGCATGAAAAGGTATCTATGTTATCATCAAATCTATGAAACAAAAATTTGCCTTCAATTAGTTGGAGCAAATTACCTTTATTTACATGGCTTGCCTATTTATTGAATAGAATGCAGTACCTGRATTTTACATTTAAATCCTTAATTTTTTTATGTTCTGTGATTTTTAGGGATAGGTTACTTACCCACAATTTTATTGTGCTTTCAGAGGGACTCAATCTCTCTGATCAGATAAATAAAATTCTTTCAATTAGTCTTCAAGGCAAGTGTTAATGGAGAAATATGTAAAATTAATTTTTTTAGAGACATTTTCTCCTTTCAAATAAAATTTGCTGTTTCCTCAAGAGACTAGCTGAAGAAAACTCGCTTATTAAAATATTAATCAGAAACTGAAAAGTGTTATGAACAGAGTCTCATCTTTGCTCAAATCTGCCTAGAGAAATGTGATTACCTAGCTTCTCAAATAGACTCTAACACTGATCAACTCATTGCATTGGAAAACATTACAAGATAACCTTTCTAATCTTCTCATTGCTCAGTGGAAGATTTGATGGCGTAGAAATGAACAAATATGACTTATCCATATTATTTAATGTTTGCTGGGAATGGACCATTTTCAAAATCAGGTGAACTCGTCTGCTGATTGAAATGTAAGATTGACATCACCTTTTCTTATTCCAAACGTCTTTATTGAGTATTTATTCTTACAGTACCGTCCAAATCTTTTTCCAGGATGACTCGAAGAAACCACACGTTTTGTGACTCAGTTTGCCTTGGTAACTGAGACCCATGCTGGCTTCCAAGGCTTCTGAAGAGTTGTGCGTCCCTTCATGTGCCACGGTGCTCCAGACAGGAGCCTGGGCAGCTGGGGAGGCAGCACAGCAACAGGATCAACAAACCAAACTCCTCCGTGGGATTAGCCRGACCACACAGGGAGAGGGATCAGAAACACAGCCTGTGTACCCTGGCTGAGGCGGGCTCCCATTTGATTGCCTCCTGCCCATGAGGAGCAGGATTGGTACAATTCCTTGGCAGTTCTGCCCTTCAGAATTTCTGGGTCTGCACAGTGAGGTGTCATATTGGCCAGAGATTTCATAAATGTGCTGGGGCTGCCCGAGCACCCCCACAGCCACTGCTGTGCAGCATTGCTCGCCAGTGGCTCGTGTCCACTAAGGAGGCCTGGAACATGAGGTCAGAAGGAATCAGTCAAAAGTACAAACACCCTCACTTCAAGCCTCTGCCTGTCTATCACATTTCGGACTTGTGCCGTTTCAGGAGCTTGCAGACTTTCCAATGGCTGGTTTTCATTCTCTTTATATCTCTGATCAGTTTTCACAAAGTACCAAGTGCTTCCGTCTGCATTCCAAGGGCCCTCACCCCTCCTGATCTCAAATGCTGGGAGGAGGTTGGGATTGCTTTGTTTTCTGTGCCAAAGAGTACATGCTGTAACAAGTGAATGTGGGCATAAGTGGTGTGCCACAAACTTCACTCGGTGCCACTTAGGGGAGGACTGGAAGACCTGAACGTCTGCCAGCCAGTATAAAGGAAAGGTAGCCTGGGAACAGACAGTTCTGGTAGTTCTCTCTGCAAAGCCTTGTCAGCAGCAGATCTCATCAGAACCAGGTAAAAAACCTCTGTACGAATTTACCTATTTTGGTTTAAGCCTGCTGTTTGATCCGGGTCATTCCTAAGTGAAGGGTGGGGTTCAGGTTTATCTCACCTGGCCTTCAGCTGCTGTCCCAGATGGATATGGGATTCCTATGCACCCTGTGTCACACCTGTCAACCTTGTGGACATACCTGGGATAAAAACCAGTATTTACAATATACTCTATATAGACAAGTAAATAATCACCAAAGGTTTTTAAAAYTGCTTGCACTGGGGTTTTGTGATTTTAGTCTGCATAAATTTGTGTTTATAAAATAAATGTCTGTGTCCTAATACACAGGAGCACTCACAAAAATGGTTTGTTTTGCTCTGTTTGCGAATAAATGCAGAATGGTAGCAATCACAATGAACTGASATTCTTACACCTAGCCTGTAGATGTTACCAAACCCCTAAAAACTTCTGCTAAGGTACTTCCTAGCACTCTAGACTGCTACATTCCTTCAATACAACAGGGTTTCCTAGCATTGTCTCATCACCACTTGACTCCTCTTGCCTTCTGGCTTCTGGAGATCTATTTCACATTTGTGATTTGGTGCCATTCTCTGGAATTCTCAACTATGAGATGAGCAGAGAGTGATTTTCTAAGTGTCCTTAGTACATATCTCCTGGATATCTGAGGGAGAGTCAGATGACTCTGATAACCCCAACTCTATCTCATTGTATGCAACAGCCCAGTACTGTAGTTTCAGGTTTGGACACCAATAAAAGGTCTAATAAGGCTGGGAAGGAATTTGGTCTGAATGCAGGACTCTGACTGGAATAATATGCTCTGTAGRTAGGAAGGACTTGAGTTTTGTTATACCTGTGACTTCCCTGAGGCAGCCAGACTGTTATATAGCAGAATTTTTACTGAATGTTACTGTCCTGTGCTGCATTCTGACCCTCTGATACCTGGCTGTTGGGGGGAATAAGGGAGTTAATCTGACACAGAGACACGGCTGGAGCTGGGCATCCCTGAAACATCTCTGGGGCATGGACCAATAGCCCCAGGCTGGATTAAACTGGAGCTCCTGGGACATGGGCAGGGGGGAGAGACAGAAAGGCCATCAGTGACCTCAGGGCAACAGCAGAGAAGTGTCTGATCCTTTTGTCAGACAYCAAGAACACAGTGAAGATGTGACCTTCTGGCATGAGAGGAACTATATCCATGAGAAACTTTGGGCACTGTAACATAGRTACCTCTCCTAACACCTTGGTGCAGCAGRAGGAAGGCTCAAGTMCCCTAAACCATCACAGGGTGCCCTRTCTGRGYGTTTAKTCTGAGCAAGGCAGGGCAATACATTTAAATAATACATTTAAAACCAGGTCCATCCCTGCCAGGAAAGAACTCTGCAGGTTGTGGGTGAAGTGCCAAATCAAGACCTGACCTGGCCTTCTGTCCCTAACATATTTGGAGGCCATGTGTCTGTGTTTGTTTTTCACCTTCAAAAAGTTTCTTATTCATCATCTTCATGGGATCTGATGTGGAAATAGCAACACTAATTAGTCCTAATGCAATTTTGTTTCCTGACTGGAATTTACATGTTTTTAAACCTGTCTCATTTAACCTTAGAATTGAATGGAGACAGGTCAGTAATTTAGAGAACTAGAAATACAAAGAAAATTAAGACAGGCCTGAGGGAACCTCCTTTCGTAACAAGCTAAGAGTAACAAAAGAATAGCTCCATCACACAGATTCTCTGCTGAAAAGTTTGAAAACTCCTCCAAATAATAATCTTAATATCAATAACATCTTAAATCCCCTCAGTTTTAGCACAAAGCTTCTAATATCCTAATGAGCCAGAAAAAAAAAATTCAAAACTTTATGCACAGAAATAGCAAGTAACTTAAATTACACATTGCTTCCTTTGGAAAACAAAACAGCAGGACTCTGTGAGTACTGTCTAGTAAAAGCTGTATCTTCAAGTATACTGAGCATAATTTCATTAATATATTGGCACAATCTGTCAAATTTATTTACATGTACACAGAAAGACTGCTATAAACCACATTACAGCATTGGTTGCTGCTCTTAATAGTGCTAGTGTTGACAACAACACTGCATTTGAGTTTCAATGTGTACATTAATTCCCACTGTAAATAGCAAAATATCTACTTAACAGGGCATAAACTGGGGCTACAATATAAAAAACAACTCTGAGAATTGACACACTCAAGGCATCTTCCTACTAGGTTAATGACAGTAGTAATGGTAGGGAGATTAAAAAAATTGTCTTCTTCTCTTACAGAGAGACACTTAATGAAGAAAAGTAATGCTGGCAGGTGGACAAACTCCATCAGTACAAAATGGTAGAGTTTGTTAATCTATGCCAGCTCATCATGTTTGCACATGGTAATGGCAATAAAGGAAGACCTGTCACTCGGAGTTATTTTTATCAAGGTACTATGTTTAGCTTTTAGGCAGATGAGCAATATACTAAATAAAATAATTTTGTATTGTTATTCCACCACCCATTTTTTTTTTTATGGTAGAATGCACTTTACAGCCTGGGCAGGGCCTGCTATATCTCTGTTTAGCTGCACATTGAGGGCTCATATACCATGAATTTGTTTTTACCATGAGTTCACYTCCTAAGCAGAATAAAACAGCCTGCAAGACCAATCAACAAAGGAAGATTTTAGAGGTGAGAATGCAAAGGGTTTCTTTTTATTGAAGTCTCACCTGTCAAAATATACCTCTTCCTTTTCCTTCTCCCAAAGAGCAGCAAAAAGCCAAAAGTGCAACAGGTAGGACAGAAATTAAGGCAATGGCTTAGGARTTCTGTTGCTTTCCCATGGATTAATGTCCTGCAGAGAAGGGCTCCAGCCATGGCAGGACCCCAGCTCAGGGCAGCCTAAAGCTGCACAGGAGCAACCCAGAGGAGGAGAGGATCCTGCTCATCCTGAAGGRGAGCTGCTGGTGCCCTGGGCCAGGTTTGACCTTCAGAACCAGGGCAATGCCAGGGATTTTGAAAGAAATCTGCAGGCAAAACACAAAGCTTGAGGGGAAAAAAAWTTAGAACAACTGTCAGAGATCTTTATTTTCAAGTGCATTTTGCAGCACTTATGTCCTCTTATTTCTAAGGGATACAGATAATGCAATCCAGATGCCTCTCTGGCTATCACTTTAAAGACTCTCTTTTTTTTCAGTCAGGAAATGAAAAAATCCTTTTATAGCTGTTTCATTTAAAAAAATTATTTTGCTTTCAGCTTTTTAACTTCTAACTAAATATGAAATGAAAATGAAGTCATTTCAACTAACCAACAAACTTTTCTTTCCAGAGCATTTTGATATTTTGCAACTTTCTCCCCTTTTCACTGAGGCTTTACATTAGAGGAAAAAGAAACAATTACATTTATATCAGAAATATAYGTAATTAAAGGTAGTGCCCCCTTTTAATACAAAACAGCTTTTCTAGTAGCTTTATTTCCTGCACTTCAAATACTAAAGCCAAAATACTCTTTAAAACATTTGCTTCTGCACCCCTRCAGAAGGTGTTTAACATTTTAAAGCCTGAGATATTTACAATGTAAATAAACAGGTGACAGGGATATATTTTTTTCTAACATTGCACTGCAGGTTCTGTGTTCTGTGCTCAAGAATTTTGATTTTACCAAYCACCTCCAACTGATTTAAATAGAATTCAGGCTTTGAAAAGCTTTATATACTTAAGTGGCTCTGTGGGCCTAAATCTTACTCCCTCTGGTCTAATGTATACTGATAATGGTAATTCAGGGATTATAGCACTGAAAATAGGAACAAGAAATACAACTCAAATTCGAGTAAAAACTGAGGCTAGAGAAGAAGTTTCAGTAACAGTCACCTGTACCTTTCAGCAATCCTTATCCAAAGCCTAAAGAAAACTAAGTTTGAACTCTTTGGGGAAAAAAAGCAGAGAATTTTCTTTCAGCCTGTCACAGTCCATGCTTCTCACAATAATTTCTTTAAATAAGAAATAGAAATATTTCTGATACTCTGATGGTCTTACCAAAATCAAGAACAGAGAAGTTACTAGAAACTGCATTCAAAAACCTCACCTAGGAAATTTGCTTGGTTCAGGAAACTTATATGAGTTTCAGTTACAGCAGGACAGCTTTGTTTGCAAGCTGAACAAAGCCTCTGAATATTCAGGGCTCTGAATTTCCTCTTATTGATAAAAGCATTGGTTTTAATGGTTATACTTCTGTATATAAAATCAGATTTTTATACTTTAGCCAGCAGTTTAGGCAAGACAGAAAGTCTAGCACGTAAAAAGGTCAAAAAACCAGACACYGAATTTACTGGCTCTGGGCAGAATTGAAGGTTCTTCCCTTTGGGCTTTGAATGTTGTCAGTTTTCCACACTGCAAAGAGCAAATACCTCAAAAAACTTCTCTAAGGGTCACAAGCCAGCTRTTCCCTTCTATCCCATATAAACTATAAGACTCAACAGCATGTTGMTTTCCCCCACTACTATTGCCTTTTCTACTGCTTCACAAAACTAATTTTTCCCCCTCAGTTTTCTGCTTTCTTTCTGCAAGAATTCTCTATACCCCCTRTGAAAAGTCACGTTCAGTGACAGACATTCACCCATCGGCAAACAAAGCTGCTCTGAACTTCTGCTTGACTGAAATATATCYCTGTGAGGTGAGGGAGATAATAAAGTTTCTATTCCCGTAGAGAACCCTTTGTKTGAGGCTGCTGCACACTGTCCTGCAGAACTAAACTGGTCACGAATGCCAACAATTGCCACAATGGCTAAAGGGCTTGCAAGATTATTTGCATAATGAAAAATCTGTATTAATGTTAACTAATTAACTTGGAAAAATGACTTTTGAAGGAAAATATATTCTCCCTTTGAAAAACAGGAAAAAATGTGGAAAGTTCATATGATCRTTTTATTGCCAAAAAGGCTGAGTGTCAGGCTAAGGATGAGGGGAAAATTATTGTGTTAGAAAATATGGCAATCTAAAAGAAGAATGTAGGTCAAATGGGAAAATTTTACTTAGGATCTAATAGGATTGTGAATTCTTTGAGCAGAAATGTTTACACTGCTGTTTTCCATACAGACACATCAGAGTCTTGGTTATCAATTCTGCAAAGAATTCAGTTTACCCAGGCTCACAGGCTGCTATAGCCAGATTTCCAAAGGTAGGGATTGCAGAGAGTGAGAACTGGGGACAAGACACATGCCAGGCCACTCAGTACTGGTATTTGGGGGATTTTACACAGCAATGTCTACCACTCCCCTCCAAAGATGTAAATCACACACTGGATTATTAATCTATTCCCCYGGATTAATAGTTGCTATTCTTGCAATTGTCCTTAACGAACCAGAAAGGAGGAATTCCAGCATGTTTGGAGTGATTCCCTTCAAAATATCTTACTCTTCAGACCCTGGAAGACCAGGAAAACAGAGATTTTTTTCTTCAGCCCTTTTGTATGTGAACATGAGAAGAGGTGTGGGTTTACCCCCTGCATGTGCCAGTTCCTCTGGAGGGATGTGAAAGAGTGAAGCCAYAGGCTGGGTCACCCTATAAACCCTGGCTACCTGACCCGATCATCTGGGCCCTTAAAACACGGCACCCAAAGAGAGAGTGAGGGACTCTCTGCCTTCTGCCCACACTAGTTGTCTCTGAAATTGGTATTTATGGGTCCTGGGTAGCCTCCTCATTGTGATAAAGAAACTTCAGAGAGCACCCTGCCYGCCCACTCAAGGCCCACTGGCCAGCAGGGATTGTGAGAGACGCTTGGGTGCTTGTAGCTTTAGGCATTTTGCTGCCTGACACAGCTCATCTTTTACTGACTTAAAWTCACTTTTTTTACAAGCCCTTCAGGTCATTCACAGAAGGCTGACTCACCTTTGAAGATGGAAAWGTTGTAAATGCCAAACAACCTTGCGATTATTTGCATGCAAATTTACATTGTATCAGTCATTTACATTATAGCAATCAAAATGATAAGGCCAGAATTAAGCAGAAGGTCAAAAGTCAACATTTTCTGCCTCAAACGAATAYGCCATTGAAAAATATTCAACTAAGCTGAGTTTAGGCAGAAAAACCAATATTTATAGCACATCCTTTCCTCAGATATAAGACACGAAGCCTTCAAAACTACAATGAAGTTGTTACACCCTGCCTTCCTGTGGCTCCTGGAAATACTTCCATTCCAATTTTTTCATRAATTCCACTATTGCAGAGCAGTAGTTCCTGTGTTCTATTTACAAAATATTCCTCTCCCTCAGCTCATGGAAACATAACAGCCCTATTCCACTTCTTCTTCAYGTTCCAAATCTTTAGGTAACTCTAGACGCTGGTACTACTCCTAGCACAATAAATGAAAACAAAAGTGCTTTGATTCTGATGGCACAGGGTCAGATCCTAAGGCAAGGCATTTTATTTAAAAAACTGGTAATGAAGGCAATAAATAAATACATTCACATTCCCCCCTTAGTCAATATATACTTATTCACTTATATTTGTTCCTTTGTATTAGCAACCTATAATATTTTAGAGTTYGGTTGCCTTTTTTATCCTCCCATTCTATTTCTGAATTGTTCCTTAGTGCTCCTATGCAAGGCCAATTTCTCTTTCTTTCCCCCAGTCATAAAAAATATTGTGTTGTAAGAGGTCTTGACTMTTTTCAAACTATATTTCCATTCTGCAGTATTTTAGTTTTACCTTGCATGAGTTATTCACAAGTAGAAGCAAGAAAAGATCTGTGTCTGCTTGATTTTCCCTCAGAGACAAGAAGAGGCAGTGAATAAGTAAATTGTATTCACTGGGAACCAGAGTACATTTTCTGAGTTAGCAGCAGTTCTCAGGGAATTAGTTGTAGTAWATTGCTCAGGTTTCACAGGCCAGTGGGTATGAGATAAACTTAGTGGTAATAATCAGAGAAGAGAACATTTTTTTCCTTTAAGGGAGATAGTTGGAGAAAAAGAATATAAAGCATTTTCTCAGTGAAAGAGTTGTATCTAGGAGAAGAAATGCTGAAAGAGCATAGCAAATACCAGTGGCTAACAAAGTAGCAGCTTCATCTAACTGCAAAAACCCACAAACAATTGGATTTGGTGTAGCAGTGGGACATCATGAGGTAGAATCTCTGCACTTACAGCAATGCACACTGGTCTGAATAGAACCCTACCYCAAAAATATGTTAAATATTATAAGCAATTTAGGGCAAAAGAACACCWACAGGAATTAAAGAGACCACTATATACGTGACATACATAACTATATACACACATATAAAAAAAATGACTGATTATACAATGATCCCTGGTAAAAGGACAAAATCATAGGCTATAAGAAAAATTACTGTGGATACCAGAAAGGGGAGGATCCATCTTGTATCATGTCAAATGTTATGAATGAAAACAATGGATTCAGCCTAAGAAAGGAGGGAAAATCTGTTGAATATTAAATTAAAATAAAAGGTGTRAGATTATTTTATTCTGTGAGAAGCATTTGAAAAGAATATGTGAATTTGGGGGGATACATACATTTTCCAAGAAGAGACCAAGTGGGCTATTAAAATTTATCTCACTTAGAAGATTCTGACCAACATATCCAGGGAATGAAATGTCATTAACTTCAATATCATTGATGCTTTTCAATAAAAGAAGTTTATTTGGCACCTCATTCCTGTATTAAAATATATATATATATATATATATATATACACATATTACCATTGCCGGAATTATTTTTGATTATAACAATTGCTTTTACAGTGGGCATCTTTTGGGGCTAACTTGGTACAGGCAATGCTTTGACTTAACTGTCTAACACAGTATGCTCTTTGAAAAAGTTATCAACATACATGTTTTCATTTTACTTTTTGTCCTTTTTTTTTCTATTAAGTAGGTGATTATTGGAATTTATCTTAAAGTTCATTGAAAATTAGGCTAAACATCAAGTATTCAGTTATGCAGTATCTTGGAGAAAAAATAGATGAGCCACTAAACCAGACAATTGCTGCCCCAGTGGGYCCCCAGTACATCTTCAGAGTGTGCACTGGTCTCAAATTGAGCAATTTTGTGTGATGGTATTCACACAAAAGAGATGGTATTCTCCTTTATCACATCCTGCATAGTGCCATAGAGTGCAGAAAGTGCTTCTATCGCCTAGGGAGAGAAATTACTTTTCATTTTCTCTGKGAATAACTGACTACTTAGGTCTTGAATTCATCTACATACCTTACATTTCCTGTGCTAATTAGAGGCCTGCTCTCATTAGGTACCATCTGCACAMAACTTAGAGAGTCAGGCACTTCTGAAGGGTGATTCCTTCCCCTTCACCTACTGTTGAGGATTTGAGATGGACTTGAGGATTTCCTGCAGAGATGATAGCCTATGACAACTGCATTCCTAAGACAGGCATCTCAGCTAAATGCCTACAATTACCTGAAAAGGGCTCTATGGCATCCAATTTGTACAACTTCAACCATTTATGTCTGTGGGCCCAGTTATGTGTCCATGATTTACTGAGTCATTATTATCTCCTGGCAAGGCTAGACTCACGAGATAGATGTTGTACATAGATGGGATAAGTCATGCTTTAGGGGTTTCTGTCTCCTTCTGTCAATGATGGAGTGTCTGGAATAACTGCCTCAGAGCAGGGACATAACTTTTAGATGGATGAGAGAAATCTCATCCTAAACGATAAAGGAAAGTATCAATTTGGCAGCTTAATAGCACTCTTTTAGCTTGCCCAGAAGGATGAAATAGGCAGCAGGATGAAAACTTCACTGTAATGTTATGTGAGTATCATTTGAAGTTATTAGGCTCCAATTTGCCTGAAGAGTGGGAAAATAGCTCACTCTTCATTGCCATTAACTCAATTACTTCCAGCTGTACAGATTTTATGCCAGAGCACTGAACATTCACTATACAGATTTTATGTGATGAAACAGGTAGATTAGATACTAACTGGAAAGATTGGAACTGAAATTTGAACATAATTATGCTACCATGATTAAGGAAAAAATATATTTAACTAAGTRGATACTTGGAATCCATTAGGAGAAGAGATGGGAAAGAACCAGTATGGGATAAAGACTACAGGTTAAGGAAGATTTTMATGTCCTCAAGTCTTGATCAAGAGAGTGTCCTCTGGAGGTTGTCTGATTATCCCTTGCTTTCTTAGTCCTTTTCTAAGCCCTGGTGGACATGGAGAATGTGCATGTTCCTTCATCCATTTTAATATTTTTTCCATTTCATAACAATAACAATTATTACCATGTTTTCCAAATAACCTCCTTTAAAGTCCTTCCTTTCTTCCTTCTTGTATCCCAGGCCAGAACTCTGGCTGACCTGTGTGCCATAAAAGATGATTTGCTGAATACGGTTGTAAAATGGTTGTGTATCCTGTGTTAATCATAAGTGATTTACTTATTTGAAAATTAATTATTACTTTACTAAGCTTTCCTTAAAGATCTATTATGCAAAAATACCACTTTAATAAATAGAAATTTCTAACTATTGTCTAATCCATTATTAAATTTTCCTTTTATCTGGGAGCATGTGGATTCAGAAGCAATATAACAGCAGAGAAAAAGATGCTTAACATTTTTTTCTTTGCCGATACAATATTCAGAACGGGATTCCTACATTTGAATGATTTCACCAGTTACAAGATCTTTYCCTTTTCCTCAGTAAAGTAAGCATTTCCTTTATGTTCAGAGAAACATATTTTAGATGATTTACTCTGTTCGCTCAACACAGAAGCAAGAAATAGAAAAACCCCAACACCTAAAAGAACCTTACATAAAGCTTTTGAATTTTTAAATCTCTATCTCACTGTCACATTCTGTTTGTTTCATAATGATCTGATTACAGGTGATTTTGTTCAAAGTTCAAATATCTGTATGGTTTGAAAAGTGGAACTGAAGTAAGTAATTCACTCTGTTTTACGGAGGCATTCCAGAAGATGGTATATCATCTTTATATAGACAGTTTCCAAGCAAAGTCAAGCTTAGGAGAAACTGTAATTGTTCCCAAATGGCAAACTGAAGAGTATAAAAAGTACCCTCCAGAAATTCTCTTTCTATATGGCAAAGAATTAAGCTATTGGAAATCAAATGTAATCTARACATGATATTCTCATGGAAATTTTCCATTTCCTAAAGCTTTTCCTTTAGGRTCTAAAAATATTGGATACTGCTGTCTTGAGATGTAGTGCAATTTTTATAGCATACAACAACATTTTAAGACTATGCAAGATAAACACCCTGTGAACACTGTCACTGCTGCCTAGAATCATCATTTCACTTACCGTGGGTCTCCTTGAATGWATTTTGGCACTAACTTTTATGACTCCAACTAGTGCTTTTCATGTCTTTAACATGTAGATTGCTAGYCTGGGAAAACACTTTCCTTTTCTACACTGCTTTGCAATCCAAATGAACTGCTACCTCYGTAGCTTTCAGGACTCATTTAAATTAGTTCCCCAAGCAGGTGAAGCAGTTCCAARGCAGTTTATAATGCAGATTTTCTTTAAGGCTGCATTCCAGCTGTGTTAGATGTGGAAACTTTCTGGTATGGGAGCTAGCAGGTAAGGAACCTCCTACCCCAGTCCCTCTGAAAAGCCTTGATTTTTTCATTTTTTATTTTTAATTCAGATTCAGGTAGTCATTTTCACACAGAACATTTATGGCCTACTTTAATTGGCAGTTTTCTCAGCAGGCTCAGCAAATTGGACTCTTAGTTTTTAAAGGTAACAGACAACAGGGTCTGTTGCTTSAAGCATTCTTTTAAGATTCTTATTTAATATAAATAATGCATAAAGTGCATAAAGGCTTTGTCAGACTGGACATACAATGATTCGTATTATTGTTCTTAATATGGAAATCACAAGCAAATCTGGGTCTGATGTCTCACACCAGTAGAAACAAGTAAGAGGTATCTTCTAGTTGCTTGTGCAGGATGGACAAACCACTTCTAGATAGAGCTAATTAGAAACASGTACTGACCTAGCTCTGACTTCTTCAGAAGTGATATGTAAGCTAGTAACAGGTAAAGAAAATAAAAAAAGGCTTCTGTAACCCTTGAATTGTTTGTAATACAGGGCAAATATTGGTCATTACCTTTTAGTATCTACATCTCTAAACTTCCTTCCAGTGTACAAATAGCTATAGCAAAGCCATAATGAGTTTTAACTCTCTTTGGCTTTAGAGGGAGGGAGTGGGGAAAACAGACACACCAGACAAGTTTTGAATGCTCATGAGAAAGAACAGATTTAACTCCAAGAAGGTCTCAGAAAAAAATCCTTGAAATCAAAGTTGATCCTTAAAATCAAAGAATCAAGTTGATACATGCAAAGCTGAGGAGAACGAAAACCCTAAAAATCCACTACACTGAGAAGTACTACTGGGTGGGAACTGTTTGATCAAATTATTTGTTAACAAAAATGCCAATCTGTTAAAAAAAAAAATAAAAATACCTATCAGAAACTAATAGGGAATGTGGCATTCCTAAAGAAATTAATCGAGTTCACATTGAGTAGTCAAATACTGTTTCTCAGAGTGGAAATGGTGGTAGTAGCAGTAGAAGAGACACTGATCTCCCACTCCTGCTTGCTGTGCTCCAGTAAAAGACAGGTGAAGGTGATTTTGCCTGCTTACACCTGTGCTAGCTGTCTCTGCTGCATGCGTAGAGACCGTCCAGCTAAGAGATACAAGGGGACTGCAAATCCATTATCAACCCAGATAGAGATGGCAGAGCCTATTTCCAGGTACTCTCCTTCCTCCTTCCTTGTTCTTGTCTGCCAACTTTTGCACAAACCACTGCAAAGGAATAACCAGGAAACAAAGCCTCTTCCTTCATGAGTCTTGCACGTATCTTTGCTTGGGGCAGTGATATGTTTCTGTGTTTGGGTGAAGGCCAAGACTCTTAACCAAAGATAGTGTTTGCTGGTCAGTATCATCTGTCATATTCTCTACCCTGTAAAGATTATTCTCTGTAAAGATGGCTAATAAAAACATTAGCATTTTAGAGAAAGAGTAGGTGGAGAATATTAATGTGGATTTTGCATGTCTACCACATGAATAACACCCAGGTGGATTATATTTCCTTAACAGAAAAGAAATGTTCTGGCCTGTAAGACACACTCTGGTGCCAAAAAGTAAAGTGTGTCATCTGAGAACACGAGCCCAGATTTGCTGAGATCCAGTGGTCCTGGTATCTTAAATGACAAGAATTAAGGAGTCCAGGGAATGCTGGTAAGTGCCTCTTGTACTCTCTAGTATTTCCAATGGCAAAGTTGGTTAAGTTCCTGTTCTCTGCTGTTGGGGTGAGGATGTGTGCTTCTCTCTCTTCTTCCTAAGTGTGCCTTGAACCTGCACATGTGGGAAGGATCCTTTCCCAGATAACCACATGAATAGGCCAGTGGGCTCACTCTTGCTGAAGGCATGATTCCAAACATCCACTGTATTAAGGAATGTGGGTTCATTGGTATAAATTAGCAGAGATGCAGCAGTTAATTACCTGCACTGTCTGGGTGCTCAYTGGTGACACTTTGGGATGAGATAAGCTTCAGAAGCATCCTGGGCTATTGTCGTTGGTTTAAGCCAGAGTTTAGGTTCCCAAATCATTTCTTCTCCTTGGGTTGGATGAGGAAGGGTGTCTCCTTCTTTGGTCTTCTGTTAAAGCTGCTGCTTTCAATATGAACACATGATAAACAGGAATATATCTTTCTTGACGTAAACCCATTTCACCCAGATTGATTTTAGCTTTCACATTGTAAGATAGAACTTGAAAGTGCATTGGCATAAAATGACACAAAAGACAATGAGACATGAATGGCAATCAGGTAAATAGGAAGATTCTTATTTACTAATTTTTTCAATGCCTTTTGTCATGGCAGCTTGGGAAGGGATTAGAAAGATTTAAATATAAATTAGATCTGTCATTCTCAAAATGAAAATGAGTTAGTTATTCAAAATTGCAGGGGAAAAAAAGGCAAAAGAGCCTTCTGTGTTGCCTTTAAAAGCTTTGATCTGAGCCCTGGAAAGCGTTGAGTGCAAGCCACATTGTAGGAGGCTCCCAGGGGAGAGGTATGCTGCTCCTGTTAGCCTGCATAGAGAAGCACAAGTCAGAGGTAGCCTTACATATGCAAATGTGCCAGAAGAGGGAAAAAATGTAACTGCAGGAATGTGATGCAGTGTCCAAACTAAAAGGTCTGCAGACATAACAGCAGAGTCACTCTGCAAATGAGGTGGGGGACTGAAACCTGCCAGTTATTTCAGGGGTGGCTTTTGGGCTTAGAAGGTGCAGTGCAGAACTATCCCATACTGAGACCATCTCAGGTCCTAAAAATAGGTCAGGAAAACTTAAAAAAAACCCACCTGTCCTATGTTGAACAAATACACTGCAATTTTTCATGCCTTACCATTTAAAAATCCAGGCTGGTATCTCTGTGTTTCATTGTACACTGCAGGTAAATTGTTTTATTTGGAAATAAAGGTAAACACTTCTTGGTCTCCATTGCATGACACAGACTTACCCACAGGGCATCAAATTTCCCAGTGGACAGTGGGAGATGGCAGTGGCTTGAACTGCTATAACACAGAAGAGGACTCTGGTGCATTCAGGACATATTTCCACCTGGAAAGTTTATACACACTTAGGAAGGAAAACTCTCAGGTTAAAAACAGTATGCTCCCAAGCTCCCTGGTTTTCTAGTATGTTTAATGTACATCCCAGGGGAATGCACTGGTTAGCATGTCTCTTCCCCAGTGCCCTGGTTTCCAGAGTACAGAAACTTGGTGACAAAGGCCATGTATATTCAGGTCAGTTCCCTGACTCAGACGGTCAGACAATAAGATTTGAGGATGTCTACAGCATGTGCTTGTTGGTCAGATCTCTTCCAGACTTCAGTCCTAGAAAAAGATTTACAACTTCACTAGCACCTAAAGTGAATCTTTCAAACAAAAGAGAATGTTTGTAATGGCCCATCTCTCTAGGTAGCTGAACCTGTTACCATATGGCCAGGCTGGATGGAGTTCAGTCATAGCTCTCCAAAAAGAAGTTTGAATTGTTTAGGCTGGAGCTGGCAAAGAACTATGAAAAATAGCAAATCTTGACTAAAGAGAAATGAGCTGTAATTTAAGATAAAGGCAAGTGACAAAGTCATTCCTAAATGAGGAAAGCAAATTTTAGATGCACACAGAGCATGCCAAATGCATGTGGTGCTAATCAGAACTGCCAGTGCAACCTGAGCTGCCATCTCTTACCTGCCAGAGATACAACACTGTCTGGGTCTGACTGCGTAGGAGGGCAAAGCTCACCTATGGTAGGAATCCTGGGAGCGAGTTGGGGGAGTCAACCCCATCTTCTGCACGGCTGAAGGGAAAGAATGTTTGGAGTGATGAAAATTGGAGGACAATAAAAAATATTACACAAAGAAAATATGGTGTATGCCATCTAAAATGACAAAAAGCTTACAATATAGAAATGACTGTCTTGAAACAGAAATGGATTCCAAAGACAAAATTATTTTTTATGCCAGGGATGATGAAAAATAGTTTTTAAATTACAGTATTCAAAGTATAACAGAGGGTGCACAGCTCAAAACAACTCTAACTTGTGGCACCCCTGCCATCCCTTTGATGTGGGAAGTCCTCAACCAAGCCAAAGCACTGTGTGAGCATAATCAGAGCTGGGAGTTTAATAACAGAGATGGTAGGTTAATTATAAAGCTCCAGTGGTTCTGCCCAAATCCCTGTGACAATAGTCAGAGGGTCTAACGTGGTGCTCAGCTCAATGATCTCCAACCGTGGAAATCTTGGCACCTGCTCTCCAGCACAGGATCTCTTCCTGTGACCTGGTTTCACACCCTGCATGAATGCACCACCTGGGGGCATTCCAGATTCTGGCAAAGCAAAACGTGGTTTTGCTCTCCCCAGCCCGTTTGTTTTTTGCATCCATTGGACAAGTCACTGCCACATTGAAAAGCAAAATGAAATTCAACTGTATTTCTTTTTTTAGAAAAAAGGAACTCTTTCAAAGAATTTGTTCAGTAAACTAGAGAACACGGTGCAAGACCTCGGATGGGTAATGTATTGTTGTACTACTTAACTACAATCAGCCGTGTCAGGAGACACCTTTGATCAACGACCCTATAATTATGCTAAGGCTTTCACCAAATGATGAATCCCAATTGGCTGAGCCAGAGCCCTGCCTTTCTAGACAAGGGTAAATATTGTGTCGACTCACCTGTTCATTCATTTCAGCAAGCCCTGACCCGTAGAATCATTTAGGTGAGTATTTACTGATTGTTTTTATGCTGTTTAAATTTTTACTATTTTTAAATTCAAGTCTCAGGGAGGGAAGGTAAAATTTGGTAGAACTTTCCAGAAAGATTGTCAGAAGTCATGAGGTGTAACCACTTACTTGTGTTACACACACTGAATGGTGTGTGATCTTATCAGCTGTTTCTCTCTCAGTGTATTTTAACTTTTTTTTTTCAATGCCAGTGATTCATTGAACTATTACATACAAAAAATTACTCATTACCTCCACATATTTAGCTGTCAAAGGTATTGAATCAAATCTATGTAGACAGACAAACAAAATTGCTAAAACAATCTTATTTTAAATAAGCCTTGTTTCAAGCTTTTTAGGTTAAAATGTTAGTCTAGGCAGTTTTTCTTAGGGGGTGGGAATAAGTTTCCTTTACAGGTAAGAGTAGGATAATAGGGATTTTTGTTTCTTTAGGAATCTATTGGTATAAACTTAAGCCTGGGAAAGTTTAAAATGAAATTACTTCATGCTAGTGAATGCCTCCAATCAGGGGAGAAAGAAAAGACACCTGCATGTTTTCAACCTTTTAACTCTGGTAAATGATATGCTGCAGTGTAATAGTTTTTTTTTTTTACATGAAGCCACAGGCAGGCAAGACAATCCACATATCTGAGGTAAGAGGTTTAAGCCAAGAGTCGCATGTAAGCAATGGAGCACGTGCTGGGCAATCCCACACAGGTGTGGGCTGGCATGGGTCTGCACTAAAGCCTCTCAGGAGGAAAAATCTGAGAGGGAGGGAGGATGTGCGCAGCAAGAGCCAGGCCTGGATAGCACTCACTGTCCCATGGCAAATGGTCCAAGCTCCCTCTCTTAACATGCTGGATGTTAAGATCTCTTAACCTTGAAACCAATAGACACTGTGTTTCTTAGCTTTGCAATTTGGTCAAAGTTTGTGAGGGGGTTTGCAGGTTGTCCCAGATGCCGGTGGAGGGCTCAGGTGTCCCAGCTGTACATCTGCAGGGAAGGAACCAACTTTGCCACCCTAACTCGCGGCAGGTCCAAAAAAAAGAACACATCTCCTCAGCTGGGAGCCACAAGCCCCTGCTTTCAGTTCCTGCACTGTAAATCCTTTCCCTTAGGCTTTGTCCAAGGGTTATGCTAATGTTCTTGCTCAGGCAGGCCCAACTGCGCTCCTTTCTTCTTTTCAGCTGAACTGTTAATTCTCTGCATACCCGTTTCCCAAAACAATGCTCGATAATGCTAATGCCACCTTCATAAATCACTGGTTTTCTGCATAGCTTTGTACTCACTTTTGTTTTGAGACTTTGACATCTGTTTGCCCATCTCTCCCACTTATCTCCAGGGATGGGTGGCAATTAGACCGGCTCCTCAGTATTAGTGGGTTTATCAAAATAACAAAAGGCTATGTGAGGGCTGTGAAGGAACAGTAGGTGAAAAGGGACACAGTAGGAAAGAGGAATTACTCTTGAGGCAAGATTTATTTCTTTACTGCATTTTCATATTTTAGTCAAATTGTGTTTATTTATATACAATTGTGGGAGAAAGGAATATGGAATGAATTACAGTCCCAGGAGAGGAAGATTAAAAAGAGAGAACATTCAGGTATTGCAGAAGAGAACTTGAAATCACATACTGTGCAGACATATGTTAATGTACAAACTGGTACTGAGGTTAATAATACATATTTATTTCCAAGGATAATTYGCTTTGAAGACCTCCCCTGCTACCCTGCCTCCTGTTGCTCTAGCAACACCTTCTAGAGTGTGGCTACTGAAAACCCAGGAACTATTTAATCCATGCAGGTTTCATTTTCCCCAGGGGTGTTTCTGCTCCCATACATTTGAAAGCTAATGCCACTATCATCTTTCTTCAAGGTTTTACTTTTTTCTAAAAAAGATGGCACCGTTTTTTGAGTCAGTTTCAGATACAGAATTGCCTGTTGTGTAAATTTTAATACTGAAATACTTCTAAGGATTATGCAAAAGTCTGTCCTGGTCTCTTCTGCAGACACACTCCAGAAAAATCTCACCTTTTCCAAAGGCACAGTTACTTTTTTACAGCGTAGATAATATTTTTTTTCATAATTCCTAGATTAGAGTAATAGTTTCTTAGGGAGAGAAATAAATTTCTAACACAGATGTGAAATGCTCCCTGCTTTGTATAGAAATATACTGCAGTTCTTCCCATGCTGCATGTTTGCTTAGAGGGAAAGAATGTATGTTTTTCTGTTGGGTTCAGACTTCTGGTTTTCAAAATAGTATTCATAAGGGAGAGGATGATCATTAAGTGTTTACTAATAGCAGATTATAATCCTCCATATTATGGGCCACCTTCAATAGCATCTATACACTTGTAGGTGTAAGATTGTCATGTTTGGAAAAGCTCACTGAGATGATTGAGAAGTGCTTAGGAAGCCTGTCCTCACACTTTAATGTGCACAATGATCTACACTAAAGCTCTTTGTAAATACTGCTGTCCAAAAGAATTTAAAATGATGCTGGAGTACATGATGCTGCAGAAAATCTGACATTGGGCATCCTAAGTAACATTCCTAGTGGAATGGACTAGTGGAAGTTGGACTAGGTGAACTTTAAAGGTCCCTCCTAACCCAAACCACTGTATGACTCTATGAAAATTTGACTACTACTTTGAGAAGTAGTCAAAACAAAGAGGAGGCTCACTATATAAGCACAAAGAAAATTGGGTTTGGGCCATTTGTGTTTATTTTTTTTGAAGGCTTCTAATTAGAATTATTCATGGGATTTCAGTGTAATAGAGTGAAAAACATACTTGACTAAAAACAAACGAAAGAAAAACCAGTAGTTGCTTTTAAAAACTGGGCTGTGTTTTGCCCAGTATTCTAGGTTAGGATAGCAGTGGTGTAGCATAGTGATCCAAATATGCTCCCAGGTCATTCTCACCTTTAATTAGCTGCATATTAATCCATATTCATGATAAATATACAATTATATTTTTTAACACTATATTGACTAGTAATGGATTTTTCTTGCTACAGAGAATATATCTGGACTTGTTCTGCTGCAAAATACTAGAGATTCAGCAGACAGTGATTATTTTGCAGAGTAATCTCAGTGAGACAGAATACTTTGCAAAGTGACACATGATGGACTCTATTTTGTCCCTGACTCCTCTGCAATGGAAACCAGCATTACAAAATCTGAGTTCTGCCACATCTATTTATACATAACACAGCAAAGGAAATTTTTCCAGGTACTCTTGGAAATGTGTTCAGATAGTTTATTTGACTAACTTGCTAAAAACCAAATTAAAACATTAATTAACAGGTTAAGATATTTAGAATTTTTATAAAATTGCAAATTAGAACTTGCAAGAGAAAAAAAAAAGAATGAATAGTATAGAGATTTTTCTAATACATGAAGGCAATTATGGAACACTGCAGCAGTCATCCTAAGACTATGAAAATAATTTGGACATAATAGTAAAAACTTATAGTTTAACTCATTTAAATAAAATGAGTTAAACCCATATATTTAACTCATTTAAATAATTTAAAAGTTGTTTGACTTTTAAAAAAGTTTGAAAAGTTGTTGTATATGTATGTGTAGAAGGAGGTTTGTTTACAATCTGGATGCTCAGTTCCTGACCTTTAAATCACTGGCATATTTTGATTTTTTTTTTTTCCACAGGCAAGAGTCATGAATGCTGACACAGAAAATTCTTAGGAAGTTTATTCAGGTCCTCATGTACTCATTGCCCTGTGCTCAGAAATGGAACTCAGGAATGGGAGTAACCAATGATGAAAGAGATGATTTGTCAGTTCTGGATGATAAGGACAGCCACGGCATTGGGGTGTAGTTTGACAAGCATCTCTTAAATCAGAAATGCTGACTAAACTAGCCAGTTTTGCTGGTTCATTTACCTAATCATAAAAATCCCTTCCTCCTCTTTCAGCTGAAGCATTTTCAACGACAGCAATTCATTACGTGGCCTCATTAACAGTTGCCTTAGCCCAGCTAAGAAAATTATACTGAAATGAGGGTGGAGTTTTACAACCACTGTCACCATCAGTGCTTACCAAATTCTGACTTAACAGGGAAGTGAAGCTTAAAGAATTTGAACAATGAAGCTATATCCTCTGTGCAAACACCACCTTTCACAGGTTAAACCTGCCACTGGCTGTGTAGCACAGACAGTTCAGAGGTGGACCTTCTCTCTGTGGACCTTGCTATTCCTCACAAATGTTAATGTTATCATCACAACACCCATGTGTGTTTGGGTTAATTGAATGTCATTGTCTTTTCTTTAAGAAGTGCCAAAATTACTCAAATGGGGAATGCRATGTAACTATGTTATTCTTCCCTTTCTTCTGTGGCTGTTTCATGGCTCTGACACCTGTTTGTCATGAATAAGYAGCCCCTAGACAGAACATGCACCTCTAAAAAGGGTTGGAGGGTTTAACTGGAAGTTGAAACAGTGATACCATTCCTTTCATCTGGAAGAAAGAGTCTTCCAGAACAGAATGGATGGGAACGGAGTCATTTCCCACAGCAACACCACCTGGGGCACCCAAGGACAGAGCAGGACAGACGTCAGATACATTGATTATTTTTCATTGATCTATGAAAAACACGTGTTGACTTCAGACAGCTCTTCCCCAGCAGGGGGGGCAGAACAGATCCTATTTAGAGAAACTGTGAATGGCTGTAGCAGAATTGCTGGTAACTTTAAAAAATGCTTTATATTCTCCGTCAGGTTTGTTCCGAATGTAATTATGCTAATTTAATTTAACATATACTTTGTTCTTCTACTCCTCAGAAGTCTACTCTATTTCTCCTTAGGACTTAATCAGTGCTCACCTCTTCACAGAAGATAGGGTTGAGTCCTTAGACATCTGTATAACTTTACTTTTTCATAACCTTCAGATAAAGGAAAATACAAAACAACTTGTATTAAGAACTTAAATTACATGAATATCTCATTTTGTCTGTAACATCAAATTATTTCTACACTAAAGTAGCTAGTGTTTATATCAAAACAAAAGAATAAGGAATAAATCCTTAATATTTTGGTCCCATCTGCATATTTGACTACACACCCTACATCACAGCCTCAGGCATTTAAAGACTTAAATGTAAAGATTTAAAGAGCTAGATTCTTCTGTCCCATCAAAAACCGCAGTTCTACTTGCTGACTTCTGTATTCATATTTTCTTTGGTGTAGAGAAAAGACCAGCCAATTTTCACATCAGTATTTATTTTTTATTATGCCATTAATTAGTAGGCAATAACACATGTATTGTTTGCAATGCAAGAAACAGTTAATAAACATGAGAAGTATGCAATCTATAATCTAAAATAACTACATTGATGGTCTTGGCACTGGAAGTGTTCTTACATGCTGTTGTTCAACAAGAGAGCACAGTTCCATAACCCTCACCTTCTGCCTTAGAAGTCATGAAGAGCACCTCTGCTTTCATGTGTTCAAACCAAAATAGGGAAAGTGTAAGATTTTACAGTTTTTTGATTGAAATTCAGTAAGTGTAACTAACACTATTAATGTAGGAGTGCCAGATACTCATTTTGCTTATTGGCTTAAGTTTAATGGTAGCAGATCTGACTTGACTAAGCAATATCTAGTCATATCAAGGCTGAATGTGGACTCTCATGTCTAATTTTCATAAAAAACCTCAAAGCTCAATTCCTCTAATGTTTAGTGGCATGTTTTGAACATAAGTCAAACAATGACTTATAACCAATGCTTTTTGATGCAATGCACCATCCCTTTGTGGGACAGCACACAACATCCATTTGTGAGAAGTTTAAGGGCATGTATAGTACTTCTTTGCCTTTTGTTTTAAAACTCTCTTTGGTCAAGTGGAACCTTTTCAGAGTCCATCTTCTCAGGGACATGTGGCATGGCCCAAATTGATGTCTGTGTATTTACCAAAACAACAGAAACACACTTGCACTTTCAACCATGTGTATTTCTGCAGTCCAGTTTATGCTGTAAAAAATGATGCAATAATTAAACTGAGAAAATTAATAGGATTTCCTTTTAATACTTAACCTTTACAAGTGCCAGCTTTGGGAAAATCCAAAGTTAAAGCTTTTTGCCTAGACTAAAGGCACTTAGCTCCATCAATATGTACTTCCAGTCTGGTAGCCCCTGAGCAATTAGTGTTAATATATTGTAAAGGAATTGACTTTTTGACAAGGAAAAGGGCAGCTTTATGACAGCTCACTTAGACCGACATCAAGACTGAAGACAATAACATTTAGCAGAGCTGTCATTGTAAGGCTGGGATGAAGGCAATCCTTTTAACTGGAAATGATCACATAAAATAATCTATTAACTCACACCCAGTAGAGTACATCACAGCAAGATTTGGAGGAAAACCATTTCCCAATAATTAGTTAAATTAAACTTTACAAGATTTGCCAATAATAAACAAATTCTAGCTAAACCAGCAAATGTAGTATTCAAAACAATACTTTCCTCTTTTGCTTTATGCCAAGTCAGCCTATTACTAAAATACACTCATAAAAATAGAGCTTATAGGAACAAATTATAAAATGCGTGTTCTGTGGTTTTCTGACTTCAGTTGGGGGGTGGGGGTGTAAGAAATCTCTTACAATCAAAGACAGAGGAACAATAAAAGTCAAACAACCCTTACAGCTTCTTTCTGAGGTGATCCCACTCTCTTATGACAAAACCAATCACATAAAAGATCAGTGTCCTGGCAAATGCTGCTGTGTATCAGGTGGTTATGTGTGAAAATTTATTTAACTTGAACAAGCTGTATTTACATAAGTGGAAAATACAGTTCTCCAGAATTTCAGTATGGAATTCTTAAAGTTTGTCCAGGAAGTCTCCATCTGTATTCTCTCAGGAATTGTCACTTAGGTACAACAGAGCAGCCAGCAAGAGAGATGCTCTGTTGTACCTCACAGTTACAAACACGAATGGTGAAGGCTGGGTCTTGGCTGGAATGATTAGGAGATGGTAGAGTTCAGGATCTTGAAAAGAGGCAACAAAGCATATGGCAAGATCATAATCACTGCCTTCAGGAAAGCACATTTTGGCACCTTGAAGCATCAGCTTGGAAGAATTCCTTGGGAGATAACCCTGGAGAGAAGGGTCCAGGAGCTGACTGATTTTTAAGAATCACCTTTTCCAAGTTCAACAATCTCCACATACAGAAAATCAAGCGATGGCAGGAGGAACTCCTGGCAAAGCTCAGACATAAAAAGGAAGCACACATGATGTCCTAGAAATGACACGTGAACGAAAAACAGTCTGAGCTGTTGGGATGTGGTTAAGAAAGCCAGAGCCCACTTGGAGTTGAATAAGGCAAGATGTGTGAAGGGCTTCTTAGAGGTATAGCAGCAGCGGAAGGGAAAATGTGGATCTAGTGCTGAGTGGTGGGAGATCCAAGAGCAAAGGACAAGCAGGATCAGGAACGTTTATACAGACTGGACATATACAAGTGTATGGGACACAATGGTACGTGCCTGCAAGGAGCTCTATGTGCTGAAGAAGATGCTGATGGCATTGTAAGGTCATCCTTGGAAATCATTGAACAGTCACAGTGATTGGGAGAGGTTCCAAGGACAGGAAGAAAGGAAATGTAACTCCTTTCTTAAAAAGGTTAACAAAAGGAGATCCAAGGAGCTACAGGCTGGGCAGACCAGACTCATTTCAGACTCTGGAAGACTGAGAAAGTAAATAATTCTAGAAAACACTTACATTAGGAACAAGAATGCGGTTGCAAGTAGTCAGCATGGATTAACAAAGAGGAGATTAGGCCTGCCCAACCTGGCAGCCTTCTACAAAGAGATGACTGGCTTGGTGGACAAGGGGAGAGYGCAGGATACTGTCAATCTTAATTTTAGCAAGGCTTTCAACACTGCCTCCTGTAACACTCTCACTGATAAAGTACAAGTTAGGTAACCAAACAGTGAAACTGAAAATTGGCTGCACTGTCAGGATCAAAGGGCCGTGATCAGCCCAGGATGTACAGCTGGAGGCCCACGAAAGTCCATCTGGAAGCCTATTTCTAGTAAGGCTTCATACTAGGTCCAGCACTATTCAACATCCTGATTAATGATCTGAACAATGGGGCAGAGTGCTCCCTTGACACATTTACAGGTAATCCAACTTGGGAATGGCTGATATCCCACAGGATCATGCTGCCATTTAGAGGGACCTCTACAGACTGAAGACAGAGGCTGACATGAACCTCATGAAGTTCAACAAAGAAAATGCCAAGCCCCACATCTGGAGAGGAAAAACCCCATGCACCAGTACAAGCTTGAGAGCTGAATGGCTGGAAAGCAGTTGCAGAATAGGCGCTACAAAATTCACTGGATTGAGTAATGCATCTTTGCAGCAGTGGAGATCAACAGCCTTCAGGGTGGCATTAACAAGGGCACACACCATCAAAAGAKCAAACAATGTGTTTATTCCTATTAAACACTGATGATGCCACATCTGGAGTGTTGTGTCCATCTCTGACTCCCCTGTACAATAAAGCAATGGGCATACTGGGGCAAGTCTAGCAAATTGCTGAGAAGATGAATAAGGGATTATAGCATTTGTCATATGAGGAGAGGCTGAGAGAGCCAAAATTGTAAGCACACTCACTCTGATCCATGAGCCACTTAATACTATACCACTGTCAGTTTGACATCTAAATCTGATGCATACACCGTTTATTTCTCTATGGTTATACATTGTTCTTTTCCTTCAAAGGGGAATGATATTCAAACATTATATATTCAAAATCAGAAATGGTATTTGTTTCAGGGTTAGAAATTACATATGTGCAATTTCTTATTTTACATTTACCTCTTTTTCTGCATTAGGTCTGAGAAGTTGTTGAAAAGTTTCCTGCAACCTGAAATGACAGAAAGCCTTGTAGAAAGGACACCCCTATTTTACATCCAAGAAATATTGCTTAATAGGTATTAATCTGAAGAAATATATTGTATGATAAAGTTTTTGACAGACTGCCAACCTTCTGAACACCTAGAGAGCATTTAGTTTTTGTCTGATCAGAAGCACCTAATGTCACTGCACATGCTACAATGGAAACTGTAACACAAATGCAAAGTTTTGGCATCTGTGTTGGCTGTACGTATCCTGTAGCATCTGGTGTGGTGTTTGCCACTCTTCTAATTTCTTGCTGCTCATCCCAGAACATAAGAGCTCGTCCACTTGTTTCTAATTCACCTTTCCTTTCTATCTGGAATGCTCCTACAGAACTTTGTACTGAAAAGATTGGAGTCCAGCTGGACATGAATTTTTTTCCTCTAATTGGAAGCACACTAAAGACATCCATTGGGCAAAATATCACTCTCTTCTATCCAGACAGACTTGGCTACTACCCTTACAAAAATGAAGTCACAAGAGAGACATTCAATGGAGGACTCCCTCAACTCTCGCCGCTGGAGAATCACTTAAAAAAAGCCAAAGAGGACATCCAGTTCTACATTCCTTCTGATGAACAGCTTGGATTGGCTGTCATTGACTGGGAACACTGGAGACCTCTGTGGATAAGGAACTGGGGATCAAAAGATATTTACAGACAGGAATCCATTGAGCTAGTTCAGCAAAGAGACCTCAGCCTATCAGAAGCCAAAGCCAGAACTATAGCTAAAATGGAATTTGAATCTGCAGCAAAATCATTTATGTTGGAAACGTTGAAGCTGGGCATAGAAAAGAAACCAAATCGTCTATGGGGATACTACCTTTTTCCAGACTGTTATAACTATGATTACAAACAAAACCCACACAATTATACAGGAACATGTTTAGATATTGAAATAGACAGAAATAATGAGCTTAACTGGTTGTGGGAGAAAAGCACAGCACTTTATCCATCTGTCTATCTAGAGACAGCCTTAAAATCTTCCAGAAATGCTCAACTCTTTGTTCGCAACAGAGTTCAAGAAGCCATTAGAACTTCTTATGTCTCTAATTCTAGTCATCCCCTTCCAGTTTTTGTATATACACGTCCAGTATTCACAGATGTCCATGAGGAATATCTCTCTGAGGTGAGTGAAGCTAGACCTTAAATACTTCCAATTTATATGGCAAGAAATTTTACCAAGTGACACTTATTTAGCAAGTATACTAACTTGCATCTGGAAAAGAGTGTGCAATTTTGTATAAAAAATTGAACTAATCCATCAAAGAAATTCGATCAAATAGAACACTAAGACATCTATTTTCAAACCTTGCTCATTATATTTATCAAATAGTGTTTTATTCCCTCAATTGTCCTTACATGTAATGAAATATCACAAAGCTAGAAAACATATTTAGCACACTTAGGTAGAGGAAAGAAATATGAGTAAAGTTTCCCAAAGAGAATTATTAATACTGGGCTTACCTAATGACTATTTTTTAGGTTATAAGAAAAAAAAATACACTAAACAAGTCTTTCTTAAAAGGTGTTTAAAGCTAATGAGAAAGTTCTGTCCTTAGCTGCACTCGAATAGCTTTTTAAATGGTAGGCCAGCATGTCATGGGTTAGTTAAGATTAGGCTCCGATTAAAATCCAGTAATCTCATTGCTGTTCTGGCTTTTCTCTTCATATTTTTATAGACAACCACCTATCAGAGATACCACCAGTCTGGGGAATCTCTTCTTGGTGTTCCAGCCCAGGAGGAAAGGGAAGATAGAGGCTGTGGTGCTAGTGATGGCATTGTATCTCATGTCCTCCCACATTTTGGATAGAGCATAAGCAAGTGTCCTCAGCTCTGTGGATACTTTCAGGGAGCAAGGGGTACTCTGAGGGGCCTCACTCAGGTCCGAATTAATAATTCAAATCATTTAAGGTTTACATTAATACTATTTTTTGTGTTGTGCCCCACAGTAAGTTGCTTTTTCGCTGTTTCTTTTCATTATCATAGTCCTCTTCCATCTCATAGAGGCCTTAACATTTTGCTAGGACTGGACTAATAGCTGACCTTAAAAGGAGAACCGAACAGAAACAAATTTCCCAAATCAATCTCTGTAAAAGACCAGAGACATTCTCTGGAAAAGAAAGATTCCTACTCTTGAAAGTTCTTTCTCTGGTTACTTTTCTGTTTTAGCGCCTTCTGGTAGCAGGAATTAAGGTTAAAAAAAAAAAAAAAAAGCTAGAGTTTCCAGGATCTTTATCACACAGCACCACTGAAACCAGTTGCTACCAGCTCTGAGCAGCCAGAAGGCAACGCAATAAAATAAACCTTAACACAGTTGGAAGAATGTATGCCATGTGCCTAACCACTGGCTGAGTTTTACAGCCTTGTTTTTCTACCCAGATGACATGTATAAATTGGATATTGCTGGCAACATTTTCTGGCGTTACCTGTGCAACTTAGTTCCAGGATAAAATTGTGCAGTTGAGAGCAGGACATTTGCATTGTGTATCATTGCTTGCTGTCTTCAAAGTAGTTATTTTGCATATGTCATTTACAATATGCATTTTATTATTTGCCCTTATGTTATAGGTTACTTACATTTGTATGATTCTTTGCACATTTTGCCTCAGGATGACCTGGTAAATACCATTGGAGAATCTGCTGCGCTGGGTGCTTCTGGAATTGTGATCTGGGGTGATCTGAATTTAACACAAAATAAGGTATGCCAGATCAATTATTACGTGACATTTTTCAGGAGAATTAAAGTGAAAAGGATGTAAAGCATTATGATCAGTTACATAATATCTTCTACTTTAAAAATGATGACTCCATAATGGCAGCAGATTTTTGTAGTCAAAACCCAAGCACATCTGAGGCCAACATTAAGGTCATCACACAGAACAAGAGTCCAGTCTTTCAAAGTATCAGTACCAGTAGCTCTGTGTAACTGGACAAACTACTATGATAATTTAGGCAAATCAGCACTTCTTTAATTAATATAAGAAAGAATTCCTGTATCTTCATTTCATTCCAGTCATGAGGTAAATAAAATACTACTTGAGCTTGCCCAGAACAATTTTTAAAAGGCTCTTCTGCTTTTTGAACTGTTGCATTTGGAAATAATATTTCAAGCACTAGGAGGAGCCAATCTGTAAAAGTTCAGCCCTTGCCTGTTCTGTGTATTGTAGGTACTACTTTTATTAATTTCCTTGTATTAAAGAGCTGAGTCAGAAGAGGAAAAAACTCTAGTTTGTTTAAGGAAGGGGAAATACATAGTTTGAGAAACATTTTTACAAGGATGTTCTCATAATTCTTTCCAGGTAGCTCATTCTTAATCAGGTATGTTAGATATGACAAACTATTGTATGGGAAGACTCTTGTGAAGTCTTCTGAGTTCAAAGAACTGAAACGCTTCATCCCTACCAGACCTGTCACAGAAAGCATGCCCAAATAAACCTGCATAAGTCTGTATGCATCCCACCTTGACGTTTTTCAATGTGCCTGCCTTTGAGAAAGGGTATCAGTTGCACATAGAATATTTTTTGCCCATGATCTCAACATCAGAACACATATGACCAGCAAGTTTTATTGTTTGAATTTTGAGATTCCTTGTGAGAGAAAAAGACCTCTCCACAGCCCAGTCAGACTATGTATTTGTGCACTAATTGTACCTGATTTTTTTACAGCTGTCACAGTCACTAGCCTTTCAGCAATGAAACATTACTGTAAGACTGACTTCTGGACCAACCAAAATTTCTTGGATGTATTTTTATATATAACTAAAAGAAAACCAAAAAACATATGTATATGTTGGATTCACCAAAGTGATCTCCATGGGTATAAATATTAGGTGTATCTATGTGTGGTATTGGGCAAATGTCCACAGTGCCAGAAACAGAGTTCCCAAACTATCTGATTGTTAAACAGTTCCAAGAATGCACAGCATATATGCTAATTTCATGATCAATTAGAATGACCAATTTTCGCAGCACACCTTCAATTTGACCATCCGACCACAATTCTTTTCATTCAAAAATGCCATAAAAGTTTCCTACCCTGTAGTCAAGCTATTCAGGTCAGGGAAAAACTGGAAATTTTCGCAGAGATGACTTGACAGAAAAAAGTATTTGTTTAGGCTGAAGAAGTAAGGTTTTTTCCCAAGATCTCATCAAACTATATAAGACTTAAAAAGGAACTTCAATCCTTCATGAAACTTCTTTTACATGCATCTGATTCAAAAAGTTACATGAAATATAGATACAAAATGCAAGCTAAAAAACAACTGCTTTCTGATCTAAGTGCTTTTTCTAACATCTCCAGCAACTACACAACATAAATTTGCTGTGATCCTTGAATTTTGTAACTTCTCAGAAAAACTTGCTTCCAACAAGGAGTTATAGCTATTATCAAATCCTCAGGGGAAATATTTATAGATATACACTGTGGTACTGTTACTAGAATGACAGCATTTTAATGGTTTCCATACTAAACTGTGGAGGTATAATGCTCTTTTCACAGAACACCTGTAGAACTCTGGACAACTACCTTAGGAGAACTTTGACTCCATACCTCATCAACGTCACAATGGCAGCCAAAATATGTAGCCAAGTGCTATGCAAAGACTCTGGAGCTTGTGCACGGAAAAAATGGAATTCCAGTGACTATCTTCACTTGAACCCTGAGAATATTGCAATTCAAATGACAAAGGATGGAAAATACACTTTACAAGGGCAACCATCGTACCAGGATCTGCAAACATTCATAGAAAAATTTGATTGCTATTGTTATGCAGGGGACAGATGTGAACCTAGAACTGATATAAATGACATTCATTATCTCCATACTTGCATTTCAGAAGATATTTGCATTCAGATATCCTTAAATTCACTTTTTAACATGGAAGCCTCTGAAGAAAAGATCCTGTCTAACAGAACTGCATTTTCATTTACCTCTGAGAGTAAGGTGACATTATCTACACATCCTGAAATAGATTTCCAATCTACCTCTGGAAATAATATACTTAATATAACAACTGCAGAATACAACACTTTTACAGCTGCCAGTAGCTGTGATTTAGAAGAAAATGATACTCGTACTTTCAGCAGCTCTTCATCCTATAAGATAGGGATGTTTGATCTGCTTCACTTAATTCTRCTTTTGAGAACTTTAATATAAATGGCCCATGAAAGTGAGAATATTCTTTTCCCTGGATATATTTGAAATTCTAATGCTTTTATTTACTAAACAAACAAAATAATTCCTGAAAGGTTTATAATCTTATCTGTATCAGGTAACCTTTTCTAATCCATAGATGACACTTCATCTTGAATCTATTTCTTCAATTAAGTTCTATAAACCACTATATGTGCCAAAGATATATTGGTCTATATATACTGACTATACCATATGAGAGGATAAGCCAGAATTACATTTTTACCAACAGTTTACATTTTTAACTATTTTGGAAAAAAAATGTTGGCAATGCTGTCTTATGTACTTCAAGTTAAGACACTTAAATATATCATATAAAAAAAAAAGTTATCAGGTTTGATGCTCTGTGCAAGAATTCATTTCATTGCACATCAATGGAATAAGCTCTTACAAATATTTGGTTTAACTTTAGATCTGTGAGGCTTTGCAGCATAAAACTTATCTGATTAATGTAATGTTCCTCCACTTTTAAAAATCCTGCAGGTTTTCTTTTAATTGAATATATTTGTAACTCTTCAAAAGATTCTAACTTCAGTGTGAATATTCACTTTGAACATTACAGCTTCATTAGTTAAAATTTGAGCTGCAGCAGTTTATCCTTGCTTCTCACAAACCTCCCTTATGTCAGATGTCCCTTTCTTGGTTTCCAGTTGTTTTGTCTTGTCAATACTCCCAACTCATCTGCTCTCCCTGTGCATTCTCCACCAGCACTGGTTTCCAGTCCTAGTTTCTTCATCCAGCCATCCCTAGGAACTGGATAGGGCTGTATGTGCCATTTGGACAAAAGTCTGAGTGTGGGACTTTATGCCTCATTATTTCCTGAGGAGTCTCCTTGGTGGAAATCAGTTTGCTCCTCAGGAAAACCCAGCACTGGAGGTAGAAAGATAAGTGTCACTGGGGACCTGAGACTCCCTTTATTCACTTCGCATGGTCCCCAATCTCAGGACCACCTTTTTGATTCAGTCTGCTGGCATAATTGAAAGTATTTGCTTAACAATATTCCATTGCCAAAAGCAGTATGAAAGTAGCAGAAATACCTCAAAAGAAAACTACTCTCAGTATCATACCAGGAGTCTAGTTATGATTAACATATAGTCAGTTTAAGCATTAAGAAGCAATTTACTGCAGTTTATTTGATAAAATAACCTTTTCAAACTATTATGTCAAACGCTTAATAGACAGTTGGCCTTCTGATGGGTGAAGAGTGGCTGCTGGCATGGATACATTAAAAATCTCCCTAGAGCTATGTATCATCTGCATAAATAATTCACCACCTCCCACAGATACAGCCTGCCTCACTAATGAAAATAACCAGGAGTTCAATACAGTGGCCATTTACTTATAAAAAGTTAATTCCTTAATTTAGCAGAAAACACATATTACATCCATTCTCTTTGAATTTTCAGGTTATTGGTCATAACAGAGATGCAGAAAAATAGACGAAGCCTTTAGACTTAACATGGAGAAATAGTGTTTTATGGCTTTTGGACAGCAAGCTATCAAGAAGAAGTGACAATTTTCTCATTCCAGTTACAGTGATAAGTCCACTTATCACTGAATCAAAGCTTGAAAAAATCACTTGAATCAAAGCTTTTTCTGCCATTAATGTTCCAAGTGGAATCATGAATAAAAAAATATATGTGTAGCAGATGATTCAGGACAAAAGAACCCATCTGGTTTCAATCCTCTTTGTAAAATCATGCTTTTTTCAGAGAAGTTTTGATACTGGTGATTTCATCTTGGGTAAAGAAAAGGCATAGTTTCTAACTCCTGTGGCTGAACTCCCTTTACACGGCATTTGTGGTAACTATCAAAGGATTTCTAAAAACTGGAATCATTACTGGTAATGCCTTCACAAAACTTGTATAACTTACATGAAATTCTATTTTTTTTCACAACGCTTTAACATGGCTAAACTGACAGATACTGGATCTGTAGCACTTTGTGGCAAGACAGCTCGCTGGTTCACAAAATCCACAAGTGTTGCCATGAGTACTTTTGACTATCAGCTGGGTAATAGCGAGCAGAATGTTTGTGATGGTTCAAGCCGGAAAATACCAGAAAAGACGGAATGAGAAGTTAAAATCACGGAAGAGTGAAACAGAGCACCCAGGACCTCCCCAATGCATGCAGARGAAGTGAACTGCAGAAGCGAAAGAGTGAAGCAGTGGGGAATGTGGACAGACCAGTCTCTTCCCATTCAACAGTTTTTATCTACCTGGTACTTAATTTGACAACCATTCCCCAAGGCTCACTGTACAGAGAAAGGAACACACTAACTGATATGTTAGACGTATTCATCTGATCCCACCTCTTTTTTTTCTTGAAATCAGCCAGGACCAGAAAAGTAAAAGGAAGATGAGCAGAAAGCAATCTATTGCAATAAACTGTGCTTTCCTAAGCTGCATGTGTAAGCAGCTATCTACCTTTTGCTCTGATGCACCATGCTTTGCCAACCACCTTTCAAATGTCCATTCAGGATTATTAATTTTACCAATGTGTATCTGCAATTAATGATTTAAATCCTACAAAATTCATGATTTAAGTCTGCTATGTATTAAATGACAGTATTTTCAAATGTATAATTTTGCTCTGTAGTATATCTGTTTTACCTATGTTCTATGATAGAGTCACCATGGAGTCAATGAGTTTCCATGGAGTAAAAGGAAAAAAGAAGGAAAGGGGTGCTATGCCTTGCATTGCTGGTGACTATCTCATATTCAAAGCCAAACTTACATTCTTCTAAAGTGGACCCCCTTCCAAAGAGATTTTCTTACATTCTTGGAATTTCCTGTAATCATTAGCTGGCCTTATAGCTTTCATTTCTTGCATTCTTGTATTTTTTAAAAGATTAAATACTAGAGGAACAGTTCACTTTGATTGCCATTCATTACTTTGTATTTCTCCTTTCTACAGAGAACTCAGGCTGGCAATATTTAGGAACAGAGAAATGCTAAAGTGGGTTTGTGAAAGGGTCTGTTTAAGTGAAAATTGTTTAATACCCTCCTTCAATGTTTTGACATTTTGCTATAATTTTAACTGAAATTCTGTTTCACTGAATAATCTGGATCTAGTTAATTGTATTGCTTACTCTGGGACATACAGAGATATTGCTACTTCAAAGAGAGATGGCAACTGGCACTTAAAGAATCTGAACAGACTAGACTATGTTTTCATACATAGTCTAGTCCTCACCTTACAGTGAGGATAGATACATACAGCAGTTTTTTTGCTTTTCTGTGTTAAAAGTAACAACACAGAGAGATATTTTGAGAGGCCAGCAAGATCACTGTGTAGACAGCCTAGAATGTGACTAACATCCCAAAGAGTTCAGCAAAATTTGCTTTATTCCCTTTATTACACAGGGACACCCTGTTGTATATATCAGCCAAGAATTGTACAGAAGATTTCAGACCTGTGCAATATGTACTAGACAACTTCCAGGCAGATTAGATTTCTACATGCACCTATCCATCACTTTTCAATACAAACAACAAGACAGTAGAGACAGTTACATAATTTTAAAACACATTCTGTTATGGAGCACTGATGGCCTTTTTAAGTTGACAACTAAATTCCATCCTTTAAGCATACACACCTAAAACTCACTTGAAAGTTTTTTTCACACTATGCTTGTGCCAGCTCTTTTGCTCTGGCAAACAGCCATTCTGTCTAAGCCAAACAGCCTGCAAAATCAGGGCACCAGACTTCAAGTTGGAGCAATGAGTTTCATTCCAAAAAGATAACATTGATTAAAAAAAATAAATTATTGTGTGTCTTAAAAAAAGTAATGCTTTATTTATGATCTATTTAGGATAATGACTTCACTTTTCCTAAAGACTTTTTTTTGTTGCTCTTTCTTGGCGTTTTTTCTCCTGTGCTACTGAAAACCATTGTATAGGCGGCTGGAAACAGATTCAAAAAGCTAACTAGTCTAACTTTGTCCCTTACCCCTTTCAAATTGTTCCCAGTGTGTGGCTATACCAGACTTTCCTGTCTGTTTTTCTGGAAATACTTTTTAATTGAAAATTAACCCCGCATCACAACATTTTTCATTATGATGACCATGTAAACATGCTGTATTTAAGACTAATTCTAAGCTTTTTGTGTATACCAGTCAAGGATCAGGATCTTTACAGAATATTCTTTCACATAGCTGTTCTGAACCTCTTGCAGCTACTCTTCTTTTCACTGTCACGACCGCTCAGGACTGCAAATGCTTCCCACATTTGTTGTCCCCTTGTTATATACAAGAAGTAAAGGACAAGAAGGTAAAGGGCACCTATCAATATTAGCATCCTTAAGGGAATAACCTAGGATTTAACTATGTTCACTAATGTGTTACCACCATCATGCAATATTGATTATAGTTCTCCTTGGCCAGTAGTAATTAGATGATATTTTTCAGTGTATGCTTGTATAAGCCTTGGTTTATAACTGATAAGGTATTTTATTGATTAGTAATCAGACACAGGCAGTATGAAAATGAATGTGGATCATTACTTCATATATTTAACCAACATTTTGGCTCTGTACATACAATTCCAGAGAGTTGTGTTCAGCACCATACATATGTGGACTCTAGACAACATGCAGTCACCTGTCTTTGCCTTTGTTTTCATATCAGGAAATATATTTATTCAACAGAACTTCAAGATCCTGCACAAGAAATATACCATATGTTGGCAGTCTCATGGAGCACACTGCTCCGTCAAGCTAGGTTGAGACTAGCAGGTTGAGACAAGATGACAGCTTGCCTGCGTCAAGTGATGATTTCCTGAGGCAGGGACAAAACAACTACTTGTTTTAAGGGAGGCGTAGAATACTCTTCAGTCCCAGAATGATAATATGGTTAATGTCACAACAAAGTACAAAGTATTTTACTGCTGGGATAGCCAGTAATTAAGAGCACTGGAATAATAACAGACTTAGCCTATCTGTAAATACTAGGCACTTGGTATATACTTGCAGATACCAAGTTTAAGTATCCAAATGAGTTAAAAACCTTAATCTGCCACTGTAACAGTCCTTATATAAATCCTTCTTCACCCTTTCCCTCACCAGAGCATGACAAAAATTTAAGGTACATACTAGAGCCTCTAGGGCTGCAGCCAGCAGAGGGCACAGACGACACATGCAGAGACTGGCAGGTACCTTATAAGGCTTTCACTGAAAAAAGTTCAACACAGTCTTTCCGTTCCCTTCAGCAACACAGCTGCTTGACTCCTACCTACAAACCGAAAAGATGACTAGTCCCTCCCTAATGGAGTGCCTCATTAGCAGAAAAAATGCATGTCTTATTCTACAGGTTTTTTTTTTTTTTTTCCCCCAAATATCTGGTTATATCAGAACAAACCTGAATATACCAGTGAGACATTACCTCTTCTCATGCTCTCTTCTCGGAGATTTCATTCAGCTGAAGGCTTCTTCCCCTTAAGATCTAACCCAGGGAAGTGGTTGAGTCACCAACCCTGGAAGTGTTCAAGAAACAACTAAATGTGGCACTTAGTGCTGTGGTCTAGTTTACAAGGTGGCTATTGGTCAAAGGCTGGACTCGATGATTCTTGGATGTCTTTTCCAATGATTCTGCAGCTGGGCACTGCATGGTGCCATAACACTGCTAAACTGGTCCTGCAGTGTGTCAAACTCAATGGAAAAGACAGAAAAGTAAAATACTTTATCAGTGGTTAAATATTTCCCAAAAAGATTAAGTGGCTTGTCTGTCTACAGTCACACAAGATAACAGATGGCTTCAAGCCAGAAAAACAAATGTCCTCTGAGCTGCTAATTGTTCCAAGGCAGCAATATGTTTGCATACAATATTCTATTACCAAACACTCTGTATAATGAAGAATGCCTTCTATAATCATACAGTTTTGAAAAAGATATGACAGATTTTAGAACAATATAACAGAACTTGGAACTTGGAAAAACACTCAAGACACTATAAGTCTTCAGTCATTGTACAACTGAATCAATGTTTTATACTCTATCTGTGCATCTTCTGCCAACCTTTTATAAGAATATACCCGAAATGTATTTTTTCAGACTATTACTATATCTACAATATATTGTTAATTAAACTTCCATCACTATGATACTCAAGCACTACTGAAAAATTTAATATTTCTTGCAAAAATAGAGACTGCTCAGTTTTATGTGAGTTGTCCTCCATGCAATAATCAGAATCACTTCATTCCAGAAATCACTCTCACAAATGGACTGTTTTTATTTTGCACATCACCAGCTGAGTGATATATGGAGATGGGGAAATTCTTAAATTATCAGTTTTAAGGCACCCAGAAACTTCAATGTGAACTTTTCCACCCATTTCCCCAGTTAGGTGTAATGTAAATTGTAAATGGTAAATCTGTGACTGCTGTGAGGATGCACCTATGTGTCGAGCTATGCACCTATGTCTGGTTGCTATTCAGAGACAAGTAAACAACCAGAGTTCTGCTACACTCCCCCTCCATGCGGGGTCTGAGCCGGTTCCTTTCACTGCTACCAATTTTCATGAAACTTCAAGCGTTATATCATGATTTGAAACTTCCGAAGACACTGTCACTGCCTCAATTTTAAGAGTGGCATTCAAAATTCTGACTCTACCCGAACTACCAATGCTAGGGATTAGCATTAGGAAAAATTGACTACCTGTAGCCAGAATGAAACCTTATGCTACCAGGAAAAAAAAAAAAAGAAGGCTTCTTTTGTTTGTTTGAGACTTGCCACTAAATATAAGCTCCGGAGGAAAGCAATCAGATTTAAGAGAAGAAAGAAAAAATAATTCCCAAACATTACCATTAGGTGGCAGGGCCAGCTCCAGCATCCAATTTCCTTTTGGAATATGCAGTTCAATTTAAGAGTAGTAACTCAGTACTTTTAGAATTACACTACGAGTAGATTTGACTGTATCTAAAACCAGGACATAAAAAACCATTAAGTTTTTCACCTCTGCAGCTAGCCCACAACCAACTGCTCTTGAGAGCAAAGTCTCAAGAGCTTCCATATCTTGTGGTCCAACTGATGTAACCAGTGAAGTTTTGTTACAAACTGCATTCTCTAAATTGCTGAATTATGTCTCTAAAAAGACCAAGAAAATCAAATTTCAAAAGGCTTTGATGAATGTGCTATGTATCAACAGCAGAGGTATCCACATGAAATGTGTACGGGTCTTGTTTATACCTGCATGAATATCCTGTATCAACCAATACCACCAGCACCTGTAACCTTTCCAGAACATCAGATTTCAGTAACAAGTTCTGGGACTGGCAAATGGATCCAGGAGAAGTGTTAGCTCTGTGTTCATGGGTAAAACAACCCTTTCTCTAATGCTCTGTGGCAAGACTGTATTCTGAACATCATTTATCCAGTGCAGGCAGAAGATTCTTGGTGAAGTAGCATGTCCCGTCATTGACCACAACACAAAGCGACCATCACAAGCATCCCTGGAGGCGAGGAATCATACCAAGGGTGATTTTCCAAAAATTGTCACAGCAGAAATGAAATAAAACCATGGCAATCCCTGGATCTGAACGTCTGTCACTACACAATGAACAATTCAAGCAGTTTCATGGGAACAGTGGCGGTCGTAGCCGCAGGGGTATGAGCGCTGCCATCACTAGACATGAGGAGTCTACAAAACCGATCCTGTGAAGCAGCACAAGCCCATCAGCTCTCGTCAGCCAGTGCTGCCAGCGCGGCCTCGGGCCCCCTTGCTGGGTGTGGGATGCTGTACAGCCCGCCCACGGCAGCAGGTCTGCGCCAGGCCGTCCCATCCTGCCACACCCCAGGGACCAGACGGTTCCCCCAGGATCCCCGCGGGGTCCGGAGCCGCCCTGCCGCTCCCTGGGGCTCGCCGTGCCTCTCTGCGCCGCCTCGGCCCCTCAGGACCGTGGGATTGCCCGCGGCCCCGCTCGTCACGCCAACCCCGCGGCTGCAGGGCGGCCCGCCCCCGGCCAGCGCCGGCCCCTCCCGGGGCGCTGCCGCCGCTCCCGCCCGGCCCGGCCCGGCCCCCGCCCCTTCTGCAGCGAGCGGCGGCGGGAGAAGGGCGGCGGCGCCGTCACGTGAGGCCCTGCCCGCTCCGCTCCCCGCACAGCCCCGCCGCCGCCAGCGCCAGCCCCGGCCCGAGCCCCGCCGCCGCCTCGCCTCGCCTCTCCTCGCCTTCCCCGGCGCTCCCATGCCCAGCAGCGAAGCGGTGCCGCTGGGGCTGGGCGCCTGCCGCAGGTCGGGGGCGCTGGGCGGGATGCTGTCGCTGGTGGCGCGGCTGCTGGAGTGGCTGCGCTCGCTGTTCTGGAAGGAGGAGATGGAGCTCACGCTGGTGGGGCTGCAGTACTCGGGCAAGACCACGCTGCTCACCGTGCTGGCGGTACGCGGCCCCCCGGCCCGGGGCGGGGCAGGGCGGTGCGGTGCGGGGCCCGCCGGCGGGGCAGGGCTGCGGGTGGGGCGGGCGCGGCCGCCGGGCGGGGATGCAGGGGCCGCCCGTCCGCCCGGGCCGCCGCCCCGCGTCCTTCCCCCGGCAACAAGTGCGGGCTTCGCTGCTGCGGTGGAGCCGCCGCCTGCCGTGAAGTCCCGCGGCGATGAGCTGGGGTGCGGTGGGATGCGGTGGGAGGGAGGAAGGGGGTGCGGGCGGGAGACAGTATGAGGCAGCCTTTGCATCGTTTGCAACCTCAAGAATTGCACAGCAGCAGGGCCAGTGTGTGTGTGAAAGTGTTTCCAGAGGGAGAAAGAAGATGTTTCCTGGGTCTGGCTGCAAAATGTGCCCATGTTGGAGCAGGCTCATGGGCATAGCGCCTTGCTGTGATTCAGAGTTGGCTTTTTGCAGCCAGTGTATCCCAAAATAATATATTGTGCATCCCCCAAGGCCGCAACTTGCCCATTGCTGAATTCTCTCCTCCCATCAGTTGCATCAGTACTAATGCCTCCCACAATTCCTCCATAGCTCTTTCCCAGCATTCAAGTCTGATTCCAGCAGTCCGTTTTCCCTCTGGTGATGGCCTTGCAGCCTCTCTGTTGCTGACACCTATCATGACACTTTCTCTTTTGTCACCATGCTGAAATACATTTCTCATCTTTGTTTTCTGTGCCCTCCAACCTGCATTTGGGTCCATACCAAAGATTTGTTTTCCATCAGAAGATGGAAATAAATAAATAAATAGATATATTTGCTTACTACTAATTATGAAGCTTATTGTGTATCGTTTTCTGCAAGGTGGTATCACTTGTGATGTGTATTGCAGCTTCAGCTGCTACGAGATAGAAATTTTCAGATGTTCTTCAGTCCTTACCGTGAAAAGCTGATCATAAATCAAAACCAGACTGGGAGGTGTGCTGCCTAAAGTCAGAGAGATTTCAGCATATGGTATTTGTTTCTTGCTTTTGTATATGATTGTGGATTAAGAGAAAAATAGGAGATTATGCATTAGAGTGAATGAAGAAGAGGAGAGAGGGCAGGAGAAAAATGAATGGGGTAGTACAATTGCCCGGGGAAAGTATGTTCTGGGTAACATCAGCAATCAGTAAACAGAATATACCCGTAGCTGGTATTTTAGTTGGTTTGTTAGGCACGCAGATGGTCTTGGTAAGACAGGCCTTGGTGCTTCTTATGCCCATTGGAAGTGTTCATTTCCCAAGGATGGGGCTTTGGGAAGGGGAAAAGGCATGACAAATTACATTGCTTCTTGGATTGTTACCATGAACAGACTAAGAAGACATAATGTTTCAGAGGCCTTAGTAGTGTGTGGTGTCAGACTTGATGTGTGAATGGGTGTCCACTCCCTTGTACTGTACTATCCATGGAGTGGCATGATAGGTGTTTGTTTCTCTATGTTAGTACTTGAACACCAGAGCAGTCCTGTAACCATGGGTCTGATTTCCCCAGCCACTGTTACATCTTAAGAGTATTCTACAAGGCATTCATGTTTTGTGACTTAGGGAGGTTTTGTAGCTTTTGGGTCCCTCAGTCATGATACTCATCAAAGAAAAGTGGTTGGAGAATTTTGAAAAAAAAAAATAGGATAAGGCAATTAATAATAATTTACTCTTGAATACCATTGATATGGGAAGGGCAAACAGATTGGGAACTCTATGTTTGTGAATATGTGGCTAGAGTGTGACAAGATGAAAATAACTGTTGCAAAATACTGGCTACTTAAATGCAAGCTGCAGTGGATCAAGAAAAAACATTATTGAAAATTACTATTTTTTCACTTTGCAAGAGCATTCATATGCTAAGATTGAATAAACACTCTCTGAGATAATCTCTGCTCTCAAGAGTTTGAGCCATATTTAGTCCTTTGTTACCTGTTACTGGGAATGTGCATTGATATAATGGAATAGAATCTGGTCCACAGTTCTTGCTAGGGAGGTAATGACAGTGTTCATTATCAGTTCAATATTCAGAAACTTTCAGAGGACATTACAAAATTCTTCAGAATCAGTTATTTTTCATGTATGTTGGCATGTGATCTACTTTTTTTTCTGAAATATAACAATAAACTTTTTTGCACTGCCTAAATATTCACAAAAATAGTCAAGACTTCCTTAGCAAGCACTATAGTACAGACTTTTTACTTTATTGTAGTTGGGTGGTTACAGCACGTGAAGCAAAACACAGTAATCAGAGCTCTTGGACTGATGTGGGCAAAAAAGTCAGCCTATTGCTTTCTTTTCTTCACTGTGTGGGGGAAAAAAGAACTGTAGACATAATACTTTGTTTGTATCTGGTTCCATTCAATCAGAATGGGAAATTTGTAGAGGAAAAGACTGAAGACCAGTGAAGGGGATGCTAATTCTTTACATTCTGTTCACAATACCAGAGCAGTTATGGTGGTTTGGTTTTTAATTTATTTTCTTCTTCCACTTTAGCATATTACATATGAAGTATGATTTGCTGACAGCAGTGGAATCCTGGCTTTCTATAGCCTTCTGAGTCAGCTCTCTTGTTTTCCAGGCATTCCTGCCCTTGAGTAATGATTCTACATTTTCAGAGTTCATGTGTTCATGTGTGTTTATATGCTAGTCCTCCACAAGCATATGTGCTATTTAACAAAGTTGTAGAATCATTAAGGTTGGAAAAGACCTCCAAGATCATAAATCCTAACATTTGACAGAACACCACCCTGTCAGCTAAACCATATCTTTGTGCCATATCCAGTCAGTTCTTGAACTCTTGACATCCCAGTCACCAGGGATGGTGACTCCACTGTTTTCCTGGGCAGACCAGTACCCAATACACAAGAGAGTTACTGGTTGGCTTTGTCTTACGTTATCCAGTTAAATTCTGTGAGTGCTGAGTATGTGTATCTGCATGAAACTGCAGGTGCTTTTGTCTTCACTTTTTTCCATACTGCTGTTGACAAGTTACTGAAGCAGGGAAGAAGAGGAAAAAAAAGAGACAAAAGATGGTGAAGATATATAGTATATATATAGTGGCAGTATATAGTATAGTTATATACTGTAGGTATGTGTATATATATATATATATATATATATATATATATATACACTGTAAATATACATATATAGAGACAGATATAGAATTTAGGAAGAAGATTCCCCTAAATAAGTTTGAACAATAATTGATGGAAGTTCTTTCTTGACTGAAGGATCTAATTCCAAACTCTGAAATCTTGTGAGACAATCCAGTAGCTGTGAACAGTTATACACTTTTAAAGCAACAGATTAAAAATTATTGACCTTAGATTGAAAAGGCAAACCAAAGCCAGAGTGTATTCTCACTCCACTGCAAATAGGGAAAAGTTTCAAAAATTGTAGAGATCCCAGGAACAGCCCTCGAGGGGTAGACTGAGAGACACTTTGCTGTTCTAGTGTGCCCTGAAGGTCTAATACTCCATTTCTCAGATGAGAGAGAACTGATGGAGTTCATGTCTGCATCCTGCCTTGTCCATATACCTGTTTTTTCTTCCAAAAAAACCCCAGGGCACATGGGCTGAGGAGATGAATATGGGCAGAATAGATATGGAAGGGTAGCGGCCGGTCTGTAAGCTCCTGCTTTCCTGGCTGGATGACTGGAAAACCAGGATTGTGTGTATTGCAGAGAGCACCTGGGCCTCTGTGTGGACATAAGTAACTAACTCTGCCCATCTTATTGTACCGTGTCCAGGAGACACAATAGCTTGTTAATTGCTGTTGATAGCAAATAGCTTGATACATTTTCAAAAGGAAGAATGAATGAGTTACCTACTTTGATCTGAGTTTTGTCTTGATCCTCAAAAGCTCTCTTCTGTAGTGGGTAGAAGTCTGTAAGATTCCCATTGGCATGATGAGAAGTGTCTCCAGTGTGAAAATATTGCTCTGAGCTGGGGGAGGAGGCAGCATTGGTTTTATGTATTTGGTTTTATGTTATGGGACACTGAATTAGTGCCTTGTATTTTCTGTCTTAATGGCATTCTCATAGCTCTGCAGCAGGATTCCTCTGCTGTCACCTACACAGAAGAAACAGGACTGCATATGGTACTCTCTACATGAGTAGTCCTTCACTGCTTTTATGTTTGAAGTTAAACCCTTGGTAACAGCAGTGAGAGACTACAGGAAGAAATCACGGTGTAGTCAGTTTTATAATATCTGATCATATTGAGGGTAAGACTAGGTGACCTTTGAAAGTTTCTTTCAACTCAAGTCATTCTACAGTTTGGTATTTTGGCTATACTGCCAAATGATCAGATGAAGAATTATCTGAAGTCTCGTGGTTTCTGGGATGATCTTTGTTGCTGAAGAGAATAAAAGATCATTTAAGGGGACTGAAATGAACAGTCTTCTATGATGTGACAATGCAGTAATTGAAGTGCTGGCCAGTGCTCTTGCTGAAAATTAATGTGGTATGTTACGGTATTGTAAAATAAAATTTTTAGATTGCAAATGAGAACCTTTCTTGTATGTATCAACTGTTTTATAATAAATATAATTTTTGTTTTATATTCTAGTCGGGGCAGTTCACAGAAGATATGATTCCTACAGTAGGCTTCAATATGAGGAAAATAACAAAAGGAAATGTTACCATAAAGGTAGGTGTGCATGTTTGAATGAATACTGAGTGACTGAATAATAGAGTAATTTCAACTAGAAATACGAAAGACAGGAAATTTCCTTTAAGATTATAGGATCCATTATCTGTCTTCCTGGCTCCAGATAACTTTTTTTAAAGCATATAGTCACATTAATCTGTTTGATTTCATTATATTCCATGCCAGGCAGAAGCTTTGTTGCACTTTTTTGATTTAGAAAGGTCATAAAATGTGGAGATATTGAGGTAGCTGAGTTGACTCCTGGGGATATATCTATCTTCTTTTTTCTCTCCACCTCCCCACCTCCTCCCAAATGTAAGTGAAATCTGGAGCCACTTGACTCCTAACTTAGGCATCTCAATGGAGAGTGTGCTTTAGCTCACATGTCATCTATGCTGGAGTAGAACATCTAGCTTAAGTCAGTTATCAGGGAACCATCTCTTAAAGCTATAGAGACACATAGTCAACAAAATAGATATAAATCACTCCAGTAACATTGAGGCTCTGTCTGTTGTTTGATTATGGAGGGAGCCTGGTTGATTTGTCTAGATCAAATTCACAACTTTCAGCTAAAATTTGGTAAAGGGAGTCTAGATTTTTGACTTTACCTTGACTTTTCCCTCCTTTTCCATAAAATGTAAGTTCTTTTCTGCCTCAGTTCTACAGATACTCTTCCTCTTGTTTGGTATGACTCCTAAACCRCTGATCAAAGTCCAGAGATGCCACAGTCAATAAAAAAATTGCCACATTCAACCATAGTTCATAAATAATCCACAGGAATAGGTATTTCCTTTCAGTTCCTTTATTTCCTGTCTTTTGCATAGAAACAATGAGGCCGTGATTTATGGAGAGAAAATATAACCATAATGCTGCTGCAGAATTGTCAGATATGGAAGAAAAAATGGTTGATGGTTTATTAAATTAGGCAAAAAGCTTTCACAAGTAAGTAGAGCCTTCAAAATAAAGTATTTTTTGAGCTAGGATAAATAAAGAAGCAACTGAGTAATAGTTTATACCAGAGTTGTCTACGCAAATGATGTTGCAAGATTAAGTTGTGCAGAGAGAGTATCTGTTAGTTTCTGTGAAACTGCCTTGTTTTACTCTGTGATCTCAAAAGTCTATATTTAATTGCTATAATAGAATTTTTAAGGAGATAATGCTAACATAATTATTATATTTATTAGTTTCAAAAACGATACTTGGTTTGGAAACAAGTCTGCACAGGAAGATACCTTGACTTGTTCTCACGATCTCTCTGCTACAGCAGCATACAGTGAAAGTAAGGGGTGCAGGGGGTTATGACTCTTAAGCTAGATGCTTATTTCCTTGTGAGGATAAAATAACTTATATGTCATTATTGCTGTATCTAGGTTAAAATCTTACAGCATAATTGCTAGATAAAGTTCCAAAACTATTTTATGTTGAGACGAATGACATCATTTGTTGATAAGCTGATGACTGAAGAATGATGAGGGGGTGTCTCTTGCTAGAATCCTTTTATGAGCTATCCTTTTTGCAGCCCAGTTACAGGGATTCAGAGTGAAATTTTCTTTAACCTTTTTATCCCAACAGAACAGGTAACCTTTCTCACAGTAATATTATGCTATTCAACTGGCAGCTATTAAAATTCATGGAGAAAGTGTTACTTTACTACATCTGTGAAGTTCTTTAAACTTGATAGAAATTATCTCTATGCTAAGCAAAGACCTGACATTGGTCTGACCTTTTTCAGAGGTTTCAGGGGGCATGGCAAAACAGAAACAATTAATCTTACTATAAAAGTGAGGCTGAGAAATCATCTGGGTCAAATAGTCATCAAGTGAAAAGCTGACATTCTAGAAGTGTAGGACTGATCACCTTTAGAAAAACAAGTTGCCAAGCCAGCGATTAGCTGATACTAACAATTTATCTGGTTTTGGGGTAGGCCATTAAGAAGCAGGTACTATGCTAGTGCAGTGTCACTGCCTGGTTTCTTTACTTCAGCTCCACCTGCAGATTCCATACAATTCCAGAAGGCAGAAAGAACTGAAGCCCATGGTCTTCTTTCCTATCTTCTGATTTTGTCAGTCATTTCCAGAAGCCAGTAGATTTATTCTCCTTTATAGTCTCTAGTGTTAGTATTTAAAAGTATGGTCACTGGCATGCCTGTGTGCATGAGTATTTACCTGAATCACACTAAAAAGCACTGATTTACACAAGCCAAAAAATTTGTGGGATGATGCCAGTTTCATATGTTCTTGAATTGAAGTGAAATGTTTAAAAATGTAAGGCTATTTAATCATGAACTGTCAGATTTTGGCTTACAATATATTTGATAACCTGTAACCTGTTATTTCTAAAAAAGGAGGAAAAAAAGGAAAGATTTTATTACACTATGTGTGAAATCTGAGCATGAACCTTTATATTTTGAGGTTGTGGTTGAGTTATTAAAGTACAGGCTGATCTCTAGCATCAAAATATTTGATGTACTACAACTTAGGGATCTGCTAGAACTATTTTAATGAAGTTCATTACAAAATTGATGGCTCTCGTTTTTTTCTTTCCTGACAAAAAGATCTGAYTGAGTTGCTTTGAGATCTTAATTCCAAACAAGTTTGCTGTTTGCTGAGTGATTCAATTTTAATGGATTTTCTGTAATTTTGGATCTGCTTAGTGTTAGTAGACCTTTTGCTTTGGTGAGATTTACTGTTCAACAAGCTAGACAGCAATTAATAAAATTAACCAGCCAAGTTTTAAGAACCCCAGAAGACATGAATCGTGAACTGCTGTTTAAAGTGATTGAGAACCTCCAACTAACCAAGCTTTGGTTCTTGCAGTGATGGTCTTAGAACAGTCTCAGTTAAAGGGAAATAGAGTACCACAGACATGTGTAGGCACAGATAATACTGCAGCTTCATTTCCCTTGCTCTTGCACTTGCTTTTCTTAAAATGGCACCACTGGGCAGATTGTGCACTTCCTGGCCATTGCAGTCYGGAGGGAGCAGAGAGCTGGTGCTCAGGGGACTGGAGCTGGCAGGGCTGGCTGTGGTCACCCCGGCTGTCACCACTAGATGCCGGTGTCCCTCCACCGCATCCAGTGCAGGCCGGGCTGCAGGAGGGCAAAGCCGAGCTTCTTGCTGCCTGCGCTTTGCTCTGATGTGGCAGAGGGAGGAGAAGGATACTAGCTCTGTGCATTCCTCTGCCAGTTTCCTTTGTTTCAGCACTCCTCCTCTGGACTGTAGTGTTTTCAGGTCTCCACAGAAGCATCCTCACAGCAGCAGAGTCCTCCTGCTTTGTAATGCTTCATTGTACTATTTAAGTTATCTTACCTGTCATGTCATCATTCCGAATATCACGCAGTAATACAAGCTTCTGTGTGAACTCCCTGTATAGCTCCAGCCATATTTCAGCACATACTGGCTATTCTGTGTGGCTCGGGTCATCTGTGGCTTGGGTCACATCCGAAAAAGCTGTGCCGTATCTGGGCTGATTTCAAGTTAAAGTAGTTATTTCTGTAAAAAAGGATTTTTGCTGGATGTCCTAGTGATTTATGACAGATGGCTGTAAGAAGAGTTCTACTGGTGGATACAAAAGGGCTGTGATCCATGGCAGGAGCCCCAGTTATTAGTGCTAAATCCCAAGGATTGTTTACTGTATTCATTAGGCTCTTGGATGCTTGGACAGGTGCACCTTCACCCAGTTTGCTGGTAGTACAAAAATGGGAAGAGTGGCTGGCACAGCAGAGGGTGGTGCTGCCATCCACAAGGACCTTGGTGGCTCGAGAAATGGACTGATAGGATCCTTAAGAAGTTAAGTACAAGATCCTGCACCTGAGAAGGATCAACCCCAGCCACCACTATAGGCTGTCTGACTGGGAAGCAACTGTGCAGAAAGGGACTGGGGGTCCTTGTGGACACCAAGTGGACACTGGCAAGCAGTGTACCTTTGCAGCAGAGAGACCAGCACCATCCTGGGCTGTGTTAGGAAGAATTTAGACAGCAGGGCTAAGGAGGTGATCCCTCCATTTTATTCAGTACTGTTAAGGCCATACCTGATGTGCTGTCTAGTTCTGGGCTTTCACTGGGGAGGGGAG
>NW_026623243.1:1771292-1897883 GCF_030028575.1 Malurus melanocephalus
GAGGAGAGGAGAGGAGAGGAGAGGAGAGGAGAGGAGAGGAGAGGAGAGGAGAGGAGAGGAGCTACTGCAGGGAGCCTTTGAAGATGATTAAGGAGCTGGAGCATCTCTCATGTGAGATGATGCTGAGACGTCTGAGACTGTTTAGCCTGGAGAGGAGAAGGCTCAGGAAGATCTCATCAATGGACCCAGAAGATGTATCCAAACTTTTCTTTGTGGTATTCAGTAACAGTACAAGTGGTAGTGGGCCGATTGAAATATTCCATTTAAACAAGAAAAAGTGTTTTCACTGTGAGGAGGACTGAACATTGGAATCAGGCAGGTGCTAGACACTTYATCCTTGGAGTAGTCTGCTCTTAGTGACCTTGCTTTGGACCAGGGAAAGTTGGGTTATGCAATTTCTAAAGGCGCCTGCCAGCCTTGGTGATTCTGTGATTAGAGTGGCACAAAGAACAAATGTGGAGCATACTTGGAATTAATCTGGGATTAACTAAGAATGAAAAGTATGAAAGTACTTTCCCCTCTAATTGAGAAAAGCCTTGGGGACTCTATTTGTCCTGGGAGTTGTGTGCTGTAGAGGGTGAGACAAGATCATGCATTAGACAGGAATGCTCTAGGAACCCCTATAGTGAGTCCAGACAAACACTTGGGGCCAGAAGACACTGTCCTGAGTCAAACAGGCAATGTTGAATTGGCTTCACTAGTCATTCAGAGTAACTGTCAGGGATCCTAAAAATGATGACCAAGAGATGATCTCAAGAGTGAATCAGATATTTACCCAAATATCATCTGTAATTGTTTCTTAAAATTCTTTCTTCTGTGAAGAAGGTTCCACAACATCCCTTGTTTTGCACAACGTTCTTTCTTTCTCTCATCTTAGAAAGCTTTTTTTCTTGTAGCTGGCAAGAGTTGCTGTCATCATAAATTGAGCTGCTTTTTAATTCTTATGTATCTGGCAGCCATTTCGCAGGAATCATTATGGTTTTTCTCCCCTCTTTATAGGTCATATTGTTAAAATCTCACTTTTTTATCTAATCAGGAGTTTCTAAAATTTACCTGTGTCTCTTCTTTAGACTGATGCTCAAAATCAATATAGAAGCCTCCAGACACCGAGGACAGGACAGTACATACATCCAAAATCATACAAGAGATGCTTCTGATAGTCCATGCTGATTTAAGATCTGCAGCACTGTTGAAATGCATATTTAGTTCGTGAACTAATCAAGCTTTTTGTCCTGCACCTCTGCCTGGTTATCCATTTTGTGCATTTGGCTTCCTCTGTCCAAATGTGGCATTCTGAACTTGTGTTAGGTTTCAGCTGCCTTATTTCAGACCATTCCTCTAGCTAGTCCAGTACTTTAAAATCTGATCTTTTTATCCACTCCCATCTTGCAGTTATCAGCTTTTATAGACAGGTATTCTATTCCTGCATCCAGTTGGGACTCCTGGGACCCATAAATGCTGTCCCTGCTCAGCTCTGTCTTCGGCATCTTTCTTTCATTGTTAAATGCTGTGAATCTGTTAGAATTGCTCAGACTTGAGAGGTAGAGAGCAAGGAGAATACATGAGGAGAGTGCCAAGTAGCCACAGCTACTTGGAGTTAATCTGTACGGGGAGTTAACCTGTCATGGGAGAATATACTTTTCATGTCCTATCTACCAATATTAGATTACCTTTTCCCAACATACCCACTGCTGCACATCCTCCTGGATTTTCTCTGCTGTTTAGCGAACAGAAATTTTTGCTTTCATGGTTATATGTTCTTGAAGAGCAAGCAACATTAATAATTGGTGTGGTAGTTAATGATTGGCTGATTTGAGCTATAGTGTCCTTGCCTCTGGTCTCCTTCCCCTCAGTCTTCTAAATGCAAGGTCTGCCTGAGACTTATAATTTCACCAGAATATTTTTTTTATTACGATGTCTAGAGGCTAATCCACGATCGTGTGAAGAGAGGGTACAAAGGACTGCACATAGTCATGCAGAATCAGGGCTTTCTTCTTCTGACTGCTTGCTGTGTGTGCACATTGGTCACATCTTAGGCTTGTCTGTGTACATTATGGTGGTGTTGGCTTATTCTGCCCAAACACTTCCCTGTGCTTACAATTTCCTCACCTGTTTGTTTAGGTCAGGTTTTACAGCTGATATTTCCTGAATGCTTCCACAGAGAAAGATACATTTCTGAGKTCAAATATTTGTAGTGTTGGATTCATCTTGCAGGTTACGATGTCTGTATGTAAGCTATATGTCTGCAGTGAGGCTTAAGCTCTTTTAATAATAGTCAGGGGAGCTGTAGTCAGTGCTGTCAAGCCTAGAGTATAATTCTGTCATCCTAAACAAGATGTTACATCTGATCAGCTGAATGGCTGTCTAGACTTTGCTGACTACTGTGAGATTGTAGGTACTGAACCCACACATTGACATCAAGAGAGAAATGTGTTATTGTTCACATCTCTGTCCACAAGAAATGTCCTACCCAGCACGTCTGAAAAAGCCATGTAAAATCACATCTAAAAAATACTTTTCCTGCAACTTTCTCATGAACTATCAAGCCTTCCCACAATATGAGGTAATTAAAAGAAACACAACTAGAGTGTTAATGATGTGATAATGTTTCCTGTATCTGAAAACTTTCAAAAATCTTTGAAGTGCTTTCACATGCATTTCACATACTATTCACATGCATTTTTGCTAAACTGTCATGATACAGCTCTGTGCAAAAGAAAAGGATCTGCTCCTTAAACATAGCTAATAGCTACAATCTTAAGATGGAGCCTTAGATCCTCATGAAGAAACTAGAAGGACATGTATCCAGTTCCTGGTCTTAGAAAAATTTGATTAACAAGTATATTGTAAACAGTGATTCCATCATAGTGATCTACTTTACAGATTAAAACAATGCGCTGTTTATTGAGAGTGCAGACCTGCAAGCACAATGAGAATTAGTATAGTATAGGAATAGATAGGAATGAGTAAAACATTTGTTTATAAAATGCAGTGCCGGCAAGATTTGTGCCTTTGAGATTGATCCTGAACAACTCCTTGAGATTTTAATCTCCTGTGAGGCAATGGTACTGGGTATCAAAGACACTTTCTAAATTTAGTCATTCTCTAAGCTTTTTTTAATTCTTAAAATCAGCTGATGTTCTAGAGATAAAATTACCTTTTAAATATTATGAAACTTTTGTTCCTGAGTGACCAATAAAAGCCATGGGAGAAATTTGAAGTCCAGTCTCTTTTTAAAAACAACCAGACAAAGTGAACGTCTTCTTACAGCTAGCTTTCTGTTCAGCTGTTAAAGTATAATCTCTTGGCTCTCCCTGTTCATACCCAGAATATACGTTTTACCTGTGTATTAAATAGTGGGATACAAAAATAGCTGATGCACAAAACATGCAAGGCCCTTGCAAGACAACTTCTTTAACATTAAGACCTCTCTCCTTTCCTTCCTGGGTACCTCTTGTATTCTCATGATTCTGTTCAGTCATGTGCTGTGAAAATGGTTTGGTGCAGCAATTTGTGTTTTCAGTAAAGTAGTTAACACTCTCATTGACTATTCAATATTATAAAGAGTGTTATAAAGTTACTATTAGAACCATTTTTATTTCAAAGGGAAAGAGGTGAGGATATTTTTCATTTCATGCATTTTTTTTTCCATATTTCAGATAATTATAACTTACTGTATTGATGTAAACTTGGTTCCAAAACACTGTTAAAACACCTAGTCTGTCTTGTGTCCTTCATATGGTACTTTAATGAATAGCTGTAAGCCTGATTAGGGAAACTGACTGGAAATGACTTATCTTTCCATTGTTTCAAGGTGACTTTTTCTCCTAATGAGAGTAATCTTGTTCTGCAGTGCAGTTTAATGCAATAAGATATAGTATATCATCAAGCAAGGAAAAACCCAGTTTTTTTTCCCTTGTACTATTTATTTTGTGATTAGTCCAGGCTACATCATCTTGTAGATTTTCAGGCTATCAGCATTCCAAAAATCTAATCTGACTAATAGCCTGCCCTATCATCTTTCCCTTTCTTTTTTTCTCTAGTCTACCAAGAAAATAATTTAGTTTCTTTTTCCAGACACACAGATGTGCACCAGATGGCTTTGGATAGTTTCAAGGTCTTGATGAGTTATTGGAATAATTAGTGTTGGTTTAAGTTTTGTCACCTAACCATAATGCTGAACTGTGTATTCATCATATTTAAGGTTTTAAAGTATAAAGGTTTATAATATTAAGACCTTTGATACAGTGCTTCAAATGTCAGTACAGATAATAATTGATACCCATTTCATGGTTAGAAGTCTTTCATATGTAAAATTTTTSATTTTATATGGGGATCAAAGGCACTCTACATTTAGGTGATATAATAATTTTATGTTAGAGGGAATGGTAAGATATCAATCAGGGAATTATTTTAATGTTGAATTGTGAAATATTTCTAAAATAAAAATATAAGATATTGAAAATTATACAGAAACTGATACATAAATATAATTTCCAGACTGGGAAATTAAAACAATAATGGACATTAATTGAAAAAGGGTCTCTGAAGTCTTGCTCTTTTGTGCAAATCTTTGTTGCCACAGGAGGTTTAATACATTTGGATTTATAGTGTAAATGTGAGGACAACTCTTAAAAAATTTTACTAATATAGCGTGTATATTAGTTCCAAATTTAGTTTCTTGTGTAATATATATGCCTCCTCGATCTGATATACAGTATATATTATTTGGCAGCTAAAATAAGAAATAGTTACTTCCCTTTGTCCTTGACAGAGGAACAAATCCATTACTTCTATATTTCAGTGTTCATCACTGTTTTAATCTGTGTGTCACTTGTAACAAAACTGTCTTTGAATGTAGCTACAACAGCTACATTATCACACAGCCGTGGCCTGCACCATGTAGTTATGTTCCCTGGTATTTTGATCTGAGAAATAGTTTTGTCATCCACCAAAAGTACTAATTTTTTTGCAAGTAAAGCAGAAGAAGTAACTCCTGTACAGAAAAGGAATGTGTTAGTGTTTTAACAAATAGGAATTCTGTGGGATGGCCTGGCACTAATACCATGTGTAAGTATTTAAAACTTACACATGCTATTAGTGCCAGCTTGGAGCTTTCAGAAAATCATAAGCAGAATTTGAGCTTACTTTCCTTAAGAATCACTGCTTAATTACTTCAGACCTATCTGTACTTTTTCCTTTCTGATTCTGATTAGTTAATCCATGTGTCTTTTTAAGCACATTTGTTCACCAAATGGGAGAGCTGTGTAGGTATTGGAGCTTCTTGGTGTCTCATACCTTATGTGGATTCAATCTGCTCTCTGACCAACTCCTTGTTTATTTAATATCTGTCTTTATGCTGTTGAAGATCTGATACATTCTTAACTCAGGTCTCCGTAGCCACATTAAAAATTCAACTGYGTACTATTTCATACAATGATGATACTTTTTTGTTTTGAGACTGTATTTGCAATAATTCACTTTAGTATCTGAGTAAGACTTTTCTTTCAGTGAGTGGGAAAATTAACATTCTCCAAAAGAACATTTCAGTGTCACAGGACTAAATCTGTGAATGTGCATGTCCGCCTCCATTGACTGGAAGGCGATGAGAAGACATTTCAACAAAATTTTGGAATTGGCAATACAACCTGCATGTGGCATATAAGAGTTCATTTGTTCTGTGGGTTAGTACTGTGTAGTTCAAAACTATTTTGGGGCTGAAGTGTTCTTACCTTTTCCAGGTATGGGACATTGGAGGACAGCCAAGGTTCCGAAGCATGTGGGAGCGTTATTGCAGAGGAGTCAATGCGGTTGTGTAAGTTTTCTTTTGTATGTCCACAGAAAATGTACTTTGCAATATATATATATTATAACGTTAGATATTACATTATATTATAATATATATAAATAAAATTGATTTTTTTCTGTCTACCCCCATAAGAAGAACAAGAAAAGAACTGTGTTTTGCACATGCCACAACCCAGACATATAAGTAGTATTATTCGAGGCCATTTTTCCCCCACAGGCTGTATTTAACTCTCCATCTTCCTGGATCAATAAATGCAGGGCTTATACAACTCTGGATTTTTCTAATGCTGTTGTCAAACGTTTGTCACATTGCAGATGTTTTAATGCAAATTTCTGCAAGTAATGGTCAATACCATAAATAACTGTATTCTCATTGCAGTTACATGGTGGATGCAGCAGACTTAGAAAAAGTAGAAGCTTCAAAGAATGAGCTACACAGTTTGATAGATAAGCCACAACTGCATGGAATTCCAGTAAGTATYTTCATTATTATTCTTCCCTGAATGTTGACAGTGTAGCCTAAATCCTCATTAGTTGCTTCCTCTGGTCTCTTGAAAATACTAGGTTCTGTATGATGCAGCCTTTATACATTGAGCACTATTTGAAAAATTATTGTGATTTTTTTTCATAGTACTCAGCAGCTTAAGAGTGCTGCAGTGTGTTTGTGCATTTTCTTGGCTAAAGATCAGAATAGATTTGGAAAAACTATGTTTTCACATGTAGCGTTATCAGACAGTAATTACTTCCAGACAACCCCTTGTTGTCTGGGTGTTAACCAGTGACCCAGGTATGTTCCTGGCAGTATCCAGGCTGGTGAACAGTTAACATCAGGTAGTGTCCTCTGCCTCCAGAGATTGTGTAGGAGCATGTCTTTTTATGTGTTCTTACTTCTTGACTTAATATTTCAAACTAAATTGTGTGGAAAAAATGCAAATACGCATCTGTTCTCCAGTTGGAAGTGTCAAAGAATAGTGTATTCAGCTGAAATTCTAACGAGGGATTACGAAAGTGAAGACTAATGTTGTTTGTTTAAATGTCTGCCGATTTAGAAATCCATCAGTTTATCACTGGTCTTTATGTTGACACCACCAAGCAAGAATTCATACTTTTGATTATAAGAAAGAAAACAGTAGTACATAAATGAAGAAGTTGCTCAGATCTTGGCCCCTTTTTCATAAGCAATTATTTGGACACTTGACCACTGCAAGTAATGGAAATTATCTCTGTAAGGACCTAGACAATGCAGCTGAGCTGTGCCAGAACCCTGTGAAAGCCACAGAAGAAACTTCCCTTAACATAAGCCACCAGAACAGGAACTTGAGATTAGCACAGATGCCACAGCAGGAAGGAGCTAATTCCAGACCTAATGGAGCTGAAGGTTTAGTTAGCATGTGGACATCCCACGCATCCAGACATTGCCACCATGCAAACTGGGAGAGGAAAGAAGTGTTTACACCCATGCCATCCAAGTTATGGGATGGTATCATCACCCACGGATACCTGGGACCTGGTCTTTATAAAAGTGGTACCTCCAGTAGTCAGTCTCCCTCTCTTTCTCCCTCCTCTCCCCCCACTATTCTTAAAGGAGAATTTTTAAAGTGATTCTCTTATCTTTCTTTATAGGGTTTGCTATTATTGCTGTGATTTTATCTATGAATTATCTGTTGAACAAATCCTATAGAAATTTATGGTTATGCTGTTCATGGAGAGTGACATTGCCTGTCTTTTGCACTCTTTTCGCGTGCTGTTTTGCTTCTCACTTTTCCTTACTGAAATGATTGGTCTCTCATATCTTCATTAGTATTTAATTAAGTTCCTTGCCTTGTATATGTTACAATATGACATTCTAAATGCCCAGTCTGACCAGCACGGTAATTTCAAAGGTGCAGTGATGTATTTTTTACTTACTTTTATTTCATGTGTAGTAATTAGTATTGAACTTCCTTCAATTTATTGTGCTAAGGATTTGGCACTATAGATTTTAGAGCAACTTTATTATTCTGGACTGCAAGTAATGAGTCTAATATGTTCCAGATTCATGGAATATAATGGGGCAGTCTTAGAGTTGTAGCACACCTGGAAAACGATAATGCAATCCTAATTAGAAAAAACCTTCCATTGCTTACTTTATGCTAGAATGTCTTCAACCTGTTTATCTGACTTTGATTTATACTTGAAGGCTTAAATAGGAACTCTGAAGTTCCAACATCTATTTGATAAATTATCTACATTTCTTGGCCTTAATTGCTAATGGCTGCCTTTCAGATTTCTACCATGGATACTCCAGGTGGAGGGAGGGGATTCGGTCATTTGGCTGGTGCTGAGGTGATGGTTGGATTTGSATGCTGAGTTGTTTAATGCATCATTGTTAAGAACCAAGGGAGCAAAAACCCACAGAGAGATTTGTGTCTGYGTCTTTAGGACCCAGCCTCTGTTGCTGGAGCACTACTTTTGATTAACATTAGTCTGGTCCTCTCAATAGAATATCCTTCAGTGGTTTGAGTGCTCCTGATGCATGTTCTCTTCCACATTTCTTTGCATTTAATCTGACACCAGCCTATAAGGCCACCCAGAATGGCGAGATTCATATCCAAAGGAGATTTCTGATACAAATACACCCAGAAATAATTAGATCCAGTTTTCAGAGGCTGTACATTCAGCACCTGGCCCTGACTATGAGCGGGATTTCCGTGATGCTGCCACAGTCACTGGTCATTTTGAATATGTTCTATTACATATGCTCTATTACATTCTAAATAGCTGCAAGATCCAGAATAATGTCAACTAAATGTTAAAGTCAAAAATAAACTTTCATTGCTCCTGTATTTAATATGCATATAAATGATTTCTTTCAGGTGTTAGTTCTTGGAAATAAACGAGACCTCCCAGGTGCACTGGATGAGAAGCAGCTAATTGAGAAATTGTAAGTAGCTGGCTTTTGTAAAAAGATGAGACATTGTGAAATTTGATATGTAAGAGAAAATCTTTGGTAGTCTGTGGCAATAACTGGCTATAAAAGATGTTATTTTACATTATCAGATATTACACTTCAAGCTCTGCTGGCACCTGTCTGATCTAGGCTGATAACTGACTGCAGTAGATTTGAACGTCTCTTGATTGTTTTGGTTGTATAAAAGTATTTCAGATAATCCTGTTTTATCATCACTGAAGATACAACTGCTATGGATAGTGACAGGAYCACTTTGACTTTTCACAGTACATTGTAGTGTTATTTAAATCCTTGAAAGGCTCAAGAACAGAACCATTTCAAACTACTGCTGGTAAATTTAAGCAAGTCAGGTATTTTTGCCATATGTCCAAAGCATAATGTACAGATGACTAAAACTATCAAACTGATGCATTATAAGGGAAATTGTAAAGAAAATACATAATTTTGTAAAAATGACCAGTATAACACTAATTTTGTAAAATTGGATTCACAAGTCACATAATTTTAATTAGTAAAAGTGAAGTTTTGTTATAGTGAGGATGGTCCAAAGTCTGGACTACTAAACTGGAACTCACAGAACGGCTAAGGTTGGAAGGAATYTTAAGGTCATCTTGTCCACCCACCTGCTCAAGCAGAGCCTTTTGCCCATTGGACCTGATTGCTCTGGACCTTGTCCAGACAGCTTTTGAACATCTCCAARGAYGGAGACTTTGCAGCATTTTTGACCTTTGCCTGGTCACTCTCAGAGATRAAAAGTGTGAGCTTCCCGTGTTTCAGTTCGTGGCCATTGCCTCTTGTATTATCACTGGGTTCCATCTTCTTTACAGCCTCCCTTTAGATTTTGTACACATTAATGTTCCCTAAGGCTTCTCTTCTCTAGGCAAAAGAGTCCCTTCTCCAGTCTTTCTTAATATGCAAATTGCTCCATTTCCTTAATTATTTTAGTCATCCTTTACTGGACTCTRTCTCGTAGATTCACATCCCTATTGTACTGGGGATCCACAACTGATCAGGTATAACCTTACTGATGCTGAGTAAAGATCATCTMCTTCAGCCTGTTGGCAGGGCTCCTAATGCATCCCAGAATACCATTTAGCATTTTTACCACACTGCTAAATCATGTTCAACCTGATGACCCACCAAGACCCCCAGGTCCTTTTCTGCAAAGCTGCTTTTCCAAACAGTTGGCACCTGACTTCTGCTGGTGCCTAGGGTTGTTCCTCCCCCAGATGCAGGACTTTGCACTTCTCTTGTTGAACTGCATGAGGTCCCTGTCAGCCGTTTTCTCCAGCTTGTGGAAGTCCCTCTGGGTGGCAGCACAACCCTCTGGTGTATCAGCCACTCTTCCCAGTTTTTTGTCCTCAGCAAATTTGTGCTCTGCCCTGTCATTCATGACAAATGAAGATGCAGAACAGGATTGAACCCAGTCTTGGTTCCTGGTGTACACTGGTAGTCACTGGGCTCCAGCTAGCCTTTGTGCCACTGATCACCCTCTGTTCAGCCAATCTTTAGTCCACTTCACCAGCTCTGCATCCAGCCCATGCTCCCTCAGCTTGTCTGTGAAGATATTRTGGAAGACACTGTCAAAGCCTTACTCAAGATGCACCAATGTGTCTGTGTCACTTGTGTGAGGATAAATAAATGAAAAAAACAAAGTGCTCAGAAACTCTGAGGGAGGGTAGGAGAATTCCCCGAWATAAGTTGATTAAGAATCAGTTTCTTCTTAAATGTAGAGGCATTCTTTCAATAGGAGTAAGATCTCATATATTAAATATGATATAGTAAACATCCTGAAGATAAATGGTGTGATCATTTGAGTACTGTTATTTTATTATGATTTACTGGAGATAAAAACTTGGAATTCTAAGTGAAAAGAGTAGAAGGTGCATGATAAGACATGGATAATACTTGGTCGCCACCGCAAAACATTATTTTTAGCTTATGGATTTCTGTGGTTTTATTTCTCACTATTGCAGTGACCCAAWGACAAATTCAAATTTTTGTGGAATGACTTCATCATAATGTATTAATCCTTATAGTGTAAGAAATGAGTGGTTTTCTGTGTGCAGTGGCATATTTTAGGAATTTAACATCTGAGAATAGAATTGAACCCATTGAGTAAAAAGCAGAAACATAATTTAATGGAAATTTCTGTTTTCAATGTTCGTGGAGTTATAACTGTGCTTAATCATTTTTTTTTCTGTAGAAACCTTTCAGCTATTCAAGACAGAGAAATTTGTTGCTATTCTATTTCCTGTAAAGAGAAGGATAACATAGGTAAGCTTCTTCTGGTGTCATCAACATATGCGTTGTACTTCAGACCAGATCAGGTTTGAGCATCTACCTCCACTATATTGTTGAAAATCTCAATTTACATTGAAAGATGTTTTGCAAATACTGTGTATGACTGTATTTGTTTCAACATAGAATTAGTGTAATTTAAAAATAACTTGTAGAGATATTTAGTTCCCTGAGAAGTTAATTTGACAGGGACCTTGGAAAAGCTCATTTAAAGCCTAGACTAATTGAATCCCTTGTAAGAAACCCATGTTACTTTTGCAAAAACTGTAGCTGCATCTGAAGACTTTCCAATTATTAGGTTGTCCTAAAAAAAAATGCATGATTTTATTTGGTAAGCAGGTTTTATRTGCGTGTGGCTGTTCCTCAAACTGAGGGACCAGTGCTTTTTTCAAACTGGAAATGCAGTAAGTGTATCCTGTAGTCAGTAAAGATCTGTCCCCATGAATTTGTTTTTTGCCTTTTCCTCTCTCTCCTGTCTTTCACTTCCCTGTCTCTTTCCTCTGTTATGTTTTCCTGTTCCTTCCATAGGGCAGGAGGAAGGGATGAAGCRCAGGCTAAGCCAGCAGCAGCAGTTGCCTGGGGCATATTACCTCTGTGCCACCCTTGTGTGCATGCTGCTAAAACAAGTGGTGCTGCATGGGAGAGATACAGCCTGGCTAGATATTTATAGCTGATWCTTGAGGAAGACAGACTTGTTAGAAGAGCTGGGAATCTCTCTGGGGCTCAGCTGAGTGAGAAACCGTGAGAGTGGGAGTGGGAAGAAAGCCATTCTCTCAGCAGAAATTTCCATCCTACACAGGGAGGACCAGGTAGTGGAGATGGTGAGGAGGCTATACCTTGACACCTGGGCTTCAGTGAGCTGGGGGAAATTTCAGCTGAGTGCAGAGATGTGTTAGACAGTGAGKGCTTTTCCTGGAAGTGCTGTATGTGACTTGGATATGTTAGTTTAAAGGAGACCAGACCCAGGATTGGTGCAACTTGGTTTGCAGCTGTTGTCTCTGAAGGGGAGAAATGCACACGTGCTGTTACACTGGGGAAGAGTAGGATATAAGGTCTGTGGAAGACAACACAGGATAGTTGAAGGGCAGTGAATGTGATAGATGTTTTCAAAATGCTGTGCTTGATCCTTGTCAAATTGGCAAGGCTGCAGTGGTGATTCTCAAAAGTGGAATTGTGACTGAAAACTGGTAAAAACTGCTTAACCTCTGAAAGAATCCTGGAGAAAATAAATTTTGATCCCGGTCCATTTATATAGATGTCCTGGAGGAAAAGAGCATGCAATAAAAAGCATGCTAAACTTTGCACAAAAGAATGATCATTAATGCAGAACAGCGTAGGTCACTTACTAACCGGAAGTTCTGGGAGCRGTGATGAAAAAGGCTCAAATCCTAACTGAGACCTGGTCAGGTATCTTCCAGTGTAATATTGTGCTTAGAAAGACTTGGCATATTCTTGAATATTTGCCCCCCCCCAAAAAAAAATAAAAAGGGAGCACACTGTGTATGTCATGTGTTTGGAACTGTGTGGGCACTCTTGGAACACCATGTGCCATATTTTGAGGAAGACCTTGAGAAAAGATACTGGGCAAGAGCCTAGGAAGATCAAAGGGCTGGAAAGTACCATTTATAATGAAAGACTTTAATGCAAATATATTTAGCTTATTAAACTGATGAAAGTAGTAGCCTGTTAAGGACAAGACTGGGAGCTGTCTTCTTCCTCTGCATTTTGATCAATATCAGTGTAGTTGAATGAAGTGATACTGGKTTTTCAGTGCAAACAGGAGCCTAGCTAACTGGTCTCAACAGGAAGGAGGTGTAAGGCTGCCAGTTACAGAGTAACTGTAAGATTATTGTAYGGCTATTAGCTTTGCTGTAAATGCTGTGGGTTGCTTTTGTCTGCATTCTCAGTGCCTAAGCTGGTCTTCAAGGATATTCATGAGGTGCTGTCTTGAACTTAGGACAAATACGGCAACAAATTTCAATTTGAGGGCTAGAGCTGTTGCTGCCCCCTGACATCCTTCCTGCCTTCCTGACAGATGTTACTGCCTTGAGGCAAAAACATCTCGTCTGCTCATGAATCAGTTTGAACTGCTGCAGTTTTCAGCTCAATGCGTTAGATTGCATCAGGAGGGGTGCCAATTTCAGCTATCAAATTTTAGTCCAATGTTGCATGTCTTTCAGAGACCTTGGACTCCTACAACCTATCTAAATAGCTTCTTAATGTGTTGTCAGATGTTTGCCCTTCTCATTCCTTCTGTTTGTCTATTTGCCTTTGTTCTCACACAACATTTCATTCTAGTCTGGATTGTAAACTTCATTTTATGGTCATCTTAGATCTTTGTTTTTTCAACAGTTCCTTATCTGTGGTGTAGAGAACTTAATGTCAGTCATCATGTTTCAAGAATACAAAATACTCATGATTTAAAACTACAAAATATAAAATACAAAAAATAACTAGAAAAGGGCCACCTGGAGGTTTAACTTTAATTATGTGTGAATGAGAGCCTGTGGTTTCTGGGTTTTGTTTGGCTGGGGTTTTTGCATTTGTATTAACCTGCTGTTGAGTTTTTAATTTTGTTTCATCTGTCCTGGCAGACATAACATTACAATGGCTTATTCAGCACTCCAAATCAAGAAACTGTTGAAGGAAACTTTTGCTGAAGATAACTCTTCCCCARTCACTTTGACTCCTATCAACTATACACACTGAGAAGATAAGGAATGCAAYTGTCTACTACAGGACTCACTGTGGTCGTATTTGTTAACAGAAGTAAATCTGAGTTGTAACTTGTCTGTCTATTTTGTTGTTTTTTTTGGTTTTTTTTTTGTTTTTTGTTTAAATCCACATATTTGTCTGCCTAGATGAAATTCCTGAACGCCTTAATACAAGACTGGAAGAAATCAATAACTTTTTTCAGCTGAAATGTTTTGAGTTTATGCATGCAAATTGTCAAATACATAGTAATTTTTTTCTAATTCGAAACTGAATAAACTGTGCAGTGGAAACAAATGACTGGTTTTTTTTTAATGTAGTCTATAATTACTCATACAGAATGTTTTCCTTGTGAACACATGTAGTTAAGTACTAATAATCAATCAAAACTATAATTAAGAGCTTCATATTTAAACAAAGTGTTGATATTCAGAACACTTTCAAATGCTCTGGAGAGAAGTTATTTACAGGGTTATATATCTGTGGTTACTTTGTTTTTCCAGTCACTAATGTGAATTATTCATATGAATATTCTTTTGGAATTGAAAAATAAATTCTAGACTATCCTCTCCTTCTTTACTGAAGAGCAAAGAGTCTGGAATTGCAGTGGATATTTTTCTTATCTTAAACGGAGAGTGAAATAGCAAGTGAGATCATGTGTATCTTCTCTGACATAAGTAATCCCCAAATTCATGGATTTCCTAAGCATTTTTACTGTAAGTGAAATGGTTTTCATGGTGTGTCTGGACTATACTGTCCATTTCTGAACCTGTAGAATTTTCAAGTATACAACATAAAATAGCTGGTCTCTGAAGTAGGATTAGTCCTTTTGACACACCCTAAAGAAGCAATTCACCTTTCAAATTCTGATGCTTCACTAACACCTTACACATACCTTCTTTCAAGTGCTTCATTTAAAGAGCACTCTGATGGGAACTTTTCTGTGAGTATGGAAATTCTATTACCCATGGAAAGTTCATATCAAGAAATAGTAGGCAGTGGCCAAGTGTTTCAAGGATACTTGCAGATCTAAGAGGGAGAAGTTCAGGCATGGTATTTTAAAGATGTGGTATATCAATGGATTGCTATACTATTGAAAGGGCCATAAGTCATTTATGCAGTTCTTGCACTTAAGTACATGAAGTATAGATATAGCACTTTTTTTGTCACTTCTGTTTGAGATGCTTGTAGCTAGTGGCTCTGATAAGATGCTAAAAACATACAGCACAGACTTGATAAAATTTTTCTTGAGTGTCATAGGAATGCTACTACAAACATGAAAAGGTTATAGCACTTGTGCACAATGTTCGCAGTTTTTCCTGCAGAAGTGTGGCTCATTGTTCTGTGGTAATATGAAAATAATTTGACCAAGTGCTGAATTCTCAGTACATAAATAAGTGGAAGATGCTTCTGAAATAGGATGTTGCAAATGACCTTCCAAAATCTGACATGTAGTCCATCTAGTGACAATTTGTGTGCTGAAAAAACAGCACTCAGTGGTGAAGGTGATGAATTTCAAATGCTCTTTTTGCTCATGGACTTTTGAAGGAGTAGAGCCATTGCAGAATGTACTGAAATTGCACTYACCATGCATACAACCCACGAGAAGAGCTACTTCTGCACCAGTGGTCTCAATATTTTCACTGTCATGCTTTTTGGCAGTAATGCCTCATCCTTTAGAACTGTCATCCTGATATGGAAAGTCAGGATTCTGGCATAAGAGCTCCACATAAAATCTCACTGAATCRGTCCTTAATCTGGGCCTCTCTCACCCTTTTACTGTGGGAGTGGACACAGCCTCTTAGCAGGTTGATTGCAGTTGGTAAGAAAAGCAGTGCTTGGCTCCTCTCCTTCCCTTGCCTTGCCCAGTGTAGTATTTCCTTGGGAGGTGACCAAAGACATTAACTTCCAATGGTATTCCAATGGCAAGTACCAGTGCAAGCTAAGGACAACCTGTGGAGGGAAGAAGTCAGGTTCCAGATTGGCTGAATGAGTCTTTGTGAATAAGAGGTGAAAAATAGCAATTTTGTTATTAAAATCATCCCATTATACAGCATATGCTGATTTTTTCTTCATTTCTCCTACTGTGTGACCTTGTACCCAAACCTTAAGCAAATGAGCACGGGCACTGGTCTCGCTGTTCCCATTTGCAACAGCCTGTCTGTTTTTCAACAATTTGCCCTCAAGTAATTTTTCAGAATGGGCTTAGCTGAAGGTGAATGTTTACTGTCACATTTAATAGCTTTGTGGGAAAGATGAATTGCAGATGACTGACAGCTGTGACATCTTATTTCTGAGACTCTAGTCAGGAAGGTTAGAGAGATCTAGACCACTGGAGACAGCATTGCAGCAAAATTGTTTGGAGAGGTCACAAACATCTCTGCCAGGGAGCCTCTGTGCAGGGAATGTCCCTTTGCTCGGGGACAATACAGAATGCAGAGCTTTGCACAGATCTACAGCAGGTGTGTTCAAAAGCAGGGAGGGTGTGCAGAGACAGAGTGACCACACTGCTTTCAGCTCTCCTGAGAAGGTGACTGCAAGACAGAGCAGCAGAGGCTTTGCTTGGGAGGTGGTGAGTGCCCTGCTGTGCTCGGGGTCCTGACACCCAGGCATGTGTGGTGGTGGTAGTAGTGTGGTCTGCATCCACAACATCCTCCAGGCTGTGGGAAAGGAGCAGTGTTGGGGGACGAGGACAGCTGAGGAGTTAGGACTGACCTTCAGTTTAGGMACAGCTAGAAAACCCAGACCCTACAATGCCAAGAACCCTGAAACAGCACAAGTGTAACAGTGATACAGACCTGTTTCAGTGTAAGAACACTTTACCCGTCATCCAGGACTATAAAGAACCACCAGGAGCCAACCATCTGTTTTACTTCCAGCACATTTTATTTATTAATTTTTWTCCTGCTAGCGATGTAATTTCCCTCATATTTCTTTTCCATTCACATTGTGTATTGTAGGAAGCAATCACGAACATAAAATTTTAGTTAAATAATATTAAAAAAACACCCCAAAATCAAGTTTTTTTACCAAATGCTCTGTAAAACTTCTACATTTATTGCAGAGAGCAGTGACACATACATAATTTGTTCCTGAATAAGCTCTTTTGTCAGATGCTGTTTTTCAGTCACCTGAGCTGCATATTAAATTGAATGCCTCTGTTCTGTGCTTAAGGACAGGGTGTACGTACCAGCTGTCACAAGACTTTTGAGCAGGCGATGGAATGTGTACAAGAATTGTGTATAGTGACCCCAAAATTTTAAACTTTGTGAAACAGAACAGACTGTACTTTTGGCTGATGTGTCCACCAAGGCTCTTCTGCCTCTTGCTGTGCCCCAGGCTGGTCAGTGTCACACACACTGTGATCCTGCAAGAGCCAGCATAGCATACTCTGCCTAGCTCGGGCAGTAACATCACGGCCTGGGAGCCGGGTAAGGAAATGGGATTTGTATGAGAGACTGGAGTAGATCCTAAAAGAATCAARATCTTAAGCAGCATCTTGTACCTTCTTTCATCTTTTTTCTTCTTCCCCAAATTTATAGCAATAAGACTCGAATGGATGATTTTAAAACACCCAAATAACTGATTTTGAGTGTTTTTTCCTGAGTTTTTTTTTTTTTCCAGAGGTAGTGAAGTCTATTGGTGAGATACTGTGTTAGCTTTACTTCCCCKTTCTACTCACATACGGACACAGAAAATCTAGGAATGAGTGGATCACACAAAGTAAACAGCTGCTTCTGTATCCAGAGCTGCATTTCTCTGGCTAAAAAAGAGGTGATCCAATKCCTGTATGGGTCAGAACACAGCACATACATATGTATGTAAACATATATATTTGTATTTTTAAAATATATATATATATATGTATGTATGTATTAGTACATGAAGTGGTTGAATGGATAGCAGGCATAAACAAWGAGGTTTTCTTGACATCTGTTGGACAATATGTAAGTGTATTCTTCAAAAAATAGCTAAAATGAGACCATTAGGAAAACAGCCATTCCTTTTCAATTGTGTTTTGAAGGCTTAGGCTTTACTTTTCTTTTTAAACCTTTAACCCAAATCCACACACTAGATCTTGATCAAATCATAGCCCCAAACATGACTTTGATGGGATATAAAAGTGTACATCCGTGTACTTTACACGTAGCTGTACATGCAGATAGGTAGTTGGCTACCTGCCTACTTGATTCAGGTCAAAATTACTCAGATATTTGGAAGGAGAGGTCATCGGTCACAAGGAAGRAAAAGCCCTACATGCCCTCTCTTCTGTAGAAATTAATGTAATTATCTCTAAGTGTTTTTGGTGTACTTATAATGCATGGAGGTCTGTAAGTGCTCCAGAAAKAATCTATCAATATGGTCCATGTTAATGTTGATATTTATTACACACATAATTCACCTTCCAGATCAGATGAATTAAGAGCCTGTAATACCACTCCACAACMACAGCCTCCAGTATGCGCAGTCTTGGGTCGTTCCTCAGCATGCCAGAGTTCAAACTATGGCTCTTCCCATTCTCTTGGTATGCAGCAGATAGAAAATGCCTTGAGCATCCTGGATCTGAGTGCTAATCTGAAAAATGTCACATTAAGACAACTTTCATGTTTCTACAACCTCAGCTTCCATGCTGAGTGAAGGAAACCATTTTTATCATGCACCTGTTTATCAGCTGATTTATCTCCTTGTGCTATACAGAAAAACCCACTGGTTTTCTGAAGGACCTCCTGAGGAGTGGAGAAATGGGTTGGTCATAAAGTAAGTCTCATTTGCCTTTCAAAATTGCATCATCTGTCACTGTAAAGCAAGTCTCCTCTTAAATGAAATGGAAGAAAATATGTTTTTAAAATAAAATTCTCAGGAGGGCTGTCTTCTATTTCCAAGACCTGAGATTTTGATTTTGTTAGTTTTGCTTGTGGGGAAACCAGATATTCCAGGCAGTGAGCCTTTTAACTTTTCTRTCACCTCAGATCCTAAGTCTTTGACTCTGCATAGTCTTTCCTGCACTCTGAAATTTTTTCAGTGTTTATGACCCACCCTGTATTCAACTTCTGAAATGTTAAGAACTGTGAGTTTCAACCTTTTGGGTTGGCAGCTGTCTCTTTTGYAAATGCAGAGTGACAAAAAATACATAGAACATAAAATCTCTCTGGGGATGCTATTTTAGTTATTGTAGTGATGATTTAATAAGTGTCCAAATATGTTTGGCTATGACTTATTCTTGCTAATCTCCTTGGTCTGTTTGCTGTGTGGTCTAGAAAGGAAAGGTATTTCATCTGTGGAAAGTTAAGGTTAGCATATCACACAGAATGRGTCAGGTTGGAAGGGACCACCTGGATCCAACCTCCCTCCTCCTCAACAACCTCCCTCCCACAACAGCATTGCATGGGGTTGTATCCAGACAGTTCTTGAGCATCTCCAGAGAGGGAGACTCCACAATCTCTCTGGGCAACCTGTTCCTGTGCTTAGTCACTGCACAGTAAAGAAGTTCTTCCTCATATTGAAGTTTGTGCATCATTTTCTTCCCATYGCCTCATGCCCTATTGCTTGGCACAACTGAGCAGAGCCTGGCTCCMTCCTCTTGGCACCCTCTCTTCAGACGTTTAYAGACATTTGATGAGGTCACCTCTCAGCTGTCTCGTCTCAAGGCTGAACATGCCCAACTCCCGCAGCCTTTCCTCCTAACAGACATCTCTGTTCCCTTCATTATTTTGTTGCTGGACCCACTCCAGGGGCTCCATTTCTCTTGTCCTGAGAAGCCCAGGATTGAACACWGCCCTCCAGATGTGGCYTCACCAGGGCTGARTAAAGGGACAGGATCACATCSTTTGATGTCTGCCAATGTTCTTTCTAACGTTCSCTGGCATTCCATTGGCCCTCTTGGCTACAAGGAAGCACTGCTGTCACATGGGCAGTTCAACAGAACCTCCAGATCCTTCTTTGCAGAGCTGCTTTCCAGCAGGTTGTTCCCCAGCCTGTACAGGTAACCTGGGATTATTCTTCCCCRGGTGCAGGACCCATTCAGGCCTGGAGGCAGAAAACAAATTGGAAGGCATTTTGATCAGTAGAAGAATGAAATCACTTGATGTGTCCTTAACCTTCTTTCACTTCTCAAATTCTCTTCATTCTCATCTCTCCCATAACTAGGAAGTCCTAAAGCTGTTTGTCATGCATTTGACAAAACACTATTACATGCTTCATTTGCATCAATTATAAAGAGCTGAATGGCCTGTAAGTGGGGGTAATAGAATGGTACCTTCAGCACTTCAAGAAAACAGTATTTAATAAAGACTACTCAGAAAGGCCTATTAGTGCTAGCACCAACAATTCTCTCTGAAAAGACTGTGCTTTGGAAATACAGGAATGGAGAAAGAGAATGGAATACATTTATGACTTACATTTAAAAGATATTGCTAAAGAGATTAKCAATTAATCCCATACACATTTGCAATTTCATTGCTTGGAGTATTTCTTTGAAATCACATTATATTAAGGTCACTTTTTTCCTTTATGATTATATGATCATCTGGAAATTCTTTATGAGTAGGTTTATATGTTTCTATAAACAAAACCAAAAAAATTAAAGGAATTGTGGAACGAGGCAGGCTTTACTGAAGGGAGTGGTTATCATTGATAGGATCTTTGCCTTTTATTAATTTTTTGATTTCTGCATATTAATTGGTTCTCACTAAGAATAAAGTCAAGCTGTCACACTGCCTTACATGTACCAAAACAAAGTTTGTAGTTGTAGTTCAGTCTATGTCAAACTAAGCATGAAAGTGGGAAATACAAACAAAATAATGCTGCAGTAGTCAAACCGTTGGGAAATTGATTGCTAATTAAATCTGGCATAACTGTCAAAATAACTGTGCAATACATTTGAGAAATGAGACTCCAAAGTCATAAGTAAGAAATCTGAGCATCAGAATTTCTCAATTTACTTGAGCTGTAAACTAATAAATCAATGTCTTTAAAATGAGATGAAAGATGAGGGAACAGCAAGAGATATTTTCACACTGCACAGAGTAAAAGGTATTAATAATTTTTGTAGATATTTTTAATGACCTTTAATTGTCRTACTTTAAGTCTTAAACAGAGGATTTTAATGGGCATAGTAAATTTTTTGCCATTAGTTTTCAGTGCAGTAAAATTAAATACCTGATGCTGAGCTGGTATAAATCAATGAAGTCAGTGGAGCCACAGATACACTGAGGCTCAAGTCCCTTATTTTGCATCAAACACAGCCAATCTGCACTATCAAACATTGCAAACAGGAAAACATGCTGTGTAAAACCTGGAGTGCAGGAATGGCATCTTTTGGGGAGGAGAATTGGAGGTCATCYTTGCTGGCTGAGGTTTGCTGGTCCAGGGGCTAATGAAAACTGACAGATTACTCCTCAGGAAAAAAATATCTCCTCACAAAAATAACAACCATGCAAATTAATATGATACACGMAGGGGGTGAAGATTTATGTGGCTGTTTCCCTCATCCCTTTCATCTGGCTTCCTTTTTTTTTTTTGTGCTGTTCCCTAATGATGCTCATTTGTCTGCTTCACTTACTGCTGCCTCCCCTTCCTCTGATGCCACTTCATGACTGTTGGGGCACATGGGACTGCATCTTCCTGGCCTCTCTTGACCCCAGTGAGGTCTTTTTGATGGCAGCTGAGGTGCTGCAGCTGAGGAAGCTCTTTTACCCATCTCTTCATGCCACTTCTGTGCCAGTTATCTCCTCACAGCACGGCTGGGATGGGCTGCAGCCCTGCACTGCCCTGGTGTTGTGTTAGCAATCTGAGCTGCTGAGCTCAGAGTGAGCTGGTTTGTTACCTCCTTGGTTAACCTCTGCCTGCCAGGCTTCAGCCTGACAGAAACAGAGGCAGAGCTCAGCTGCTGAGGTTGCAGCCCAAATCCATGGAGATCAGCCGGAAGACTTCTGCTTTTCATGAAAATAGGGCACTGGCTTTAGATTACCACAAGACTCAATTCTTCTGTGTCATTTACAAAGAATAAGCAAATGAGCAAAACAGGAGTCAAGCTCTCATGTCTGTCTCACCATATTGCACCTGAACTCAGCTGAGAAATAATGCACTTACCCTTCTCTACCTCCTTCTTTCTTCTCATGGTCCCTCCCTATTGTCTCCACTCTGGTGGATCTATAATGCGATTCTGGCTTCTTAGAACAAAGTCCCTGGCTTTCCACTTAAAGTGCAAGATGTCAGCCTTTTTGGAATGTTGTGATATGATAAATGTGAAATGGAAAACGTGTTCTCTGCACTTAGCTGGAGAGTAATTAATCCTAGGGCTTTTTCCTTACTTGTGGGAATGGAACTATCAGCTGCTTCCTGAGGATGAGAGACAATTGGCAAGAGGTAGCTTTCTTGATGAAGGGAGATGCATGGTGGATTTCTCTGAAGATATTGATATTGAGCAGGGTTGGTGTACGAACAGAATGAAGCAAAAGGGAGGGAAAGGGAGGAGAACGGAGCAAAATCACCTCATTGCCCCGTCCTTCAAAGCCAGGAACAGCTCTCTCTGAAGGTTGTTGTAAAGTAGTTGTTTAACTGTGAAAGCTGATCTCAATCTRAAGAAGCAGAGCATATGTACAAGATACATGTGTAAGTACACACACACGTGTACACATGCCTATATAGTATGATAGCTGATACACTTTTTATATAAATATATGATACAATGTATTAGTAATAAGCTTAGGCCTGAAGTTTGAGCTTTTCATAGCACGATGTGAAGGGCTGTTGTGGTAAAAACTTATCAGCACTGGATAACTTCCTAAATTCCTTACTCAGGTATGGAGAACTATTACAAACAAATGCTTGTTTACTCTCMTTTCTGCACATTTGTGGCTTTCTATTTTGCAAATGTGTTTTCTGCCTTGTGTTTAGCAAATGAGTATTTTTATTTGCTTTCGCATTAAGAGATATGAGATCATATTATGAAATAAAGCTTATCTCATCTTATGAGATAAAGCTGTTTTTAAGGTCACTTTCAAATGTTAAGACATCCCTTACATRCATATATTGTTATCTTTTGAAACAGGACATTGGGAAACCTAACAGCTCCTTGACTCCCTAGAGCATTGCTCTTGGTTGGGGAGGGTTTAAGAGTGATGGACATGTTTTGGTATTTGTTGCACATGTTGGTTTGCAAACTATTGGTGTGGTCAGTGGGTTTCCCTGTGACCCACAGAGTGCAGGGAAGATTGCTGACCTATGGCAGGGCTGTGGCCATGCATGTAAAGTGCAGGAGTTTACAAAGTCTTATGGCAGTCTCACTATTAGTTTGAAGAGGCTTGTGAAATCTGATACTGAATACATGTGAAGAAATTTTTAATTAAATTTTGCCACGGTCTACAGTAATGATATCTAAATTCTTCCATGGACTTGTGTCCTCTCTTTTTACAAAGACTTCTGTTAAATATTGAGTGGGTAAGAAATAAACCCCAACCTACCAGGCCTTGGAAAAACACTTCAGAGTCGTCAGATTACAAAAGAATTTTTAAAAGTGCATAAATTTCAAATGCCTTTTACAACTGAACCATCATTTGCTTTTGGAATTTTCAGCAGCTCAGTGTAAACTGTTATCTTTGGGATTGTATCTGGCAGTGCCTTGACTATTATCCACCTGATTCAATTCTTTTGCAGAAAGTGATGATCCTTTTAACATACATATAACCTGGAGTTGATATAGCCAAGAACTCCTTTCTGTCTCTTGGAGACATTTCTTTTCTTTGCCACCTGGAGACATTTCTGTCCTGCTGTGTTTATTAAACTGCTGGTTTAGATATTGCTGAAAGAGATAGCTTTGGGGTGGCAGGGGGATTGTATGTACCAAAAAATTTKTTTACCACTCCTTTGCTCTAGGTGAGGTTACATGCAGTGACAGTGAATGAAAGAAAACTCATYTTATATTCTTTTTCAGCTATAGAGAAGTGAAATTTGCCTTGTAAGTCAATGGACTGCTAGTTTTATTGCTTTTCTTTTCTAACCTCTTTTACAAGCTGAATATTTAAAAATTATAATGAAAATCTTATTATGTAGAAATTCTTCTCAGTATGCACTATGCCAAAAAAAGTAAGCAATGAAATGTGCACGCCACTCTTCTTTCAGGAGAGGAAAAATAAACTAAGGTATTATGAGATATCTACATATTGGTATTAAAATACAGGAGTTGTGCAAAGCAAACTTCATCCTGCTTCTGATACTGGAGTAAGCATTCAGGAGGGGTACTTCAGCAATGTATTTGCAAGCTAGAAGGATTAAATGGCAGAAAGATAAATTGCTTATCCAGAATCATTCACATGTTCTGTTTGCCACCRGCTGATGTACCTTCATCATTCTCCCCTGAGACTTGTAGTGATATTTTCCATTGCCTTTGTGCTTATGACAAACCCTGAGCTTTAATTCAAGGGATTGCAACAAGGTAAATCTATTTAAACTGGCATAAATCACTGGTGAGACTTGGGGCTACTTTCTTTGGGTTTTTTTYTTTTTCTGTAGGCTTTCCTAGAACATTCTTGGCAGCGTGTTAGAGCGAATGCTATGTCCATTACTGGTCAGAGCAGTAAGTTTGCTAAAATGCTGCCTCTTCATTGAAACGAACAGCAATCATCAATCCATAGTTTGGGAGTAACTGAGAATAGTTTAATTCTGTTTACTCCATGGAAAGTATGTTCCTATCTTAACTGAATTGGATAAATGCAGCAAAAGCAGGGACTTTCTTAGCTCCTCACTATTCCTTGGAAACACTAGTTTGTTTTTTTTTTTAATACAAAATCTTAGAATAGTGGCTTTTAGATAATACCTTTATAAAATGAATTTATCCCTTGCAACATGAACTTGGATCACACAGTACCCAAATAAAGTGAATAGCTTTCAATAGAGAGACTTTGTAGTGTAACAGAGACACCAGTTTGGTGCGGGATGTCACTGATTATGAGAAAGATTTCATAGAGCAAGTACCAGGCAGATCCTGCTGGCACTTCAGGTGCAACAGGATGAAAGAGCCCACAGGTTTGGGATGGACCAGGACTGTCTCTGCTCGGGCCATTTCAGACAAAGCTGTTAATTTAGAATACCTCTAGTGCATGTTGGATCAATGCAAATAAAACTGTTGGGTATTATCTTTATTGCTATTTTGCACACTACAGTCACTGATGTATTCAAGCTGCAACCTTCCCTCTGSCTATTGTATCGTGATAAAACAAGTTGGACAAAGATTGATTTTTCTGTTAAATTCCATTGCTTTTTTAAAACTCAGCTTCCTACCCCAGAGAGCTGCAAATTCTCTGAATAGCTGTCAGGACTACATTCAGGATCTTGGAGAACATGGGAGCAATACTTCTGGAGAGGTCTCCATCATCCCAGAGARGTACCCTGTATGTGCACAGGCCGGTTATGTGACATGCACAATAAAATCCAGTCAGAGTCTTTGAACATATGGCACAGCAACAACTGTCTGCCTGCACAGATGGAGTGAATGGGGTGATTTATCTGTTCATGTGCAGYGGCAGCTTCTGAGACCACAGTCAGTATGGCCATGGAATTACATGTCAGATGCTAGCTGGGATGAACAGCAGTTCCAGTGCTGATTAATGTGTCCYGTGACCATTCCAAGCAGGCTTTCATCCTTGCACTGAATGATGACATGAGCACTCAATTATCTGCCTCTATGGGGTGGAGCATAATAGGAACCCTGAGCCAGGTTCACAGGTGGTACCAAGACAGAAGGAAACACCAAYATACTCAGTCTTGAAAGTTACCTGGCCATGGGAGCCTGGACTCAGCATCTCATCAAGTTTTCTCCTGGGGATGTTGCTGGAGATCTTCAGTCTCATTAAGACACTGAAGAATCACAGAATCAAGAAATGGAAAGGGACCCACATGGATCACTGAGTCCAACTCCTGGCCCTGCACAGCACCATCCCCGAAAGTCACACCGTGTGCCTGAGAGCATTGCCCAAATGCTTCTTGAGCTCTGTCAGACTTGGYGCTGTGACCACTTCCCTGGGGAGCCCTACCACTGCCYTACCACCTTCATCTTTTTCTAATATCCAACCTAAACCTCCCCTGACAGAACTTCAGGCCATTCCTCAGGTCCTGTCACAGTCATCACAGAGGAGAGATCAGTRCCTACACCTCCTCTCCCCTTACAAGGAAGTTATAGACTGTGATGAGATCCCAGCTGTCTTAGGAGTAATTTGTTTTGTTACTTTAGTCAACCATTTTCTGACTGCCTCTACTTGGTGATTTACCCTACAGGCCAAGAGKTTTTGTATCTAATGTTTATACCTGGGTGGAAGTAAAAAATATATTATTAGGAATAATAATGGGAACCATATCATAATCATGGTATTATACTGGGATCAAATAATACTTGCTAATATTCTTTGTAATCCACAACCTGAAAGGTTAGAATCTTCCAAACTTATCTTATTTAACTAAAATTATTATGTTTGAACTAACTCCTTAATTTTTCAGTGATTTCCTTAAGTTCTGCAAAGTCTTGTAAGGTTAAGTTCCTTAAACTAATGGTGTGCTGCCTGAGGGCCCTTAAAAACCTGTACATCTCTCTGCTGTCATGGGAGGCTTTATCTCAAAAGCTRCTGTACAGTTCAAAGACCTGTATATTGAGTGGGGCAGCTGATTTATCTCTGGTGGGAAAAATGAACAACTTTAGTTTTACTGTAAAGCTCCAGGCATTATAGACAGCCCGGTAATATCCTGACTCTGCTTAAATCACTGGCAAAATGTCTGCTGACTTTAATAAAGCCACGATTTCATCCACGACATCTTTAATAATCTGTGTCARAATGAGATCAGTTCTTTGCTGTGAGTGGGAAGACATGAAATTGTTCTAAAATGGAAAATGGACAAGTTGCCAGTGACTGAGAGACATCGGAGAATTTGAGAAGATTTTGTCTGGGAASCATCTTCGGTTAGTCTTCCATATATATAAAAAATATGTTTCCTATCTTCCACAGCTAATTAACTAGGAAGAAAAAAACCARTTCTTCTGGTGGGTATATCCTGTGCTCAGACAATGACATAAAATCAGTTAGTTTATTATTGTCAGAAACACTGCTGGAATTTTGACTTTTATTGAAGTGTCACCATATCCCCTTTTCTTTAATCTGCATATCAGTCTGTGTGTGTTGAAACAAAGCCTAGGCTGCTCTTTACAATTAATTCATATAATCTAGCAGTATGGCAAGATATTTTATAGAACAATTAAGGTTAGGAGATAGGACTTGAGTCTTCCTAAGTTTCTRACAATTGGAGCTCCAATACACAAAATACAATAAATACCACTATGAGTGAGTAACCTTTCTGMCTTCTTTGAGAAACCAGTAACACTAAGTTAATGTTACAAAAWAGGAGAAATCTAATTTCAAAAATGTTTACACTGAAGTTCGCAGGTTTGCCATTAATGATGTAAACTAATACCATTAAAGAAATACAAAGATAAATCAAATTCTGCAGTCTTATTATAATAGTAAAGYAGTTATTAAAGTTATAAATGCATTTTTATATCACTGGATAAGTCAGTCAGACTCTCTGGCAAGTTTCTGCATTCTGTAGACTTCCAAACTATCAATCAATCTATCTATCTATCTGTAGACAGATACTGATATAGCCCTTCCAAAATTAAAATATACTGATTTTGCTGTGAAAAGAGACCAGATTCTTTTTCACCTGATGTTGAAGAGTTGCCCTGGAATTTTTGCTTTGCACCTTTACTTTTTAAGCAATGGTTGGTTATCCATCTGTGCTCCTCTGTGATAATCACAGCTGGATTTTTCTCTGTTTAATGGCAGCAATTATAAGAATGTAACTGTGGGCTCAGAAAGGAAAGTGGCTTTCCTTTCAATTCCCTGTTCAGTGGAGCTTCTGAAAAGCCAAGTCAAATGCTCTATTGCATTCAGGAAATATTTCCAGAGAYGTGTTATAGCTACAAGTTAAACAGAGAGCATCTTTTGCTAAAACTTGAGTTTTTCTGTGGCAATACGGAGTATAAAAAAGTAAACAAAGCCAATATAACCTCTGTAAGAGCTGCATTGCTTTCTGCTCTGTGGTAAAGGGAAGAAAACAATGCTATGGAAATCTGSTAAAAAAGGAACAAAGTATTGGTTTCCTTTATGTGCCCATTTATTGGGGTAATTGCTTCAGTAGTAGAACCACGATGTTCAGAACAGGAAAATAATGTAATAGCTGCTGATACAGTAAAATTTAAAGTCCTTCAAGAGAGGGCCTTTGTCTCATCCACTGCTGATTGTAAAGCCAAAGTTTCTCTTTTGCCCTCAGATCTGTGTGCTTTTATTGGTTGTGCAGTACCACAGCAGAGGCAAAGACAGAACTTATTCAGACACAGAGTCCCAGACACTGCAAATACACACTAATGAAGGAAGGCATGTTGCATGTTGAGGAATATTATCAAGTGATCAGACAGAAACAAGTGGATGTGAAAAGGTTCTTGATGCACATGCTTGACAGTCAGTCCTACCCACCCATAGGACTGTTTATGCCATCTGGTATGAGTAAAGTGGAAATAACCCAGAGAGAGTGCATAACTTTGCCATCTTCTAATAAGAGCAGGTAAAAATCAGATTTTCTCAAGCTACCATTCTCCCAGTCAAAATCTTACATTCCCCAGCTTTGTAGTGGTCTGGACTGAACAGGGAAATGGAGGAGAGTTCTTACCATGAATCTTTCCTCTTCTGATGCATGGGTGCCCTCCCTGGACCAGGGAGCTTGAGCAGAAGCCCTTCCAGGCTGTGGAGAGCCCAGATTCAGGGTTTGCTCCTGCTTGGCAGAGCTCCCTGGAGAGCAGGCTGCTGTGCAGGAAGACAGGCAGCAGCACTGCTGTGTTTGCCATGGTCAGAGCAGGGCTGAGAGTTGCTGAGTGCTCAGTGTTGGCCATTGATCTGCTCGAGCTGCCTGCTCAGCCGTGCAGGGACAAGTGGCCCTTTGAGTCTCTGTGTACACTCAGAACTTGAGAGATGCAAACTCCTAATTTAGGCTCTCTAAATTGCTCTCTGGAGGTGTTCAGGGCTGTCTTGTCCTGTCTGTTGTGCATTTAGAGCAGTTGGGCACGYTTCCTGCACAGCTTGCCCTACATTTAAAAGGACAATTGCCTGATTTTGAGATGAGCTCAGTTTAGACACACGCTCAGGGTAGGGTGGAACCCAGCTAAGGTTCACTGTGGTGGTGGTCATTTCTGTGAAATGGAAATGACAGCACTGCATAGAAGTTGTGTAGTTTTGTATACATTAAGAAACTGATTCATCTGATTGTGCTGATGCCTGYTTGGGATTGAACCCCTTCACACCCCACAGCTTGTCTGTGCTGTACCCCTCTCTTAAGCTGAATGCCCAAAGCAAGTTTTGTTCCACTACATCTTTTTTGTCCCTTTAATGAAAATCAACAGAAATATATGATTGCAAATCTGTGGCTTCTGGTGGAATGTAAAATTTGCAGAAAGGAACTGCTCTGTTCAGGCTGTATTTACTGCCATCTTTTCCGTGAGAAACATCACATGTGCCACTTAGCAATTGTTAATAGGAACCAGAAGCTTAATTGGCAGCTCACCAGATGAACAAAGGATTTAAAAAAACTAATTTCCCCCAGGATATGCCTAAATATCTAGGAATGAGAATACACATTCTGTAGCTGAGTTTTCATAAATACTGAATTTGCAGCTGAGTTCAGCATTTTCACGTGGTCAGCAGCTCTGCAATGCAGGGCCTAGGCAGTGATGCATATCCAAGTTACAGACACACTCTTGCATTTTACTCTAGCACTAACTGGCACTGTGCCAGACTTCAAGAATGGACAGTGTCATAACCCCACATAATCACTCTCATGTGCTCCTAATGTTCTCAGTGTTCCCAATTTTGCTTTTTTCTGCTTCTTTTTTGTTTAGGAATATGTTCTGAGACAGAACAGCTGGAATTATTTAAGAAACAAGGCAATATTACAAGTAATTAGCACTCCAGATGGATAATGAAAGGCTAATACAAGACTAGGGGGTCAAGCACTGTGTTAACTGTTCTTCATCAAAATATGTCACAGTCTTAGGGATTATGTTTTATCTCTCCTGACATTGACAACAGAATGGGATCTCCCACCCCTTCTCTATGTATTTGGCTTTGGCTTTTATTACTCTGTGTAAGCATTCAAAAATATGGYAATCTTTCCAAGGTCTGGATGTATGGTGTATTTGAGTTTACAAAAATTAATTTTTGTTATTGCTTTGTTTTGTTAAGAAAGATATTCCAAAAAACTGAGCAGTTGAGTAAAGTCTGAAAGGGCTCAGGAGAGAGCAACTGTTTTTTAAGAAGAGGTGAGTACTGGTAATAAGTAAACTCACTGCCTYGGGAAGAAAGGAATTGTTGAAAAGTARTCAGACTTCAAAAGGGCCTTGTTTTGTCTTAATGGATGCAGAAATGCAATGCTGAGTCTAGACAACTCAGATTTAGTAAAACRTGAAACAGTTGGTGTGCCTAGCAAATAGATGTCTCATGGAAAATGTCTACCTACTGCTTGTGTCACCTTGTGCTAATTAAATACACCTACCAAAAGCTGCAGTTGCTTTTATTACYAAAGGAAGCTCTGAAACTCTTGTATCACTAGAGCTTAGCATTTAGACAAACCCCTACCAGATTCCAGCTGGATCCACATTTACACTTGTCTCCCCTTCTCCCCTACACATGCATATGTGGTGTGCTGTTATTGCAGGGCAGTAGGGCTCAAAGAGCTCAGTTTGTAAGCCTTGTTGTGATAATGTGCACTTTTGATCACACCAGGMACCAAGGGGAGCATCTACAGCCTGCTGATATGTGAACTTGCCTCAGATATGTAAACTGAGGAAACACCTCACTGCAGTATTTGTGCTTCAGAATTAATGACCTTCAGTGGCTGGCTCTACATTTTGGAGATAATTTAAAGCAGTCAGCTAAAAAAAAAAAAAAGCATGAAATAATGTAAAAAAAAACCTGAAAACAAGTTGCTTTTGGCACAACCTAAAACAACCCCATCATMCATGGCAGGTGGCTGTGTGTGCACAGTATGGCAGTGATGGTACTGGCACACAGCCTGTCCTTCTTTTGTGCCACCCTTCATTKACTCAATTTATAATTCACAATTATCCAGTGCTTTAACAGGTGCCCATGATGTTAAAATGCAAACAGGCCCACAACAGATACACACATTGGTTTATTGTTGGCACAGATCTGCATCTTCTTTAATTTGCTATGAAGGTATTTCCAGTGGACAATGAAGGAAGAACAGTCTTCCTACAGCAGCTGATGGATGCTGATAGATGGATGGTCTCTTGGAGTAGTTTTTGACACAGGATGGGTGCCATAAATTTGTTCCTGGAAATAGTCAGGGTGSCTCAGGTGATCACAGATTCGATCCTGCATTGTAACTAATAAATGAAGGCCCAAGTGGATCATCTTCAGAGAACAGAGGTAAAACACATCTCACAGGGGAGTGGGCTCAGCTTCCTTTATCTGCTTTAGCTGACAGAGCACCATCTCTTCCAGATGCTGTTTGCTGACAGATTGTATTTGCAACAAGATGTGTCATCTCAGTATTCTATTTATGAATACATTTAATTAAAATCCATTCATGCACATGTAAAAACATTTACCATTTAAGGAGACTATGACAAGGACATAGAGAGGACTTCTATTCCTGTAACTTTTTTTACCCTGGACTTAGGGTTTTTCAGTGCCTCTCTGAATTTTCCAGGATATTCTTAGATTACCTGTTTKACTAAAGTGGCTTTTAAATATAGATGCTCCAAATGGAAATGCTTACAGAGAAACCATTCAATAATCAAAGTCTTTCATTTCTCATCTCTCAGCTATCTGCAGTTTTTGAAATGCAGCCTCATGACTCTGACAAGGGCTCCATGCTCAATTGCCAAGATTGAAAATGGTGCACCTGCTACAAATATATAAACCAYCACTTCACAAAAGATTTGAGGATTTTAAATAACCACAGCATCTCATAATAAAAACACCTCAGGAGTCTAATCATACAAGACAAATAAATACTCTGATAGTGTTAAGCTACAAAAGTAAGCACTCCAGAGTGGCTCATGTCAAGTACCCATACACCCCCCGTTGTTCAGGGATATCATGGTTCAGTCTTTGAATTACAGGACCATATTCTATTTTTAGAAGATTGGTATATATGCTGCGCAGGGAATGGCCTGTGATGCCTGGATCCATTAATATTTCTCATTCCAGTCTGAGGTATGCTCATGGTATTAATAGTGCAGAAGGGCAATAGGGTGGAAAAGATATCTGCACAGTAACTGCAGATGGACAGCAGATTTGTGATGTATAGGAAGGATTCCCAAATACTCATGAGAATTTCAGAAAATTAGGAAGAAGCTTAGAACTGCAAAATATTTTAAGGACTCAGAATTAATGCACTGGTTTACCAGGCCAACTAATTTCTCTATTTAGTATAGGATGGCTTCAGTGGATGACCATAAAGAGAACATTTTTTATGAGTAATACAGCTAAAGACTGAGGTCTGATCTGTTAATAAACAGATTTAACAAAAACTCAACCCACTTATACTAATCTGACTCATTTGAAAATGCCCAGATATCCCGAGCAAGCCTTTAGTTTGTTGAATATATAATCACCTGTCTCTGAATACCTGCTAGTGAGTGTGCACAGGCAGGCACTGGGGAGAAGGGTGTAGCCATTTAAACTGCAAGCAAGAGATGGCATCTGACTTTTCTGATGCCACAGTTGCAAAAACAGAAAAACAAGAGTCAAAAGAAGGTCAAAGAAGTTCTTGGAACCAAAATAAAAAACATTTGAGATTCTGGAAGCAAAAGAAATAATGGCATTAAAGGAATGTAAAACTGTCCAGAATAACAGCAATTTGCTAASACTGCTGTTGAGCAAACACAACAGATTCTTCTGCCTGAGACAGTTCTGCCATTAGCACAAGAGAATCATTCATACCATAGCACCAAAGAAAACAAACAAGAGATCTGTAGTTAATTTGCAGTGAAATCGTGAGACAGCAGCCTCAAGAAGATGAGGACAAAGGACCTTGACRATACCCTCCACAAGCTGCACCTACAGTATGAGTGGAAAGAAYGTGTGTGTGATCAGAAAACCAACAAAGCAGCCTGCGGGTCTGTAAGAACCAGACCGAGGAACTGCCAGCCAGGAGCAGGGGAGGTGGGGTGTGCTCTGGGCAGGGTCACAGCACACCCAGGGCAACGTGGGTAATGCACTCCTAGAACTGGGGAAAAGTTACCAGAGACAGGAGGATAGAGGGAGAATATAATCTGAAGAATCATCAGAGAAAATCAGATTGAAGGGGAACTACAGAGGTCCTACCCTCTAAATTCACCCATTAGCCCAAGGCACAACAAGCTTTCCTCCCATCATCTTCCAGAAAAAGCACCTAAGTCCTTATTGTARTGGGGGTGAGGATGCTGAAATGCCCTGAAAATCCCAACTCCTTCACTGAACCAAGTGTGATCACTTTGCATTGCTGTGGTGGAGAATAGCTGATATTTTAAAATGTCAAAGAGCCACTGCAGTGCCTCACTTCATTAAGACCTTTCACTTTGTGAATTATCAATTCACCTCCAGCCCTGAGGTCAGACAAAAATAACTACTCATCACACACACATTTCCATTCCTAAGGTGRGCAAGCCCATGTGTTCAGCCCCCGTGTGACTGACACACTGACAGAGAGCCTTGCAAGCTGTCAGAGGAAAAACCATTCATCTGAGTGACCATAAAGCAGGCTGACAGGGCAGAGCAGGAATAACAGCCCGTGKCACATCTTTATCTGGTCACATAAGACCATATTGACCAATAGKCAGAGACCAGAGTCATAGACTGTAGACTTATAAAGTGGCACTTTTGACCAAAGCTTGAATTGGCCTGTGGAAACGGGAAATATCAGTGACATAACTGAYGTCAGTAATGCTGGGGCTGTCTTTTCTCATGGACCAGGTGGTTGCATCTTGTCTGGGATTATTTGCTGTGTCTACAATTGCCTTGGCATATAAGGATATGCTGTGTAATAGAAACAGCTACAAAGTGCTGAGAGAGGCTGGGCTTTGAGAAGGAAGATGATGAAAATTCAGTCAGTGACCCTCCCATCTTTTAATAAAAGTCCTTTTACTACTGGAAGTGAATAAAGGTATTTTTTTATCTGAGCAACGCTAGATGGAGACCAATTTTGTTTTAAAAAGTCAGGGGTTTTTTTTGATCACTTTTTTGCCAACAATGAGTGCATAACGAAAGGCAATAAATTAACCATTTCAGTCTAAACAAAATATGAGAATCACAATGAAAATTCAATTGCAATAAAAGTCCTTTGGCAGTAAATAAAATTTTATAGCACATGTAAATAACAGTTCAAGTGGCTCAATTTAGCAGTAACAAAAGCTGTTTTCAATGCAGAGTAATTGTTCAAATTGCCCCCTTACRCAAAAAAATGCCGTTAAAATGAGCCAATTTATGTAGCATTGACAAGAATTGTTTTCAACTGTAGGCATTCTGTTAAAGCTGTTTAAAATTAAGTAGATGGTTGCCAAATTGATGCAATTACTTAGACATCATAAAAAGGGTTTTAAAACTATAAATGCATCTGCTAACAGTATTAAATTGARGCAATTAGCCAACAGGGGTTTTAACCTTCATCTAGCCACCAGGAATTTATTTGGACATGAAAAGTACTTTCATATATGTCTTACTGTACTTTATATTGATAACTGAAGAGGGAATTACCGGGAGATGGATCACCAGCATGAGTTTCCAGAGGTGTATCTATCTGCAGCCAGTGTTAAGCCATGCTCTGTGGTTGCTGTGTTCACATTAATTGGTGCTGAGTGAACTGAACTGATATTATTCACCTTTATGTTTCATGTATGYACCTTTTGTTATTTAATCAATTAGTCTTATGCTGGAAAGCATCTGGAAACAAACCAACCCCATTAACAGAGAGCAATTGTATGAAACAAGGGCTGTGGAATTCCTTGTTCTCCCCATCTCTGGTGGACAGCTGGTGCCACACAGCCCGGGACCCTGCCTGTCACAGTGCTGCTGTGGCTGGTGTTGTGTGTGTCACTGCTCTTGCAATCTTCCCAGAAAGAGCTGTCTGGTATGACTGACATCAGCCGGGATAGTGGGCTCTTGCTGCTCTGAAAACACTCACTTCAGTCCATTGCAGGTTGTTCTGTGTGGCATTGGGCCAGTCACAAACACCCAGAAACACCAGTGTCACATCAGTGCCACTGACACTTACACAAGATTCTTTATCCTCAATATTAGTCTAAGAGTGTGAGCTACAGAACTTTTAGGCAAGCCCTCAGAAGTTCAGATTTCAGTTGTTAAATTTCCCAAGCTACTGCAGGCAGTCCTGCTTTAGCAGGCATCCATCCCAAGACACTGAAGTCCCTTTGCTAAGGAACACATCAAATCCAGGACTCCCTGTTTTTATCTGCCAGAGGGGATTGTCTCTTGAGAGTTCCAGATGCTTTTCTGACATATATGCTTTATTTTGGAGGGAATTTGTGTCCTTACCAAGAGCCTGGAGAAAAAAAAATTGTAGTTTATCTAACCCTTACATTTTAGCATTTCCTAATGGCCATCTTAGGTAACTCCTAAAATACACTATTCAATGTAATGGGTCTTGTCAACTCTCTTTGGAGATGCTTGACTTCTCCACAAAATGCTCAGGCATTTCTGGGCAGTGAATTCCTGTCTGAGGTCCTTGCAAGAGGCTTGGAACTTTCAGCACTGCAACAKCTAAACCCATTTCCAGAGAGTTATCTCAGTTCCCATCTGTTAGTGGGAACARCAGTACTTCTCTTGGAAGAATAGTGTCAGACAGTTAAAAAAGGATATCTGGTTTTCAGATGCTGTGAAAAAGGAAGCCATGTGAAAGAAAGGAAGGAACAGTTGGGTAGGACTTGTGATAGATTGACCTGAATCCTGATCAATTTTGTTCAGCCATTCTCTGTCCTAGAGGGAACAAAAGACTCACAGAATAATAGCACATGCTCAAAGAAAAAAAAAAAAAAATCAGTTGTCTGAGTTGCATTTCCCTGTGGGCCTTTTGTGAGCATAAAGTTTTGAAGTTGAAAGTTCTGATGCTCTGAGTGGGCTGTTACATTGGGGAGGACAGGGGAACTTAGCACTCAGCTGTGGAACCTGTGGAAAGTACAGCCTTTCCAGAAAGGGCTGGATATTCTCTGCTGAAGCTGGAAGACTTCCACTCATGCTTTTTTATGTCCACCATTTTTGTGTCTGTTTATTTTGTGTTCTTCAGTTTGTCAAACTGTAGCAAGGGAGAGAGATTCCCATATGAGCTGGAGAACCAGGTAAGGATAGTGGTTTGTGGAAATCTCTGTCTACAAAAMACTAAGTTCCTACTGCATAAATTTATTGCAATCTTCCCAATAACCCATCAGACCTGCAGTCTGTAGAGCAGGGGACAAGCCTGACGGAGAGGACAGTGACAGCAGAGCCACTGGCCATCGTTCTCAGCAAATTTGCACGTATCAGAGAAAAGGTCAGTAATCAAAAATATCTGGTTGTCATCTATACCATGCACAAAAGCATAAAAACCCATGAATTAATGTCATTTCAGACAYTGTATTTTTAAAGTGCTATTTATTAACTGTAATGCAAATAATACACCTTAGAGAGGTAAAATGAGAATTACAGAGCATTATAAGTAAAATCCCATGTACCTTGTTAAAACTTCCTTCCCATATGTTTAAAATTTTGGGCTAGTATATTCCTCACTGCATTTGCTCAATAATTCTTCTGATAATGGTCAAGCGCTGACAATTTATCTAACATAAAATTATTTCAGTCATCAGAGAGCAGCTATCAATAGTGAACTGTCAGACTGGCAAGATTCACACTGAGTAGAGTTCCATGAACCTTTGTTGTGAGTCCATTCAATATTTTAATTAAAGTCCTGAATGTAGGAATTGGAGTTTGCTATTAAATCTGCAGATAAATTCAGTCTGTGAAGGGCCACAGGCACTTCAGAGCAGAGGTCTAGAATTCCAAATTATTTCAATAAATTCATAATATGTTCTTGAAAAATAGGAGGCTATTAAACAGGGAGAGGCGGAAATATTATTTTGCATAGGAATAATCAAAGGCACAAAATCAAGACAGGAAAAGAATCACAGACCTCTCAGCAAAAAAAGAGAATTTTAGCAARATACATAAATAGGAAGCAGGGTAGATCCTATTATAATTTATTTTAGAAAATAGTGCCTCAAAAAAAGTATCACACTCATGTGGAGTATTGCATGTCAAGGCAAACATGGACAAAGTAGATCAAATTTTAGAGCCAAACAGAAAAATCAGGAAAACAAAACTTGTGGACAAAGAATGAAGGAGGTGGATTTGTTTAATGTGGAGAAGTGAAGATTAACTCTGTAGACATAGATAAAATCTCAAATTTTCAAAAATATTTTTGCAAAGGGGAAGCAAATAAACTGTTCTCATACATACTGCAGATGTTGTAAAGTCTGAGAAGCTTGAACTGGAGCAAAGAAAATTTGGGACAGATACTCAGCAAAGTCTTCTAACTGGCAGGAGAGTTAAGAACTCAATAGATTGTGTAAGGAGGCTATAAAATCACTGCTGGTTGAGGGTTTTAAAGAACAGATTTAAGCAATGTCTCTGAGGAACAAGGTATTGTGAAATCTGCCATTGAGAATGACAGAGGGAAAATTAAGTGACCACCCAAGGTCCCTTCCAGTGTTTTGGTTTTTTTTTTTTTTTTGCAATTCTTCACCCAAGAGCATCCTCAGCAAAATATTAGGAAAGAAATCTTTCAGCCTCAGATGGCACTGCCCAAATTCTGGACTGTTCACACGCTGCTCATACTGACTGCCTTCTTCCATTTTCAGAAGAAACTCAAATTTGAATTAATTACTTTGCTGCATTTATTCTATTGATCTGTTATTACTGTCTGATYCAGCATAAGAAGTACACAATTCTGCATGAAAAATATATTTGGAATTTACAGACTTTCACCTTGCCAGAGTATATTCTCACCAATGAACAGCAGGCAAGAACACTTTTTTTCTATTAGCCTTTGCTTTTTAATTGTTTTCTACTTTCACCTCTTGTAGTATCCCAGTTCAATGCATTTTTTATGAAGATTATTCAAGCTTTTTGTCTCCAGAGTCTGTTCCTGCATTTCTCAGGCAGGCTGAGTCACCCAGCTTTCACAACAAAATGTTTGACCATTTATTCTCTTCTGGAAAGAAACAACTTCCTGCCTTCCTGCCTTCCTCATCTTCTCTTCTATGAATTTATTTTATTGTCCATTCTCAGTCTGGGGAGGTCACTATGTAATTATGGTGTGTTGGCCTGTGTGTAATTCACAGAGGAGTTTCTTGTGTCTTGACAGTACAAATGATTATCAGTGTAAATTCAAACAAATTGGCTTACCAAAAATATTTTCTTGACATTTTTTTTTCACATTGACTGTTCATAGCTGGACTCTCAGTTGTCAGTGGCTTCATTGTTCCAGTGAGTCAGAGTCAGCATTGGTCAGAGTGCTTCTTCTGAGATCTCAGCGGTACCTTTCTTCATTTCTTTTTTTTTGAAAAAGACCATATTATGGCCTGTAGTATGGTTTATTCACTGTTTTGGTATTTGGTTGGTTGGTTGGTTGGTTGGTTGGGTTTTTTAAGTAAAATCTCTAGGCATTGAAGCTTTAAGGTTCTTAATAGGGGAATTTCTGACTACTGAAGTTTTTTGTAATATAGGAAAACAAAAACTATCGCTGTTCAGTGGAATACACAACTCAGAAATAGATTTTTGCATAATTTTATGCTGCCTGAGCTGCTAAGAGTCTTTGTTATTTCATTTTGCCAAGCCTGACTGTATCATACTTTGTAGAGGATTTTTTTTTTACAATTGCATTCTTTTATATTGTAAGCTCTACAGTGAAACAATTGTCTTCTGTTTCTGTGCTATGCCTTGCACCCTGGCATTATTCTCTTACTCCAAGCCTTGAGAAGTCACTGCACTGCAGATAATGAATGAAAACAAATCACACAACACTTGCATGGCCCAGGTGCAGTGTAACAAATAACCATGAAAATGACAATAACTCTTTCTTGAGGTTTTGGTTCTCTCCTTCTGTGGAAGAAAACCTCTTATTAATGAGAGGTTTGAGGGAAGAAAAATGTATTCTACTACTGATATTTTCATTCATATTATTCACTGATCTGAAAAGACCCAAAAGGTAGCAGTGGCCAAGAAGGCTAACACTGCCTAAATATGTCAAGAAACATATTTTTCCTAAGAAGCTGAGACTGCAGTTTTTCAATAATACATGGTGCTGCCCTAAGTTTGAGACTTTTTGTGCGGTCATGTGGACCTTTGTGCATAAATATCACTGTGACTAGAGTCTATTGTGCGCAAATGTCTGTGAATCCCTCAAACATTTCAGTGTTATTTTTCTGCTAGTGATTAAAATCTTGGACTTGTGCCTGTCATTCATTATTCATTATTCAACATGAAAAAAAGTTTGGTCACAGGCAGAARACAAGAACAATACCAGCAGGCTTGGTTAGCATAATGTATAATTAAAATGAATAATTTCAGTCAACAAATTCAAAATCTAATCCCTTAGTAATGCCTCCAAATAAGCTATAGGTGCTGAGAAAAGATTGCATTGCAAATTTTTAGCAAAAAAAAACCCCAAAAAAAGGTTAAATCAAACCCAACATTCTTTAGTAAGTAAATTAACCATTTGGTTGTCCATTAGTCCCAGCTTTGAAATATTGRTATTGCTGAAGCTATTGCAGGCTTTAGGAACAGATTCATCAGCTGGGAACTTTATATTTGCTTTTCYGACATCCATGTGAGTCTAAATTAGTGAATGTTGAGCTACTCATTAACTGCCCAACAATTGTACTGCTGACAGTTTTTGCAGATATTTAAAGCTGCCTTTTTCAAATGTTGGATGCTGTAGACACAACCCCACTCAGTGTAATGCCAAAATGCAAGGACTTTGCTTAAGAGGAAAGATGGAATAAGACAATTCAGTGGCTCTGCTAACCTTGAACTTCTAGGAAAGATATTACCTAGAATTGGAATTTTCATGGACAGATTTAAATGAAGAAAACTTACTACTGAATGCTAAAGGGTCACATATTAATTTCATACCTTTACTTGAAAATTCAATATTAGAATTCAAAACACAAGTGGTCTGGGATGCTCTACARCTTTAAGACATAAAACTGTCACTGAGAGGATGTCTTTGTATATTGACCTACTTTTATTCTCTGTTACACAGATGCCTCCCTTACTTTTGGCATACTAATGTCTAAAGCAAAATGCAGCTGCAGACATGATCTGAACAAGTTTGATAAAAACAGACTGACAGCTAGCTTCTCTGAACCTTTCCTGAATGCAATTAAAAAAAAAAAAAAGAAAGAAAAAAGAAAAAAACCCAGCTTTTCTGAGATGCATCAAATGTATTTTTGAGTTTTGATGAACTCAATTATGTGCAGCAGTTCACAAATTAAACATTCAGAGTACATCTCATAAAAGTCAGGCAGTTACAGTGAAGGCCAAAACTTTTATGGTTAACTGGAAAAGAAGATTTGAATAGTAATTATATTAATAGGGCAATGTTCTCTRCTCTTCAGTTTTGATGAACAGAAAAGAAAATTGTATTAGAAACTTTCCCGCTCAGATCACAATCAGAATTTTGAAAAAAATATTTCTGTATTTGTTTCTATTCAAACTAATTTTTAGATTGTTAAAAACCAATTGTTTATCCCTTCTCCCAAAACTCACATGCAAAAATCAGAAAGTTAACCAGAGGGTAACCCTACCCATCAAAAACTCCTTGACAGTTGAATTTATAATTTATTTATCTATCTACCTATTTATTTGGGATTTATGAGGTCTGTTGTGACTTAACTCCCCAGCTAAACTGACCAATGAACAAATCTCAAGGAAACGATGCTGCCTTTCTGAGTGGTCTCTCCTCTGGCTGGGACAGCCACTGTCATTGCTGAGATGATGAAAGGATTCATTGGCTCTAAAGTAGCTATCTAATAATTAGACTTGCATATTTGAATTTTTTACCCTTGAATACTTTTACATTCAGTGTAGAGAAATATTCACCTCCAAAAAGTAATTTTGTCTGACCCTCATAAGGAAGACAGGACACAGGAATCATCTCCCAAAGCTCCTTCACTCTGTTGACTACACAGAGCAAAGGGAGGGTAGCAAGGCCTCAGTACACAACTGTTAGATGACTTAGTTAATATGGATGAATCTCRCACAAATTACTTTTAATAATTACTAGATTTCTTAAAATTAGACATTTCAACTCTGCAGGAGATTTAACAAATGGAGTTTACCTTTAATTAATGTGTATATGCAGTGGATCACTAAGTTTTGCTYTGGGTCATATTTGCTGCATGTTTTATTCTAAGTGAGACCTCTCTGAAGATAACTATTCAAGGAGAAAAATGCCACACAATTTGCATAAGGAGAGAAAGCTGTGAAATGATAGCAGCATTTTTAGACATTATTCGTAAAAGTGGCTGAGAAGRGAACATCTTCCTGATCCTTCAGCTTATACTACATTAGTCAACAAGTTCCTTTCTTCTTTCATGTAGAAATATGCATATAAAAGTATAAATGTCTCTAATGAGTCTTTCTAGTTCTGCCACCTTTCTCTAAGCAGCATTCTGCAATYGCAGAATTCAAGAGAAACTTCTATTTTTTAATTCACACCACCAAAAACTAGACTACCTGCTTGAAGGTTCCAAAAGAAGTCTAGAGGGCCACATGAAAGGWAGAAAGGAACAGGAGGAGTTGTGTTGTTGCTGCTCTGAATTGCATTTTGGCTCTGAGATCAAAGGCAAAATTTGGAAAAGTGAAAGGAAGATAACAAGGTTTCAGCTTTTAGCTTTATTTTTTTTTTAAAAGGAATCCATCTGTGACACATATTGGTGTCATCATGTTTAATTCAGGAGTTCTTAAAAAGAAGTACTTCAACTCTCTTCCCTCATTTTTATACCCAAAATTATTTGCTTCATTCAATGCTAGTAAAATCAGTTTCTCTGAATTTTTTGCTAAAACTTATCAGTCCATGAAAGGTTGGGCAATCTTCCTTCAGAAAACCCATATAAAGTTGTTGGCTATTTCAGCCTTTCAAGAGGTAAATCATCTAAACTTAGGACCTGATCCTGTGTGTTTCATTGCCCAGTTGGATATACCCCAAATAAATGATCCGTRTGTGTCTTCCCAAAATGTTAGAGCTGCAGCAAGCCCATTCGAGCACGGAGAATTGCAGGACCACAGCCTTATTCAATAAATGAATTCCAGAAAATATTTCTCACCTGTTGTGTTCATGCTCCTGAATATAACACAGCACAGCTCTGTGRATAGGGAAGCGAAATCTCTTGTGCTTTTGGTCTCCTATGAGGTAATTGGAGCAAGCACTGGCTAATCAGAACAGAAAGAGTTTGCATTCATTTGCATCAGCACCTGTGTCTGCAGGGATGCAAGACAATAGGGGACCCAAACAGGAGCAGAAAATATTATTTGGAAAGACTGGAAAATTCATACTGATGTTACTGTGACAAATTTCAGGTGCCTTCATATTGCTTATGAATACACCCAGGGAAAATTTTGAAAGGGTGTATCTAGAAGTCAATGTGACCCCTTTCTCATGTCAGTTAATTGGGCTACGGTTCCCACATAGAAATGGCTTCAGGAAGTGACCAACCAAAACATATCCACTTGTTCAGGCACAAAGACTTCTTTATATATATATATRTATATATATATATAGTGAAAGTTTTGGTCTAGAATGAATTTTGTTAACCCACTAAAAGATTTGTCTCCTTTCAGTTAGATGCTCCTTTAGCTTAACTGCTCTATTCACAATATTCAAATTTCTCTAAAAGCGCAGTCTGTTTTACAAGAATTCTTTTCTTCATGTTTATTGTTTGACATTACTGTCCTACAGTATTTCAAATTTTAAGCCAATGTGTGGCTTAATAAACTCAGTGACCTCCTTGACCATGGCTAAAGAAGAGACTTGCAAAATGTGCTCTCTGAGTTTGGTCTGCCAAAGTTCTTATGCTGAAGGGCATTATTTGTCAGTATGTCCTTTCATGCATCCAGGCAAAAACACATTCTACTTTGGAATACTCCTAATATCAGCAGTGCTGTCTTAGGTAATGATTGAGAGTCAGGTCCAGCATTAAAGCACAGCTGTAGTGCACAGRCGCCTGACAGAATTTAATGAATATGTTATGGCTCTGAATCTTTTACCTTGACTTTGTGATTCTTCTCATGACTTGCAGTATCTCTGGAAGGACAGAAAATGATAGGATCTTACTTTTTTTTTTTTCTTGTGATACTTAAGGCGCTATTTATTTTGACGTTGTTTTACTGCAGAGAGGAATTTGATGTTCACAGTAAGTGTGACGATCAAAGGCAAGCTAATAGCTCCAGGGAGTATGTTGAGTTGCTGCCTTTTAACACTAGAGGGAAGTGTATGTAAAGGCACTAAGGATCGTGCAGCCTGTACTTAGGTGATTTTTTAGATGAACAGCATTTTTTTATAGAAGGTTGAAGATTTGGGAGAATTAATATTGAAAGGCAAAGCAGTACAATGTGTTGGGCAGTGGTGTAGGATTGAGACAACCTGAATCCTGTGACCAGTCTTCTGATGATTTCTGGCCAGGCGCTTTACCTCCCTTATGTGCTTGGGCTGCCTGCTCTTTCAGGGCAGCAAGTTGGGCCAGTTTTAGAGTTGACAGAGAGCTTCATGCACTCCCAGCATCAARAACATGCAATTCCTTGAGAATAAGGAGCAATTATAGAAAATATGAAAAATAAATAAAATGTGAAAAATGGCTCATCAAATGCCATTCCTATAGTTGTTAGCYTACAGCATCTTTTATTCACAGGTATTGTGTGCAGCCTACCAGTCAATCAGTCCCAGAGCCTTCCCAATTACCATCAAGAACTTCGGGTATTTTCCATCTCTGCTTCAGTATAGGGTCATGCAGCCAACCTTTGGAAGAGAGGAAAGTATATTAACTCAGTGTTGTAAGGCTCTTTGCTCCGTGTTATTTATGATGGATTAGATGTGCTCTGCCCATTAAATTAAATTYTCAACCAATTCACARATTGACAGAATATTCTGAGATGGAAGGGCCCCACAAGAATCATCAAGTCCWACTCTTAWGTAAATGTCCCATACAGGGTCTGAATGCACAGTGTTGGTRTCATTAGCACCATGTTTTATAGAAGTATTAATTGCCTTTGCAGGGAAAGCTTTGCCCTATAAGTGCTATTCTTCACTTCTGTTGGCAGATCATGAGGTAGGAGTCTGCATATRAGGAGAGGATCCCTTGGTGATGTTATGCTGACCCGTGAACCCTGATTCTGTGCCCACTTCAGCTGGGGGAGGGTCCCGTGACTCCCCTGAGCTTTAACAGTGCATGGATAGACACAATCACACTGCTTGAGTGTCAGGTGAATCTGGGGAATGAAAGGAAATCAGAACACACTTAGAAAGAGAAATTGCATTCAGGGTAAAGTTTAACTGAGAATTCTTATTTAATTCTGGTCATCTGTGTGATCATCTGTCTCATAGCTGTACTTCAGCAGAGGAATTGTTCTTTCAGAAAATTTCACATGGGACTACTATGAGAGTCAACAGGCAGATATGGCTTTTGGGGTACCCAATTAAACAGTGGTACTTCAGAAGAGGTYCTTACAGCTTGTGATAAACAATAAAATAAATTACTTATATGGAATGTGTTTTTCAAAAATAAAGAACCTGCCTTTTGTGTTAAATGAGCAAATGGCAAGGTGTMATACAAAGAAAGTAGCTATTTGTCATAACTAAAGTGTTACACGGTTATGTTTTCTTCATTTCAGCTGCCAGCATATCTATATAATTCCCCCCTCTTCCCCCTCCAACCCCCAAGTAACTRCCCCCTGAGGAGAAAGGAAAGGATAGAGGAGGAAACATGCAGTAGGGAGCATTTTAGGCCTATAGATTATGAATCAGAAATTATTAAGGTACAAGTGATTGAATTGACATTTTTAACCCTACTGGCATAAGACTCCCTCATCTTCCTGCATGACAGCAGAGCCAAGGGCTATAATTCAAGGGGAGCTGAAACTTAGAGTTCCCAATTGTCTTGTCATGCTGAATAAAAGCAGCTCAAAAGCTTCTTCTCTTGTAAATACTTTTTAGTTCTATTGAAGACCATTTAGACTCTTATCTTCTTCCCACAAAGAGAGGTTTTTTTCCAGTTGTCATTGGCCTGTGGGTCTCCCTTGACGCTGAAATGGTGAATAGCTGTGATGGACACCAGGATAATTATTTATCTGAACAGGAAAGCTGAGTGGGTGATAATTTCAGCTAACCAAAGTAGAGAGAAAACTGAATATCATATTGATGGAGAGTTTTCTTTTCTGCAGTATGCACACTAAATATGTGCACRTATTTAAAGGATTATTACTTTTTCATTCATTGTAGTTTAGTCAGAAAGTGTGAAGTACTGCTGTTTCCTGCTCTGTAAGCTCTAAAAGATTTTAGGTGTCAGAGGAAATTTTGCTTCCAGGAGTTATGACAGTCATAAARATATTGGTTTTAAATAACTAGTCAAGAAGCCTAGAATGCAAAATGCAAAGGAATCAAAACATGGGCATCCATTTATAACCAAAAGTGCATGCAGCTGCATACTCAAAGAAAAAAATATGGGTAACCTGCTAAAAAAGAGGCTCCCTTCAGATCTATTTTGGCCAGAGGTTTCAGCACCAGTGTGAAACAAACCATTAACAACKTCTTTCTTCTGCCCTAACCCTGATGTACCACAGGTACTCTTCTACTTTCCTGAAGTTTGTCTCAAGGCTGTTTCTGCCAGGCAGATATCACAGGCTGAAGTTTCTTTTCCCTACACTTCACAATATTTTTTTTTCTCATCTTTTTATGTATACTGAAAAACAATGCAATGCCAGGGCAAAGGGAGGYCAGCTAAGAGGTAAGTCATTGCTAGTTTAAGACTCAGTTGCAGAGGAATGGGGAAGCTGAAAGGAGAATTTTCCTTCCKTTACAGTGGTTATTCTTACTTTCCAAATGACATTTTTTTCTTTTTTCAAAAAAAAATTACAAAGGTTTCTGTAACCATATACCACATAACCATATACACTTTCCCTAGCACAGGGTTTGGCGCCCTCCTCCCTCTGGAATTTTGCTGTGATGGCATGTGATCCTCCCTGCATGSTGGTGCCTCTTGAGGGATGCAGGGAATGATTGCTCTCACCCTGAGTACCCTGTGCCTCAGAGGTGAAGATACTCRTGTGGAACTGGAGGCACATGGACACAATTTTCCTCACGCTGACCAAAGATATTTTTTTCTTGGYGAGACTTCAAGCAATGTGTCTGTCAAGTGCTGCTATCATCTCCTTTACTCTTTTCCAGGTACCTTTGTAAGAGAGCCCTTCAAATGGGATGCTGGACAGATAAAGATGTGCAGTATTTCCATTTRAATTGCTTGTGCTCTTGGTGAGAATGGTAGTTTGTAAATCTAAGCAAAAGCACTTGTTCTCTTCCATCGTGTTACTCACTGGAGAAGGGAGATCCTTTTCATAGGATCACTGAAACATTCAGGTTGGAAATGATCTTTAAGATAATCAGGTCCAACCACTGTTAGTTTCCCCACARATCCATGTTCCTGGATCTCTTGCAGCTAATTTTTTTCTTCATTAACTAGGTAACAATTTGTTGTATGAACTGTGCCACAATTTCATGGAATAGAGTATCTTCCTGGAACACAAGGAAAACTGTACATTATGGAACCAATCCAGTTATTTGTTCTAGTGTCAAGGAAAGATCTTTAATACAGGGAGATCTAAGAAATTTATTTTGGCTGGACTTCTAGCTAAAAACCCAAACAAACAACAAAAAAGGAAAAACCAATTCCAGTTTTCTTCTGCTGCCTAGTATTCAGTTGCAATCCTATTCAGCACAGCTGGTAGCATTTTTTTTCCAGCCAGAAGGATGTGACAGTCTATTGCTGAGCACTCAGATTTCAATGCACAGCTTTCCATACAGCTGTGTTTAAGTAATGAGATGGCTCCTGGGAAACACATACAGGTTTTGTATCAGAAGGAACATCTGTAGATAATCCCTTCAAGTAAAAACTTGGAGTTTAGCTACTTTAGCAAGCAAATAAGTGATATGAATTGTATAACAGTCTTCCAGATGTGATGAATTGGTGACACAGCTGATTCAGCTGTAGGACATAACCTAGCACGTGCTACACTTCAGATTTTTCAAGAAGAAAATCCCTCGGAGACAAAGCAAAAATTGATTGTGTAAAGCACGTAGTACTAACAGAAGTTTATTTTTATCGTCATTTCTGTCCCTTAGGTATGTTGTTCCACTTTTTCTTTTCCTAGTCCCCTGTAGTGATTGGTGGCAATACTGAGTTCTGATAAGTATTTATATCTAGCTACAGCCTGAATTATTTTAGGAGATTCATTCCTACCTACTAATTATGGATGCAAGTAATGAAATTTTTTGATCATCCACATTTTTAGCTGCCTTGTAGCATGCTTGATCAGAAATTATATTAGGGTACAACAGCTGAGGGGGGAGAGACTGGCATATTGCTGAGTTTCATGCTTTAAATGTTGAAATAACTTAAGAAAATGAAAAGTAGTACATTTAAAATGTAAATCCTTCAGACAACATTTCCCCACTCTGCTGTTTGCAATGCAAAAATCAGCTCACACTCCCTCATGTCCAAGCTCTGACATAACATTCTAATACAAATGTTGTAACTGACCAAAATAAAAAATTCTCATTAGGAAATACTGCTTCAGTGTAGCTATTCTATATTCTTGTACTGTGCTTAGAGCAGGTCTGAACTTTGCTCTTGTTTTTCCATAAAACTGATTTGGGTTTTATCTGTAGAGCAGATCTGCTAATTACTTACATTTGATTGGAATCTTTTTTTCTCTATCGTCTTCCTTGCTTACCAGAGTAGAATTAATTAGACAAAAATCAGAGAAATTAGATTTAACTCCCCCAACCTCTGTTCAGCTTTGTATTTAGTCTTGAGTGCATTTTGGTTGATGAGAGTACATTTACTCAGAGTAGGCTGAGACTTTCAGGGTCAGCTTTCTGCAGAAATGGTGTCTGGTAAAGTGGTGTGGGGTTTGTGCATAAGCAGGGAAATGATCAGCAGGCTGAGCAGAGTCCCTGGTGACAGTGAGTGGTTGACTCCATCCACCTCCTTCTCTCAGGTGGGTGGTGTTGAAGAACAAACCTACCAAGAGAGCCTGCGGGTAATGGAAACGGGGAGAGTATAAGAGCAAAAAAGAACAAGGCAAAATTTTGGAAGGATGGAGCAAAAGAGTAAAAGRCCTGAAGGTAAAGTAAAATCAGGAGTAAGTGATGTTGTTGATTTCAAAACCACAGGCAAAAGAAGCCTTGATGAGTAAAAGATGAGAGGAAGGCCAGAAGTATTAATCATGATGACAGTTTGGATCACATTGTCAGATTATGTTCCTGCACTTTCTCACAGGCTGWTTTCTTTCTACACTTTCTACACTGYCTTTTCTCTTTCCTCCTCTYTTACTCTCAAATAAGCTCAGCTGCAARAGCTGGAAATGAAAAGTCAGTGAAATGAAACTGGAAAAACTATGAAGTTACAGCCAGTAAAAGCACAAATGGAAAACTATATGCCAGTACAATATATAAAATATCATCTAAAATGTTGTCCATTAATACAAAAAGATCAGCCTCTGCAGAATAGTTTTCTGCATATTTATCTTGATTCTTCATAATTTTTTTTTTCTCTTCTGCTGCTCACAAGAAACAAACCTCAGTAACTGCAACTTTTACTATGGAAGGGTTTTTAAGCATTTCTTGGAAAGGGCAAAAGGTGTCAAGTAATGAATATAATGTGTGTATATACATATCTATAGATGTGTATATGTGTATATATATATATATATATGAATATAAAATGAATGTAGTATATATAAGAAATGGTAAYAAGGAATGAGTCTTAGTGATTCCAGGACTGACTTTTGTAATGTTTCAAAACTCTGCAAAACTTTTAATAGGACTTTACATTGTCCTTCTTTGCAAATATTCTGTATAATGAAATTAAGCAAAAAATATGTTAAAAGACTGTACAATAAAAYAAATGTATTCTGCATAATGAAGTGAAGCCAAAAATACGTTGATAAGCCAAAGGCCATTTCGGCTCCTATGCCAAAGTGGCCTTTGGTCTATTTTTGCCTTTCAACAGATTTTTTATGTTTATTTGGTAATAAAAAATGTGCAGGACATATAAAAATGKCAATAGAGATTTTACCAGTATAGTAAAATTAAACATTCTTGTGTTCAATCTATCATTTATTAATTCATTGAAAGAATAATTTATGACATTTGGAATTGTTTAAATTATTGTTATTCATAAAATCAAATATTTTCTGCAGCATACCTAGCATTAATTTAAATGCATTCATGCCAGGTATTAATGAAATATTTTCATGAATATATGGGAATATAAACATGGCCAGATCATGAAGCCTGARGAACAGCAAAAATTTCCAAACCATGATTCTGATTAGTACTGGGCTTAATTAATTCAAATGYCATATGGAATTCAGCTCAAATAGTATCAGTTATTTAAAGGTCTAAGCCAATCACCTAGACCTTCTTTATGATCACAGCCCAGAGAAAGTGTCCAAGTGGAAAGACTTTCTTTTTAACTGCTACTCTCCCTCATTAACTACAGTGGGAACAGTGAAAYTTGCTCAGATTAAATGAATTGGTTGGAAGGTCTAAATGCTACATGATCTTAAGAAAAATGAACATGTCAAATAGCTACCAGAAATCAGCTTAGACAGAAGATTTGGATATGTTATTTCAAGGCAGTGAGATAGTACTGCAAAGGGAGTTAGTTGTGTGATCTTTTGATCCTGGTTTAGCTGAGGATTACAAAAGCAGGGAATTTAAGCAAGAGTGGTCACCCTGAATTCATCTAGGTACTTGTGAAAGTGGTTGCAGAACAGGGGGATGAACGAATAAATGGTAGAAAGGGTATGATAGAGGGAAAGAGTGGGGTTATCCTGGGTTCTGATTTAATTTACAGCAGAGTGACTTGAAGTAGAACTGAAAAACATCAGACTCTTTACGTTTGCTGTACAATCATACCCCACACATTATTTGATGGCTTCCAGCCTTCCMATCCTTTCCATCCTATTGACATCCTCAGCTACAGTTGGCAAATTGATAAAGGGAATAAGACTTTCAGAATCTGAAACTAAAATAAACATTTATCTCCCCACCTCCCCCTGCCCAGTCAGGCCACAGTGAGAAACTTCCTTTTAATRTTAGACTATTTACTTCAAAAATTCAACTATGCAACAAGCCACCCAGCCAGTGAACCTGCTTGCTCAAAACAAAGCTTTGAACAACCAAATAGAGTTATTGCCAAAGTTTATTCCCTAAGCTTACACTGGGTAATGCACTGCTCTTAGGTACTCTTCTTGCTTATGTAAGGCAAATCAAAGTAAATCCCAAAATGAAATATATGTATTTTTACCAGTAGAGGAAAAGCTCATGCCAGTCAATTTTCCCTTACCCAAAAAAGAAAATGAGGGAAATGGGCACTAAATAGAAATTTGCACAGTTATAGCTGCAGGGAACATGGATTGATTGCCCACCCAGTAATTAAAATCACATAATAAGTTTTCAGTCACCACCAAAGCAATTATTCAGACTTCAGTAAGTGCACATTAAAGGCTTGATAAAGTTTTTAGGTGACAATTGAATCTAGTGCTAAGGATCTTACACCTAAAATGGATCCAATTAAAGATCACTGAACATTTATTTTCTCTTTACCAGCTGAATAAAGTAATCAATGAAAATTCATTTAGTTCAAACAAATCTTCTCCTCTGGTTTGTTTTGTTTTTGCTAAATCAGAAAATAAGTGAAAAATAGTCATGTGTTTACTGAAGCATTACATTGGACATGAACAGAATATTTGATTTTCAGACACCTAAGGACAAATGATAAAATGAGGAGCTAGAATTAATGATAATTTACTCATTGATTCCTTTTATCCAGTTTCTAAGGGTTAGCAAAATCCTCAGGAAGACCAAAGGCTYGTGTTAATTTCTCTGTTATATTTGAGCACATTTGAGCCAGTATACCTCAGGAAGCTTCCCGAAAGATGTACCATGCTGGTATAAACAGCATCATCCTACACTGGGGTGTCCTTCCTCTGTCTTGTTGGGCATATTATATTTGTCATTCATATTCATTTCATATATGAAAMAACATATTAATATAAAAATCACTGGAGCAGGGACTGGAATGAAAATGTCCACCATCCTACGAGAGTGCCCAGCAGGTCAAGCTAGGTAGTGAAATAATTGACTCCCTCACGTGATGGTTCAATGAATTTTAAATAGTTTACACTGAGCACAGCAGCACTAACAGGCTGCTGGTGCTTTATTGGTGTGTGGCAGATGTGAGTTCAGATCCCATCAGGCAGAAAATCCTGATCCCTGGTCTCTCAAGCAGTGAACAAGTATCTATGCTAGTGGATAAAAAGCAATGGTAACAACACCATTCCCTCAAATACATTTGGTCACAAATATTTGGAGAAATTGGACCAAGTTCATGGAGAATTTCTCTTGAAAGAAGCAATTTTTTCAATGCAAAAATATTCACATGAAAATTAAAAGCAAACACTGAACAGTTGCATACAGGATCTCCATTTTTTTCTGTGTGAAAAATGTTTAGTTTCAGARCTATATCTTGCTAAATTATTCACATCACTGCATATGAGTCTTCCTTTATCCACCTTTAAAGATCACTTCCCCAGTGCTGTGCAGCATCAGTGGTCTGTACCAGCAATTATTTCCTGTATGACTCCAGACCAGCAATGACAATATTGAATGATTCAGGACCAATTAATGTCCTGTGCAGAACTCTTGAGATAAATACTTCTCTGACAAAAAGCCCYGTGAATTTCTCACCTCAGCATACTGTAGATTCCTGTGCCTGAATATTATTTAAAAGCTTTTGGTGGCCTGAAAACTGTCTTCCAGTTGGATAGATTGCTGTAAGACAAGGCTTTTTCACCAGGACCAGATCACCARGGTTTTTGAGACATCTGAAAGGAAGAAAAAGATGGAATAGACTCAACTATGTTAGAAAAATGGTTACTGCGTTTCACCGCTGAACCACATGGATGGATCACTAGAGAGAAGCTGTGCTGTTGCTGTTGTTAACCATGATATAACAGGTTTTCTCTTCCATATCCATTATTGTCATTTTGGCTTCACTTATCATAAAATTATGTGGAGAATGGGGGAAATGAAGATCTACAACTCCATCCACTTGTTATTTTAAGGAGTTCTATTGTTGTTTATCTTCCAAAGTATAGAAGTGAGAACATAGATTTAAATTCTTTGTTCTGGTACACATGCAATGTCTCTCTAACATGACTCAGATTTCCTCTAAAGGCACTTTTCTGGTGCTGTGCAGAGGGAGGCTTATCCAAAGTCTGATGTGTCTGCATGGTCACAGTGAAAATCCGAAAATCCTATACAAGACACATCACTGTTCCGTTGCAGATGGAAGTTTCTATTTGTTTTTTTTTTTGTTTGTTTGTTTGTTGGGTTTTAAAATTTTTCTATTTTTCCCCCCTTCTATTTGCCTTCAGTCAGGCATGCAGTATAAAATCCCAGAGACACACAAGATCTGTGAGAATGTATTCACACTGACAGGAGACACGGCATTGCCCCCTGGGATTTCTAGCTTTGTCACACATGTTACAGTGTAAATTATGGGTAAAYGAGAGAGCTTTTCAATTTTTAGTTAAAGTATGGCATGCCCAGTGGGATCTCTCACTGTGTTCTGTGGTGTGATAGAAAGTGAGTTATCTGGTTATTTTGTGAGTTTTACTATTTGATGAAGAAGCAGAAAAGCCAGCTTCCAAGACAGAAATTACTTTGGAAAAAGGAAAAGCTTTCCACTGACTTTCTGAATCATATTCACTGAATTTCAGTGRTGGAATGAGCAATGTCTTGGGTGTCTGTACAAAGCACAGTGGTACATGTTCCAYGTGTTTTTACTAAAGTTATTGTGAGAATTTTTATTTTTGATACATTTAATGAGTAGTTCCTAACAATCAAAGGAAAAAGAAACATTAATGGCAGAAAATTTCTCCCATGGGCAGGCCAATTTTTGCATTGCATTTCCTCAAACTGTAGAAAATGGAAATTTCCATTGTTTAAGGAACAAGTGTCAGTGTAAGAAATGGAAAAGGAGAACATGTTTATGCTGATTTTAACCACCTTTTGACATGCACACCTTTACTAATTGTRTCCTGGGGGATATATGTCCCTCCTTCACACTTTTCAGTCTCAGAATTGGCAGGTAAGAGATTCTGGATGCTACTGCCACTTTTTTACCTGGGTTGCATCCTGTTTCGATTACTCTGTGCAATTGGTCCACAGGACAGCAGAAAGGAAYGCTGCCACCCTCCTGTCACAGTCCCTGTGCTGGGTCACTGCAGATGTCATCTGTCTGTCCTACAGCACTCGGGAGGCTGCACCCCAAAGTGCAGGTGCTGCCCTCAGCAGGGAGCTGCATGCAGAAGGAAAATGTGGGCTGGGCTCCAGTCCCCAAAACTGGTCCCCAAAGGAATTTAGATCACCTATTTGGTGCAAAGATGTATTAATTGGTTCAGATCAGGATCTCAAATGAAAACAAGAGGAGATAAAGGTTGTACATGGATTGTACAYCAGTGCAGGCCATCAAATTTGTGTGTAACAAAACCAAGAAAAAGCAACTATTCTGTCCTGGAGCTGTCAAATATTACAAAAACCAGCTAGTCCAGGTGCTAATACTAGCTGCTGATTTTTAAAGGTAGGAACAGACAGATTGACATAATGTTTTCAAACACAAACACAACTGTTCCTATTGTAACACCTGAGAAGTACAGTGCCCWGTACATACCTTACTAACTCTACTCCCTGAGAATATCAGTGTTACAAAGTTAAAAGGCAAAAAAAAAGGAGGGGGAAAAAAAAAAAGAAATAAAATTTTAAAGAATCAGACATTCCCAGATTTGTATAAATTACTGTGTTTCATGTGAGATAAATTCAGTCTACTCTGAACAATAAAATCCCATTTTCAATTGAATTTTAGTATTTCACAAATGCCATAAATGTGAATATGCTGAAAGCAGAGAAGTTTAAAGCATTATTGTATAGTCAAGTGATAAACAATTGTGGCAAACCTGCCAAGGTCCAGCACTTCAGAGTAGTTAGATAACACTGAACAAAGCCAAAGCAATAAAGCCAAATGCCCCATACTGATACTTCAAGCTTTATATGCATTTATGACAGTACACACAGAGCAGCACCCCATCCATAGTAATGAATTTAGACAAAGCAAGTGTTGGGTAGCCTACACTAGATGCAAGTGATGCTTTGAAAACAATCATAAAAATAAGAACTTAACCAAATCCTATCTGTCCAGTGATTCAGAAAAAATGACAACTTTTATAGATTTAGTAAATTAATAGGCCATTCTGATTTTTTCATTGTTGTTTTATTCTCATTTGCGTTCCTTCCCTTCTTACTATCAGCAGGGCAATCAGRCCTGCAAGTCTGAGTGTTCTTCACAAGGAATTGAGCTGGGCAGTGAAAACATTGTGTAAACCTGAGCACTTGTTCCTTTCACAGAATCAGAGAACACTTAGGTTTGGAAGGAACATTTGGAGATCTTATAGTCCAACCCCTGATGAGGGTTCCTACTTCAGTGACCTTGAGAGAGATCCGAGTTTTCCTTTGTTGCAGAAAACTGGAAATTTTTTCTCCTCTGATTACCTTCACAGTGGAGAAAATCACTTGCTTTTTGTGGGGAGTTTGGGGGGAATATTTTTGGGTTTTGGTTTTGTTTTTTTTTWAAATAAATTTACTCTTCCTACAATTCAGTGGAGTGAAATCTCTGAAGCTGTGCCTTAGTAGCTATACCAAGGCCATAGCACAACACTGTGTTCCACACAAAGCTGTCCAAGTCTCAAGCTGGTAGTGGCCAGGAGAGTGAGAGCAGTRTTGCTTGAGCCAAATATCTGAAAGCATGCAGCTGATTTCAGCTGCCCAAACATGGGCAGGATGTGCTCTTTGGCAGCCCACTAATGCAGTGTGCCAGCTTTAACATAGCATGATTTGAGCAGACAGGTAAAAATTGGATGTCACCCTTGCCTAGGTTTGACCAGCCCTACTGGCAGAGCACATGTTTGTTTTGCATGAGAAAATAACAGCTTTGATGGGTTAATGAAGGCAGATTTCAGGCAGTGTTCTGAAGKATTTCAGGTCAGCCTACAGGTATTCCCAAACACTTCCCTCAGCAAAGTCCATTTTGAAAGATCCTAGGGGTTGCTATGGAAGTGAAATAATATGGAAAGTCCAGTTACAACCCAGGCAGAACAGCCCAATGCCAGCACTATTACAGCCTGCCTGATAATTATCTATTTTATGGGTTCTTATGGGGCACAACAGGGCACAGAGATCTTCTGGTCCTTAGTCTACACCCACCCTATCTCTTGCTCATCACACAGTCCTCAGCAAGCTGGATCTCAGTTTTTCTTGTTTTCATCTCAATTTTCCATCAAATGGTGAGAGCTGTATTTGCCCTCTTGCCTGCTGGGTGTTATGAACGTTAACAGATGTCTGTGCAGTGYTTCAACAAGGCCTGCCAGGAGCTGTTATTATTCCCTGTTTTGAATACCTTATGTACAGTATACTGGTTCTAGGTAACAGGTGCATTTTTATATTTATTTATAAATATAAAATTTTATATTTTCTCCCTTTCAGATGTTCTGAAATTTTTATCATTCAGCAATATAGAAAACCTGTTCAATAAACCTGAAGGTGTTTCTTTGTTCAGTAGTCAAAGGGGGGACTTCACTGTGGTCTTCAGCATTCTCGTGAGGKGAAGAGGAAGGGCAGACACTGATCTCTTCTCTGTGGTGAGCAGGGACAGAACCCAAGGAATCACCTGAAGTTGTGTCMGGGGAGGTTTAGGTTGGATATTAGAAAAAGGTTCGTCACCCAAAATGTGGTTGGGCTCTGGAACAGGCTCCCCAGGGAAGTGGTCACRGCCCCAGCCAGAGCTYCAGAAGTGTTTGRGCAATGCTTTCAGGCACATGGTGTAATTCTTGGGGTGTCCTGTGCAGGGCCAGGAGTTGAACTCAATTGTCCTGATGAGTCCCTTCCAGCTCAGTATATTCTATGGATCTATGAACCTTTAATACCTAGAGCAGAAGGGGTATTAATGAATCTACTGCATAGCTGGTTGTGCTAGGTTGAGTTCTCTGACAAGGAACACCCTTAGAAGAGTCCTTGCCATTGAATCATCCTTTTTTCACCATCACAATCTCTGGCTTATGTAATATTTAATTTACTCACTGGCTTTGTAAAAGAGCTGTCTTAAAAACTTAGATCAAAGTCAGTATCACTAATTAAAAACTTGAGAAGTGTTGGCCTTTTGTCCTTTGTCCCCATAAGTTTTTGGATCCTCTGTCTCCTCAAAGTAGTAAAAATAGACATTTAGAAGAAAACATTAACAGAAGAAGATCGTTGTTCTCTTCTATTTTGGGTATTAATCTCCTCTTGTAGAATTCCGTGCTGTCTCTGCTGCAGCAAACAACAGGATTGGCCCCCTAAAGATGTCATCTACTTTTTCTTCCTTTGATATTTACTTTTGTGATCCAAGTACAACYCTGGAGATGGAACTCCTATAGAAAACAAATATTAGGTTTTGAGATAAATTTATTCTCTCTCCGGTACAAGTAAATCTAAACTGTCGGGAATAAGTAAATTGCAAACAATCTATGTCCTTGGTAATGGACATAAAATGCTATTTATCAGTCTCTTGGTGCCAAAATGAGGTATAATGCCAAAAAGAGTGTAAATATTACCRTTTGTAGTGCCATTAAAATGGAAATTAGGGAATCAATCATGGTTTGTTTTAAAATTCATAATTCAGGTGAAGCTTGTGGTACTGTTTCATGCTGCAGATTCAGGTTTGACAGTCCAAAGACAATAACACACCATTTTTTTTTATTGGATATTGTTAGGCCATGATGGTGTATGTGGAATTTACAAGGCATACTTAAAAGAGCAATGAAATGTCGACATGCCCAAGATAGTAACTAATCTCTTATTTCAGCATTAAATAGCAGTCCTAGCCATTTGTGATAATTTTTTTATAGTTCCATCTTGGTAATATCCCAGGACTTTGTAGCAATTGATTAAGCACCTTGACAACCTTACGTACCATGTGGTAAATTCTCTTCCTCATCCTCTCACGTATGCTGTAAAACCACTCATTTTTGATAGAAGTTTATTTTTTCAAGTATACTTCCAACTGGCAGCCAAAACCCAGCTGAGGAATGTGTCTTCCTTTGGAGGACATGAACATGGGAGTGTTCTGCTGATCAAGAACCTGGGAATGAAATAAGTGGCAAACTACAGAATTTTATAACTACACTTGATATTGGATCTGATACCTAATAGACTTRGTCAGGGATAATGTTCTCATTAAAGCAAAACCACTTGGGAAAACACCTAAGAAAAGAGAGGTATGAAAATTTAACTGCATTTCTTTTCCAAATAGGCATTTCCATTGCTATTATGGAGTCTTTTTGCTTACCATTTTCCCTCAGTATTACAGATATTTTGGAAAATTACACTACCAAGCCAAGACACTTTTGSTCTCCTCAGACTTTAATGTAGACACAATTTAGCACCTGCTGCATAATTCCATGTTATCTCCTGCAGTAAGACAGCAACGGTGTTGAAACAATTTAAGAGAAGACAAGTTACATTTTTTTCTCTGTTAGAAACCTTTTAATTTCTGTAAATGTGTTTGTGGGAACACTCTGGACGTAACTCTCACTTCTGACTTGCACTTATCCCTTTGCTGATTTTTTTTTTGTAATGCTTATAATTTACTTGGCTCATGTATTTTTAGAAAGGAATAAATTGCCCTTTCAGGCTTCAATTTGCCATGCTTACTCTGATTCTTCTCACAAAGTATAAAAACTCAGCCCTATATTCTTTCTCCTTATCTCTTATTGTTTGACCTCATCTTTCCTTTACGAGGTCAGGTTGGATGGGGCATTSAGCAGCCTGGTCTGGTAGATGTTCCTGCTCATGGCAGAGGGGTTGGAACTAAATGATCTTTTAGGTCCTTYCCAACCCAAGCCACACTAGGATTCTATGACTGTTTAATAGAGAGGATCAGACAAGTTCTGTGTATCATTGGCAAGTGTTCAGCAATGTCTTGCACAATGAGACAAATAGCAACAATTTTACTGTTTTACTAGAAAACACTCCTTTGAAACATCACAGAGTCACTTTGGTCACATGACACAGGTTGCTGAGTTAACCTTGAGTTCAAAAACACATTATCTTTCTCTGCTGTTTTAACAAGAAAAGCTTCTAACTTAATGTCTTTTTTCCTAAGTGCTCATAACTGATATTGCTAGTTAATTTTATGCTATTTCATTACTTTATATCTTCTACTCCTTTAATTATGTCTTTCTCCGTGTATTATTCTTCAACCTTCCCTTCCTTGATGCTACTTTCAGGATTGTGCCAGGGAAGGATTTTGTGAGTGTTTTATGGTCAGTAATGTAAACAATAACTCCTGATGAACTGCACTGGTTACCTCTTTTCTGCCAAGTATCCCTCCCTTCAGCCCTACTCATTTTCATTTACTGTTTATGCCATTCTCTTCCCTGGCATGACAGGACCCTGAGTCAGCTGCACCTTTGAAATCAGGTAGGCAAGACCTATTTGTTGCAAACTGCCCCAAAAGTTTGAACTCAAAAGCTAGCTTTAATTAGAATATGAATTATTAACTTCCAAAACAGAGAAAATGCAATGTACCTAGGCAAGGGACATTAGTAAAAAACAGCCGCCTGCACTTGGCCCTTGTCAAAAGCTTTTTCCTCTTGTGTTTGCCCTCAGTTACTCAATGACTTCTGAGTTGCAGCAAATTGCTCAGTCATCTCTGGCTGGCTGGGAACTCTTTCTGTCCCCTCTGAGACCTGCCTGTCCTCTCCTGTCCTCACAGGAACATCCGAGTTCCTTATCCTGAGCTCCAGCTCCCAGCCCTGTCTCTTTTCTCTCTCATTCCTTGGCCTGTCACTCACAGCAGTCTCTCAGAGCTGCTGACCTTCAGGCACATCTGTTTGCCTCCAAGAGCAGGGAAAAGCTTTTCCCAGGTGTGGTACCTCACTTACTCGCTCTTTTAACAGACAATAACATAAATGGAAAACAAACAATTAAAACAAATCCCATACTGTGATACTTAGAATATTTTCCTTATGATTCCTTTATGAATCTTGATGTTTTCTAGCTTAAATAATGTTTACATATTTACAGAAGATCATTAAACATTTAATGCTTCACTTAGTTTGGCCAAAAACCATCAAAGACAAAGTCAGCGTCTTAAGACCAAGTCAATCTCTTGAGTTTCCTAAGTAAAATATGCTACATTTCATCTCAGCTACCTCTAAGTTTTCAGTTATCCCTTCTTTCCAAATCTGTTCTCCAACTTGCTGTGTCAGAGTTTAGACTGAAATTGCTCACATCACTTTCCTAAATATAGATACCTCATTTGCTACCTTCAATTATGCAGAAGGATTTGCTAAAATACTTGCTGTGCGATTTACAAATTCAGTACCAATYCTGAGCAAAATATCTCACTACCTGCCCTATGTTCTATATGCCTTTTTTCCTCTGCAGTTGTGACAATCTCTGATATCAAATATGCATTCTCATTATCTAGTTTCATTTTGCATTAGTTTTCTACATCATCAGTCTTGGAAGCTAACCAAGGTATATTTAGCTTTGGACTACACCAACATTGTATCATTAGTAACTTTTTAGTATTCTTGTGTCCCTGTTCTATAATGATTTATTTATATGGCCAGACAAATTTCTCCTTGCTCTCCTTCAGAACGCTGAATTCAGCTTGATTCTTTTTGGTTATTACCATAGCAGACTTTGCCTGACTTGACATCCAATCTATAGATGTCTGTGTTCTTTTTCAATTATTTTCTTATTTTTCATATCCTTCTTATTCTCAGATTTCTTTTTCTTAAATATTCTAGTGGATCACGCAGCTCTTTGTCCAAGCTTTCTAGTCCATACAGGCTCTGGATCATATTAGGTCCTTTGATAAAAAGAAAGACCATTTTTATGGCCTTTTGTATACTCTCATCTGTTGGATTTTACTATGAAGTTCCTTTAACTTGTCAACACTTGGTTATTCAAAACAGTCATAGCTGTTTTGACTTTTTGATTTTACTTGAACAGAAATAACCTATCACTTCACAATCCAAGGTTGTTTTCTACAACAAGCTTCTGAAATGTCTTATTTCTTAATAAAATCAAGTCTAAACAGCATCCTTTTCCTTATTTCAGTGACTTAAATGAGGAAATCTATCACACCCAAGAAAATGTTTTCCAAGCTGTTTCCACTAACCTTCTCTCTGGAACATTTCTGGGTAATAATTTTCTCTCTAATAACATTAAAGATTTCCCATCCAGATCCAAAACACTCCAAGAGATTCTCTGCCAGACTGCTGGCATTAATCCAGGGGAAGCTGTTTTACCATATTTGTTTTCTTTCCTTGTAAAATATATGCCTTAGGAGATAAATGTGAAATAATTTTGTTCTCACTTAGGAAATTTTGTCTGAGTGGAATTTACCATTTGATTTTGGGACACTATACAGAGCTTTGACTAACTCTGGGCTCTTCATCCCAGGGCACAATTTTTTTTTACCTGCACAATTAATTTTACCTGCATCTTAGATATTTATTGTCTGAAACAGGCTGCTGCAGTGGGAGCAGGGAATACATCCTGTGTCTCATGAATAACAGTGGTGGATACCTGTGTAGTCTCGTTACTGGAGCAATAAATCAAATTGAGAGTCAATGCAGTGATGATGACATTGAGGGATACCAAATAATACCAAGTTGGGCAAATCCAAAAATTTTAATAGCTGTTTGTGCAAAGAACAGAGGGAGAAATTTCCTTTTCGTTTTAATAAACAAAAAACAATTCTGTATGTGACTAATGARTGTGAAGACCAGAATGTATTTTGGAGTAAGGGGAAAACAAATGTAAATAACATTGAACTTTATATTKCTGATTGCCTGGTATTAAGCCTTAACAGCATGGGATGCAATATTTGTTTGTCGCCCAATTAAAGATGAATCAAAACAAAAAAACATTTTCTCAGCCATCCAAACCCACTCATTTTACGCCTAATTAATCTCCCGTGGAGTGGAGTTTTGCCTTGTTTTTCCTATGGTGAACTTAAACCTGAAGTTTAAGTTGATCTAAGTTCGTGCTTCTATCACAGGGCTGATCTCTGMCTGTTCCTGCTAAAGCCCAACCAGATGCTGACCTCTCTTATCTTACAGCCTCATTAGTGCCATGAATCCTGGGATGGCCTTACCCTGCTGAAATATCATTCTCTCAGTAAGTTGTCATTAATTCTCAAGTCCCTGGCTGAGTAACCATTTGCACACTAGAGCCAGCAAAGCTGGCACCTGGGAAAAGGTGTCGATTAGCTTAATCTGATACTGCAAATGACTTTTCAGAGAATAATTGCACCCCTGCTAGAGCYCTCTGCCTAGCTATTAGGTCCAATCTAATATGCTATAAATGGGTAAACACAGTGCATTTGCTTGAGTGGGATTATGGTGTTTATAAGGGAGATTCTCTATCACCCAAATTTGTGAGCACACAGTTTGCATACTGTAACATCTGAGATGTATAAAGATATTTCTAGGCACTAGTTAAAAAAAAAAAAAAAAAAAAAAAAAAGGAAAAAAGAAAAATACTCAAAACAATACAAAACCAGCCCACAACTGAACTATTTAGAATAAACACTCTGGGTTTCTCTGGTCTTCATGCCATCTTAATGCAAGTTCATAAAACAAAACAATCACTTCCTGCAAAAATACAGGTTTTGCAAGATGTCTACCCTCTGCCTCAGGACTGAAATCAAGTAAAAATATATGGATAATACTAGGAAAGACTTTCTTTGACCTTTGTTGTCAAAGAAGGAGATTGCAAGCAGAAGTTTATTTTCTGGCTCTTTTAGAGAGCATGCCAAATTTAGGACAGGTTTCTGGTACTGCTATTGGCTGCTAGAAGACRTTGCCCTTTTCCTTGAACTCTTCCATTCTTTGCATACCTGTTGTTTTCTCTGTCTGTTAGACGCTAGGAAGAAGAAGGTCTCCAGAGACAGAGACACTTTTCTTTCTTGATTGTTTCTGTTTGGAGAAGTTTTCCCATGGCAAAGAAAAGAGGAGATTTAGGAGCCAGGCTTTGCAACATAAAGAACAGGATAAGTCTAGATCTTATATGACATATTTTTTTTCTTCTTTTTTGCTTCTGAAATATTTCACACCTAGGATAGTTTGCTGCTTGCCATAGTTCTGCTAACTTGAAGTAGAGCTGTACCCTGCTGGGGGTGTTTGCTCTTTAAGTCCATGTTGAAGTGAAAGCTCTTGCAGCCTCCAAAGGAGGTCACACCCAGTGCTCAGAACAAATGAGGGCACTGATATGCAAGGACTCTCCTGCAATGCATGTAAATGCAAAGTTCTTCTATGACCAGCGGTCGTGCTTGAATGGCTTCCTGTGTATCCTTTACTTTAAATGACCTGGTGAAGCATTTTCACTGCCTAAGARGCTTTGAAAATTCTCTGTCAAGCAGCACAGTTACGGAGCTGTGCTAAAAATGCACAGGCAGGTGTTACCTGGGATTTGGGCAGTAAAGGTGTGTGGCCACTGCAACACTGTGCCCTTGGCACCTCAGTAGCTGTTGTTTCATAAAGAGCCACCACAGCCAGAAAACGAACGTTCTCTTCTTTCTCTCTGCGTTTCTTTAGGTGAGTGTAGCTGGCACATGTAATTGTTTTGAGTGGAGTATTGAATGGAGGTATCACAGATATTTGATTTACAGAAGTATACCTATCAGTACATGTCTTTTTCATGAATGCCTCAGGACACTGCAGAACAGAAATGAAACTGAGGAGAGAAGCTCTGGTTTGGGTAGGATGGCCCCAGTGCTGGGAGAGCTGGGGAAGATCAGAAAGGACAGTTTAGTTTTGAGTCATTTTCAGTTTACTTTTGATATAAGCAGTTTAATGTTTGAAATGTCATTCCCTATGATACATTGGGAGATCTTTTACACACACAGAAACACCTCCTTGCTATTCTGGTGCTTGAAATGCACAGAGGGTGTGCCTTCCTGATGCTGAGAAAGACTTAACAAGCTTTATTATCAGAATCTGAGGCACTTCACAGTTAATTACTGTGAAGAATGCACCCAGATCAATAAAGATGTTTTTTTGTTAGAACCATCTATTTTTTTTTTTTTTTCTCACCTGAATGAGCAAGCCAGAAGCCTGCATTGTTTTATTGGTGTCCTGGCTGATGCAGTCACCAGTATAATATAACACCTGAGTATGTGGATGTTCATGCCTTGAGCATTTGTCATTTTGAGAGTAGTTTCTGTTTGGTGGGGCTGGAGGCTCTCTCTGTCTGACCCTGCAAGCAACGAGGAGATGTGGAAAGAAATGAACTAAAGATTTAGTGTTGCTCTAGCAAGTCAAAATTCCAGTGAAAAATAATGCAGAAAGGGTAGCTGGAGCTGCTGATAACTCATACAGATTCATAGGGAGACCAAAGCCAATGAATTGAATCTCTTGGTTTGTGGGTGGTGAGGAGCAGAGCCAGTACAGCATCCAGTAACACACAATATGGCAAGAGAAGGAGGAAGAGAAAGAATATTAATCTGGGAGCTGTTTTTATTTCTGAAAATAGCCTGTTTGCAGTTATTTTTTTGTTAGTTTTTTTTTTTTTTTCTTTAACCAAGATTTACATATTGTGAGCATCCAGACAGGCTGAGGGGATACGTTATGTTATTACATCCCATCTGCCAGATGCAAATATACAAGCTCATTTTGAATGGGTTAAAATAAATTTATAAGGCATTTTGCCTTATTGCTCTCTTCACTTATGTAGCTCTGTTTGTTCAATTACACAGATTCACACAGACATGCAAACACTGCAGAGGTAAAAGCTGATTCATCTAAAAAAAGGGACAAAACAAGCTGCTACCACTTTTAGATTTCCTAGTCACTGCATTGCCCCTTCTTTCTGGGAGGAAGGTCAGGTGAAAGAAATTCTCCAGGCACAAGGGAAGGTAAAAAACTCCAGGCTGCCAAGATTCCAATGTGTGGTGTCATCGTGAGTATATATACAAGTGCTCAGAGAAAGCATATCTCCCAAGTCTTCCCTGTTAAATTTCAAAAATTCAGCTCCAATCCATCACTTTCATTGCACCCAGAAGCACAAAGTGGCCGACCCCAGGGGCAAGATTTATGTCAAAGACTCTAGGGGACCTAAAGTGCATTAACAATTTAAAGAGAGAAAGATAGAGGTGAACTGTGTGAGCAAAGCCTGACTAGCTTATTGACCTCTATTGCAGTGCTACCACTGAGCTGACAAAGAGCAACCCCATAATTTTTGTACCTAGAAAAGAGGAATGCTGTAAAGCACCTGAGCCCAAAACAAGTAGTCCAAAAAAGGCCATAGGTATTGTGGTTCTGACCTTAGAGCTGAAATAGAGATCTTGATGTTTGAGAGGACAATCTGCATATAGCTCCCTGCAAATCCCATGAAAATTGGAGTGGAGTAAGCCATGGAGTGCAGTCAGAAGGAAGGACATTTGGATTTTGCCTTCTCAGCCTGAAGCAGGTGCTTGGCTGCACAGATGTGCCCAAAAGGACATTCTGCAGATGGGAACACTGCATTGTAACTCTGCAGAGATGAGCACTGCTAAAACCCAAAGTGTGTCTCAGTCACCATGGGCTCCCTTCAGAGGGGTAGGAAGGAGTAATTTACAGACAGCAACTCATCCATGATGGTTTTGTACATCTCCTTTAGACACAAAATTCCCAGATGAAGCACTTGCTTTTTTTCTGAATAAAATTCCTTGAACATAGTTATTGATGGTGTTCTTGAGAACTGAGAATAGAGATGCCTGGAAAAAAGCACAACCAATTTTGCTCTGCTGCATTTTGACGACAAATGACTCTAGGCATGAAACAGAGCATTTTGCCACAAAGGCAGCCTTGTAATCGAAGAATTTGTGACTGTAAAAAATGGAAATGCTCCAAATAAAGAGTATTTTTAATTTTTAAGAAAATTTTATCCTAAATTAAACTATTCTTAACTAAAATTCAGTAATGTGTTGACCGAAACATAAAGGTGATTTTCTCTATGTTTTTCTCCCAGGAAATGAACCTACTTTCCAAACTTTCCATCACGGGATAGATTTTATTCTTATCTACACTCACCCAGATCTGTTGGTTCATGACTATAGGGACAGCTGCAGACACAGTTTAGCCCTCAGATTTAGAGTTAAGTCAGAGTCAGTTTCAAAGACATGGTCAAAATCTCCCTTCAATTACCTTCACAGAAGTCTCCCCCTTCACAGAATAAATGATTTTTACTGCTTTGTGGGTTTTGCCAAGCCCTGAGCATTATTGTGCTGTGGGGTTTAGGCTTTGAAATAGGTTACAGGATAAGAAATCATAAATATTCATTCTTTAGCAACATCCTCTGAACAGCTTCCTCGCTGCTGCTGGCTGGGGCCTGCCCATAATCGCGTGCYGTCAGGCTCCCTGCCCTTTGCCCTTCTCGCTCAATCAGGATGGGAAATAAGGCAAAATAATGAAGCAGGGATTTTAAAATATTGATTTCTATGCATGCACTGCACCATAAGGTATTGGTCTTGAGAAAAATAGCTCTAAAAAGGGTATTTTCGATAGAAGGAATGTCACAGGTAAACTGTGGAAAAGCAGTTGCTTGTTGTGGCTTCCTAGGCGAAGGGACGTGCTGAAACACACCATGACAAAACTGTTGGGAAAAACAGAGTATTCAATTGCTCTACACAAACAGACCTTCCTCAGGAAGCATTTAAAGATTATTTGCTGACAGAATGCAGCAATTAATCTCTGGACATGCTCTGTATTCAAATATGGATAGAAAGGTTGAAGGACAAGGGAATGGTATTTGAATGTACAGAGAGCCTTTCATTGATCTTCTAACCTTTTGGGGATATTTAGCACACGTGAGCTCAGAGAAAGTTGCTTTTGAAAGAGAATTGAAAATTATTTGCTATAATGAGAGGTTTTTTAAACTGCTTTGGTGAAGATATCTGTTCTCCTGCTTAGTTGGGGGTTGACTGTCCATCGGTTGTGCTCAAAAGAAGAGCTGCAAAGCACATGTCCCATTTGCAATACACAGAAACACCCCTGTGAAGTACTGCATAGCAAAAGCAAGCCCCACCTTAGCAGTCCTCTCTGCTATTTGAACACTTTTGGTTGCTGTGAGCTGGACTGTTTAAGGCATTTTGCCTTAGAAATGGTCATTATTGAGTTGCTGTGGAGCTACAGAAAGAAAAGGCAAAAAGCAGGAACTAAAAAACTCAGAAATAGCTAAAGTTTCTTTGAAATCAGAGAACTCAGGGGCATTTTCCCCTGCACTTTGAAATGTTGCTTTTGCCATGTCACAGGCAGAAAGGGAAACCCAGAGGCGACTTCTGTACAGAACTAGATGGAATTGCCTTCAAAAGAGAGGAGCACATAAAGCTACTTCTTCCTCTTCTTGACACTCTGTGAGCTCCTGGCAGATATCTTTGTCTTTTCTAGCTTCTGTAAATTCAGACTGACCTTCGAATCTTTTATTTTTCTTTGAAACTTTGAAAATATCTCCTGACACTGTGTTCTCCAGCAAAGTGAATACATGATTATATCGTGAGAAGTCACATTTAGTTCAAGTGTAAGAGCATTCTCTCTGCCTCTGTCTGTGTTTTTATTTATTTCCCAGCATTTTTATAATTTGAAACTGCGTTAAAAAATACCCAAACAGTTCCCACATACAGGAGTATTCTTGACTTGACTGCTGTGGTTTCAGACCCAATAGCAAAACAAGTTTCTTCTGAACTCGTGTTTTCATCATTTGAAGGATGAAATTCCTTCACACATTCCTTTGAAGTCTCCAAACTCAACTCACACACCAGCATACTCCACGGCTACATGCCTCATGTCAACGAAATGTATGAAGTGTCCATTTCAAAGAAGTGATCAGTTTCTAAGAGCCCATGCCGAGTCATGATGGCTACAGTTCTGAATAAATAAAAATTGAAGTAAATAGTAAATTGGTAAGGGAGAATCCACATGGCTGTGAAGGAAAGCACCGAGTAAGGCCTTTGCTGCACAGATTAAAACACAGTTACAACAAATTGTGAAACCATGTAATTTTAAGAACAGTCTTTATGTGAGCGGTCTCCTTGGTTTCAATGTGATGATTCACATGAGGAGGAGTTTGCAGAACAAGGCAGCTGCTGGAGTTGTTGCTAGATACAAAATTCCTAAGCCTTCTGGATGCAAAATCGCATTGCAGAGGTGCTACAAACTAACTATAGAAACTAGGAAATAGAAATACATATTTAATTAAGAGTGTGACAGTATGTTACTCCTTTAGGTTGTCTTTTGTTTGGTATGCTAACCGAATGCATGAGCTTTCTGAAGTTGTTAGCAGGGCTTGGCATACAATCGTCAGTCCTCAGGATAATTGTCTGAATCCCAAATGAGAAATTTAGTTTGCTATATTAGCAGGTATATGACCTCCCAGAATTGCCTAGTTATTTAACTTGGCAACTGTACAAAAAAGTAAGAAGTACTGGTAGATTGAACAGGATCTCAATCTGCAGTGCTTTACTGTTAAGTCCTTGCTCTGAAGAAAAGAGATGTTCCCTGTGTTTTTCATCTTTATTTTCTTTAAATTACAATATATGCATGTTAATGAGGCCCTGTTGTTTGTGCTTTCCAGCCTGTCATCAAAAGCACATGCCAGCAATAAGACTATGCTCCGAAAAAGTTTCAAAATGACTGCTTTCATTTGCTTGCAGTTTCATGTACCAGACTTAGCATGACTTGTCTTCCCCACCTCTGGGCTGAACTCACAGAATTTTACCTTTTAACATATAAGGCAGTTTGTCTGGGTACTGTCCCAAATTCCTGTAAAGGCTGCTGTATGGTGCTACAGGCACTGACACTTTCTCTACAGCACAGCTACGTAATTTGCCCTACATTGTATCAGGATTGCAAATTCTCTAATTGTCCTGTGTCTTTCTCTCTCTCTAGCCTCAGGAACTTGCATGGATTCAGAGTAATGCATTGCAGAATTTCTCATTTCGCTACACCTTCATCACCTTTCTTCTCTAAAAGTAATAATAATAATAAAGCATAGATTATATTATTTATAAATTATAGGCTCTCTATGAACAACCTAACAATCCTTCTGAACAATTTTTGAGAAGGAAACAAAACAGTAATAAGTCTTCAAAAATGTATTTCAGTTTCTGGAAAAGTGAAATTTGAAAGTGGTTGCTCTCAGTCCTGAGGTGAATGAACAAAAAAGATCACACAACCTGAATCATCAATCAATAAACTGCTCTAACTTTTAAGAAATGCTTGTCTTACATACATGTTAGGTTGTGTCACATCACTGTAGCAACTGCAGTAGAAATCAGTTAATAATACTGTGCTTCTGCAGAAAGCTTATTTCAGGGGATTTGGGCTTCAAGAATCTTAATTTAGATTGATTAAAAGTAGACATTGAAGTTCAAAGTCTATATCAATATTTGGGTGTAAAATATGTATAATTCATACTTTTCAGACTTTACTTTCACACWGATCATTGCAGGACTTAAAAAAAATAAAATTTCTTTCTCCCTTAGATAATTGTTTTTCTACTAATATGAATATGATGGGGAAAATAAAAAAAAAAGTATTTAGAAAAAGACCATGTAGATCCAGTCTCTCTATTACTATTAACATTAAAGATGAGGTAGTGCTCTAAAAAAACAGCAACACTGCTAAATTACATGCATGGTTATAGAATAAATGGGTCCCTATTTATCAAAAATTACCTGAACAAGTCATAGTAAACTGGTTTGCATATGGAAGGTTATCTTGGGAGTGCTTACTCTCTGCTTTTTTGTACCAGTTTGGTACATCAGGTCTCCTATACTGCATTCCTCATTCTGTTTTTGCTGTGTGAATTCGTAGTAAATCAATACTGATTTAAGAAAAAAGACTCTGAATTTTCCTTCAGTGAAACTTCTGGTGTGCATCAAATGAGTGTAGTTAGTGTCAAAACCTGTGACTCTGAGAAGTCTTACAGACAAGAAAGAAAGCTTTACTGGATATTTTTAAAATAAATCCCTTTGTTACTTTTTTATACTAATGATCATGGTGATCCCTGTGTTGAAGGGAAATCGAGGCTGCTTAGCATGAAAAATGGGCATAGATGGGAAACAGAAGCAGAAGCCAGTTTTTATTCCTATGTAGCTACTGTGTGCTATTAAATGTGAATTGATTATGAGGTATCTAAGTGATTTTATTTCTTGATGCCTTTTTCTCTCCACATTTTTATTTTGTAGACAAATCCTAATTGATTACTAAGAATATATTCTAAAGCAGGTCTATAGCTAGCTCAAAAACTGCAGAGAATATGATCATTAACACTGGCTCGTTATATTCAAATAAACATTTATACCAGTGTGTACATTTTGTTTATCATGTTTACCACCAGCTAATGAGGGAGATGCATCCTCTGTTCTTGGTAGAGGTCACTGATTTGCAGGCAATGCTGGGTTATTATAAACTTGGAAACCACAGACACAAATCCCCTCAGTCTTTCTAGATGGCAATTGCAGTGGTTATCATTCATTCCAGTTTACTTCAGACATCGTTTGGGGTCCAGATGTTGTTTCAGTTCCACATTTCCACTTGAACACAGAAAGTAACAGTGGAGGTTTCCAAGATGTGCACAGGGAACGTTGTGCCAGATTTAGGCTGGATACTAGAAAAAGGTTCTTCACCGCCAGGGTTGTTGGGCACTGGAACAGGCTGCCCTGGGAAGTGTTTGGACAATATTCTCTGGCATGTGGTGTCACTTGTGGGGCTGTCCTGTGCAGGCCAGGAGCTGGATTGGATGATCCTTGTGGGTCCCTTCCAACTCAGGATATTCTAAGTTTCTGTGATTCTGTGACCATCTTCTTTCCAAGCACAGGTTTTGCTTTCCTGAATTTCAGCACTAAAACTTTATGATGAAAACCAGATAGTTTAATTATTCAGTTCCAATTACCAAACTATAATCTCAAACTCTGTCATGTTGATGCCATTCTAGAAGAACGTTAGTTTCTCTCTCTGAAGGTTCAGATCATTTTGAAAGGTGCAAAAATCCACCCATCTATTTATGTTGTGATTGGAAACGAGTGCCAGATTTGTCCTGAAAGAAATCTGGCATCCCATGGACTTTAGCTAGTCCTGCCTCTGCTGGATCTTTCCTGTGAAAAGTGAACACTACGGTGATAGGAGGTACAGAAGAAGAGAAAATCTTCTAGCCCTATCTGTGTTGAATTTGTTCCTGAGACTTCCAGCTGCAAACAGTGGCCTGTAAGAGCACATAGCATTAGAATAAAACTCTGCCGAAAGATGACAGTTCTTGAGGGTAGGAGAGGGGAAATGAGCTACATTTGGCAAATGTCCATCCCTCAGTAAATGGATTGCAGAGAGGCACTTACAGCTGGCATATGGCAATGAGTGCAGAGCAAAGAAACAGCTAGAGTGATATGGGTATTTATCATTGGCTTTTGGGAAAAAGGTTTCTGTGAAATCTCCACAGTCCTGACATTTTTATTATGGTTTCAAAGAGGTTATTAACTAAACAAATTATAGGTCTTCGAAGAGATTTTTCTTCCATTGCATGCTATCAAATCTTGTTCTATTTCTTTGTTTCAGATGAGCTTGTGCTCTGCCAGGCTTTTGAATGAGTCCTCTCAGTCCTCCCTTCTCCAAGCCCAGACATTCTTAATGATGTTTAACATCTTTACATCAGGAGGCTATTCAGGAACCTAATAGGAGCAGGCTTCATTTTCTTTTATTATCCGTATGTGTCAGATTCCCTTTCAGACATCACAGTATTTCAGAATTATCTCTCTTGTTGCTTTCCTATGTTATGAAAGAGACACAGAATAAAAAGTGGACTCTGAATAATTCTGTTACTTAAGTAAATGCAAATTGTAAACCCTGCATTTATATCCTGCTTCTCCAACAGCTTTTCTATCTTCTAAAATACAGAAGATAATGGAGTCAATACTCATAAATATCTAAATGCTTACTACTTACAGTGATTTGCAAAATATTCAGCCAGAAAATTGTCTTAGCTGTCATTTGGTACTTTTCCCATATCACTGTTAAACTAAAAGCTTCATTCTGAACAGAGGGTTACCTAACTAATACTTTGATTTTTCTTGTTAACAGCAAGCTAAAGTTCAGAGTGGAAAAAGCAGTGATGGTCTTTGGGCACCCAGAATTGGAATGAGGTTGGGGTAATCTTGGAGTAAAAACAGTTGTCGTGATGATCAGGTGATGACAATGAGCAGCAAGGAGCTGTGACTGAGGACTATAAACAAATTGAGGAGTTAGCTGGCCTGGAGGAAGAGGCAAAAGCAGGGACATCCCCGCAGCTAATGTGGGGTGGGGATATGACATGACACCCTCTGTGCTCTTGAAAAAGAATGTTTTATGGAGAAAGAAAATCTTCCAAACAAAAGCTGTAAAAATTTCTGTCTGTATTCCATTCTCTAGAATCCTTTGACTTAGTTCAAAACCATATAGACCCTTACTGTATTTAATTCTTGATATACTGTGTCATTCCTGTTTGATTCACTCCATATAGTTCTCAAAATGAATGTTTATTTGTGCCAGAAATTCTGAGGTGCTTACATGACCTTTTGATTCAGCTTTTTCTTCCTAACCATAGCAAATCAGTACATCTGGAAGATGGCATTTTTGGTAGGGGAGTTGTTTAAGAAATGAGAGAGCTGGACCTGGTGAGAATGGTCTTGTGGTTCCTGCTCCCAAATGAGACTAAGAAAATGCTGTATTCATTGTTATTTACTGTGCAAAACTTGTCAATTGCTAAGTCCCAGACAAAGAAAAGACACTACAGCTTCATGCCAGGTAACTGTGGAACAACTTTGCAATTGATGTGGATAGAGCAATTAGACAAATTCATGGAGAGAAAATGCACACTGGGAACAATTACAAAGATAACATTTTGGCTCAGAAATTTCCTAAATCATAAATCCCTGGAAGGGGGAAAATGCTCTGAAAAGGAGTTACTTTATTTGTGTTGTGTTCTTGTATTCCTCTCTGGGCACCAACTAGTGCCACTGGGGAGTTGAGGTAGGCTGCTGAGCTCTATGGTACAGCTCTTTTCATGTTCTGGTGTGCATATGAGTACTGCCTTGCCTTTGGGTGAAATCACAGCTTCTGTTGAATTGGGAACTCTGTGGGAAATGTCAGTAATCCTGACATTTTGAGAGAAACATCAGTTCCCATGCCACATGTCCCAGTGGGTGTTAAAAACTAGATTTCCTACAAATATTTTCTTTCTGATTTTTGCCCTTCAGCAATAAACCTTGAAATATTTCCATCTTTTCCCTGGGAAAGAATATTTTGTATTCATTTTCATTGTCTCTGTGTTGCTTCAGATCAACTCCATAGCAAGTAGATATTTTTACTGTGCTAAGACAGCTGGTGGCCCAGCCAGCCTGGAAAACTGGCCCTCACCACTCTTTGTCACAGAGGAATTTGAAAGAATCCCATCAGGGAGTGACAGAAGCACATACTCTGGAAAAGTATCTACCTCAGTTCTCCTTTTTCTTATAAATAAGGTCATCCTTGAAAGAGAGGGATTTAAGTGTTCTTCAAAATATTTAGACATACAACTCTGGTATTGTAAGCTGTGCATCTTTGTTAACTGCATATTCAGAGCAGCTTTCAGATTTTACTTTAAGAGCTTAACTTTCTGTTGTTTTCCCTTCACTCCTTGTCTCTTTTAATCTCTTCTGGAATGTTTACTTCCTTTGAACAGCAATATCTATCACTTTTTTCTTTTCCTTCTTATTTGCTTTATCCCTTCTAAGAAAGTGCTTGCATAAAAAAAAATAGACACAGCTGATATTAGAAATCATGCTTAAGGGAAAATCTTCCAAATGAGGAAGTAATTTAACCCCAAAGTGTCCCCAGGTAAAAAAATCACAGGTGCAGTTGGAAGCAGGCAATATTATTCAAACAAAAGACACTTTCTAGCATCTCTGAAATTCTCATTTAAAACAAAAATGTATTTATTAATGCTTGTGCTAAAGGTTCTAGATTATTTAGATATTTTGTCTGTTAAATAAAAATATGTTTAAATTTATTGTAAAATGTTTTTAAGACTAAAGAGCTTTCTTTTTGCACTGCATTTTTCTCTGTAATAGTTACACAGAGATCAGTGTTCTGAGCGGGCTTTCTGTCAGATACATTTCTGAATATTGACATCATTCCATACAATGTGTAACTCACATTAGAATTCATAAGTATTATCCATGCAAGCACTCATTGCAGGGGACAAATACTATATCACATTGCTCCTATTTTTCTTTCCTGAAAAAAAGACTAGAAGGAAAAGAACTAGAAAAGCTTATTCATTGGTCAGTGCCATTACATTTCACAGTATAAATGCTACAGGGGCATATTGGAGAGGTAATAAATTTATTCATAGTGCTGAAGCTTTTTAGAAAGCATAAAATGGGAGGAAATTGAGCACAGGGATTGATTTGTTCAGAAAAAGGATCAAAGTTAAGCCTTATTAACTTAATAATACACTTTCTAAGAGTGCTCTCAAGAAACAGAAAGAGCCAGAACTATATGGACATGAGATTCTCTCTCTAAAATGATAAAAAAAAAAGAAGATGAGAAAATGTTCAGAATGAACCCCCAAAAAACCCCACTCTATTGATAAGTTTATATGTGATCAAAGCGTGTGTTCAGGAGAAGAGAAAAATGCCTTCTCTCCAAGGGAGAACTCACTCATTGCTCGTCTCAATACAATCAACCTTCCTGAACACAGAGGCCATTTAATTATGAATGTGAATAATATAATCTTCCAGCTGGGTGCTTATGTTTTAAAATCAAAATCTGAGTTAGGCTATGTGTTGACTGTGACATAGAAATCGTTTTACTCCATGCAGCGCAATCATCGACTCTTCCAAATATAGCAAATTCAGATCTTATTACGTAATGGAATAACATTTCCTAGCTGGGTGCTTATGTCTTAAAACTGAAATTTGCATTTTCTTGTTTGAAGGCTGACAGCTGCACAGGCTTCAGGAACTCAGGCTCATACCCCTGACACTGAGGCTTTGCACTAAATGCTAGCACTGACAAGCTCTGCTGTTTATGCTGTCTCTAATGCTGTCAGTTCAGTCAGCTGCTGTGGCAAAGCTGCAGTCTGAGGCTGCTGCAAAGCTCCTTTAAAGCCACTCCAGATTCCTGGAGGCAGGTGAGGGGGTGGTAGGAAAATGCTGTATGTGTGTGGGTGTATCCATGCCTATATCTGTATCTGTATCTGTATTTGTGGAGTATGTAGGGGAGAATTTTGGAAGGACCCTGCTGAGCTGCTCATGTGAAATGTTTGCCAGCTTCTTCAGATGCAGCTCCAGGCTGGCAAGGGAAAGAGCTTAATGTATCACACATAATTCTGCCTGCCTTTTGCAGCTAAAATGAGCRTGGTTCCAAGGGTAGGGAGTACCATCTTTGACTAAATGCCTGTATTTGAAGTTCTGGTGGTTCAGAATTTGAAAATGCAAGGAGAAATTTTTTCTTGCTTTCTTGAAAGGTTTAGGAGGCCCTGTAAGAGGATGGGGGTGAAATGCAATACTCTCTGAAACATTCTGGTTTGAACCTAGTGTTGTTTATCATTTTGGCTGGCAGCCTGCTGAGAGGGAAACAGAGTCTTGCATTAGCCTTCTCCTCCTATGTTCATTAATTTATCTTGGTCATAAATACTCATTCCTAGCCTGGTGTTCTCCTTTATCACCATCAAAGAGAACTAAAAGATCTGTCACCTTTCTTGTTATTTTACCCTTTCCTTCTCTTTTCTTCCCACTGCATCCTACTCAACCATACACTGTAAAATTCGAGGACCTGAAAAATGAAATTTCTCCCCATTCCTTCCTCCATAAAGCAATAAGGCACGTCAGCAGTGCTACTAAAAAGCTCATAGGGGACTCTGTGTTGCCTGGATTTGCAGCAGACATTCCTTTACTCCAGTTGGTAGGAACCAATCCAAGCAGGACAATTCTGCAGAAACCAGGGTAACTAAAGTTCACGGGGGCTTCTCTTTGTCAAATATAACTCCCTTTAAAAGACAGCTGTAAATCCTTTCTCCGTCAGCCTGGAGGGCAGTGTTCAGATTGACTCCCAGGGAGCCCCCAGAATGCAAAGAGGGAACTTTTGAACTGAACTTCTACCTTCACCATCAGTTTGTCTCTTATTCTTCTGCATGGACAGAAAAAGTAGAAACATCTTAAAACCACATAAAGTGATGTTCAGGCTACTGAGAAAAGCTTTCTGGATTTATTTCTGTCCCATTTTTCTCACATTCACAATGATAGGTTTTAACCTGCATTCAAGTTTTTGCAGATTGGAAGACATATAACATGGCATGTAATAGACCATGACATTGTTCCAGGTGTAATTAAAAATATATTAGACCAGTAAAAATAGATTAATACAATGACATTTGATACTGATGTCTGTCAGCTGGTAAAACAAGAAACCTTTCTCTTTCCTTAACATCTTACCTGTTTCCTTCTAGCCTGGAATAAACAAGTCCAAACTTATGGATCTAATCTTCATCACTTCTACAGCTGGATAGCAAGAGCTTATTCAGCAAATACACTCTGCTCCTTTGTGTATATGTGTGAATTGTCTATAACACACTATTATTCCTATAAATCTCCTCCTGATTGTAGTTAGAAGGCAAATGCCATGTGCAAACCCCTTAAAGCTTTACCAGTTCATCACAAGTTACTCCTTGTGGTTTTTCTCTGCGTGTCCTGAATTTGGGTTATGTGCACAGTAATATGGCATCATTTGTCCTGCTGGTTTGAATGGGTGACGATTATATAAAGACCATTTCTCAGGCTATAAGTTTTGTTTAATAATCTTTGCTGCGTTAACAATGAATTTGGGAGGGCTAGAAAAGGTTTTTATCCCTTACTCATACCTGCAGCAATGTCCTTAAATCTTAGAATAAAGAGAATGGAAGGAACTTTCCAAGAGAGAAAGCAGCTTTGCTTTTATTTACCATTAATCTTTGCACTAATGCTTTTCTGCAACAATTTTTATGCTCTTGGTTTTTTTTTGGGGTTTTTTTTTCCTGAAGTTTGATATTCATTGTTGTGTTTTCTGACTTCTTTATAGGCATGTCATTCATTCCACCATCCTCTTGAACAGCACATTTCACCAGGTACTAGGTGAACACTTCTAATTGGAAAATCTTTGCAAATCAATATTTATACACATCTCCTGGGCCTTGTTCCATTGTGCAAACAACCTTGGAAACTGACATGTGCATGATGAATTACAGAGCAMATCTGAAGAATTAACTTCAAAGAGTCTTTCTGACTCCTCTTTGTGGTGTTCATCCTCTAGCCTGTATTGACACTGGGGGTAACCCCAACCCAGGTGCAGCACCCTGAATTTGGCCTTGTGGAACCTCATGAGTTTCACATGGGCTCTCTTCTCCAGATTGTCATATTTTGTTATTATTAAGTTTTTTATATTTGAACATTTTTATATCTATATTAATTTGTAATGCAGGTAGGTCCTGCTGCCTGTGAAATGACAGGTACCTGACATGGCACCAGTGTGATGCTGGAACCAGAACCATGGTGGAAGCCACTCTGGGACTGCTTCCATTTCAGTGGAGAGCGCACACAGCTCATCACTGACCAAATTCAGTTTTCATTTTATCTTTCCTTTCAGCACAAATTCTCCCCCAGACAATGAGAATAACATGGAAAGGTAATAAGACTCTGATCAATATCTCAGTACAATACCTCAAAAGTCTCATCCTAATAATGAAAAATCTCAAAATGAAACATCCTAATAAAACCCTTTTCAATCCTGCAAAAATAACAAGCTCAAAATCCTGACAAAAGCACTTTTTTTTTTTTTTTTTTTTTTTTTTTTTTTGTTGAAACACTGGAACTGAGAGCAGGTATTTCTGAACATCAGTTAATAACTTTTCCTCAGATGTGTCATTACATTTTCCCTAGAAATTGCACAGTTCCTTTGGATCCATTCCAGTCCTTTTTGACCTACAAGGTAGGCAGTACTAGGCAGGTTTTATAGCACAGTAGTGGAAGAAATATCTGCTGATATTGGTTGGTGGAATGCCACAAAAATTCAAATAGAAAAACTCTGGGAAATTAAGTCTTCAGATCTGGTCTGCAATTTTTTGTGCATATATTGTCAGTTTCCAAGATTTTTTGTAAAATGGGACAAAGTCCAGGAGATGTATATAAAAAATTATTTGCAAAGTTCTTCCAATGAGAAATGTTCATCTAGTAACACTGAATGCATTTATTGACTTGAAATTAGAGTAGAGCAGTGGAATTTAGCAAATGCAGGGATGGATGGAGCCCCAGTCCAAAGCGGAGAGCTCAAAACCCAAATAGCCACTGCTTGGGACAGGAAGGAGGAAGCTGGAGTTCCAAAGTTGGGCTTTGATGATCCTAGTGGGTTTCTTCCAACTCAGAATATTCTGTGGCTCTGTGAGGATGACTTGGGGGTGCTGATGGATGAAAAACTGGATGTGAGCTGGCAATGCCTGCTCATAGCACAGAAAACCAAACATATCCTGGGCTGCAGAAACATGGCCAGCAAGTTGAGGGAGGTGATTGTCCCCCTCCACCCTGCTCTGTGAATGCAGAGCCCACCTAGAGTGCTGCATGCAGCTTTGGAGTCCCCAGCTCAGGAAGGACATTGGAGGGGGTCCAGAGGAGGGCCACAAAGGTGATTAGAGGGCTGGAGGACCTCTCCTATGAAAACAGGCTGAGACAGCTGGGATTGCTCAGACTGGACAATAAAGGGCTCTGGGGGACAGTTTATTGTGGCCTTTCAGTATTTAAACAGATGGGGACAAATATTTTAGTGGGGCTTATTGCAGCAGGACAAGCACTAACAATTTTAAAACAGAGTAGATTCAAACTAGGTATCAGAAAGAAATGCTTTACAATGACGGTGGTTAAACACTGGCACAGGCTGGCCAGAGAGGTGGAGGATACCCAGTCCCTGGAAATATTCTAGGCCAGGCTGGACTGGGCTTGGAGCAACAKAAAGTAGTTGAAAATGGATCTGCTCATGACAGGGAGGTTGTTCCAGATAATCTTTGAAGGTTCCTCCCAACCTAAATGTTTCCATAATTGTATGATTCAAAAAGCATTATTGGGGGCTCAAGGCAGGACAAACTCAAGAAGACAAACTGTTGTTTTCATCACTGTACTATACTGTTTTTCTTTTTGAAATTGCACTATCTATTGTTACATTTTTTTTGAACAAATGGTATAGCTATCTCAGTAGTTCCAACTATTTATTAAAAAAAATGCCAACATATTTAAAAAAAGTTTAAGCACTAAGCACATCAGAGGATTACTCCTGCAAATTCAATACCAGCTGTTGTATACTTTCTGTTTGATATTCTGAAAACAACATGATTTATCATTTTTACTGGCTTATTACTTTAGAAGATTTACATTTTTCATTAATCAGTGTTTGAGCAAGACACTAATCATAAAAGCATCTGAGACTAATATAAGAAAAATGGAAATAAGCACCTCTATGATAAAGACCTCAAAATGTCTTGGGATGCAAATAAAACAAACATAAGAAAAATCTGCATAATCTCCTACAAGCATTATCCAGGCAGAAAAATCCAATTTTTCTCACATATTCTGACATAATGAGTTTTAAAACAGTTCAAGAGACTGCAGTACAGCTGGACATTTACAAAACATGGATTTCCAYTCTACAAATAACCATGTTTATTTTATATCAGTGATTGTCAAACAATCAAATTAAAACATAATTACCTTTATTAGCAGGTAGAAGGAATTTTAATTAACAAGAAAATTTGCTATGTATATTAGAGAAAAACCTGTTGACAGAACCCCTGCCAGCTGGACTATAAAAATTGAACCAGGGCTGGACACAGGCTGTAAAAATCTTCTTGCAATCACCAGACAACATTCACTAACGTAAGACATGACACCTCCTTAAACCTGTCCTTACTCTTGTGAGCAGTTTGAAGCTCAGATTCCTTTAATTTACATTTATACACTCAGTATTTTAATTAGTGTTGCAGCCACAGGGACAGATCCTTCCTGCAGCTATTTAGATCCAAGAGGTCTGGGTAGGGGTATCTGTCACTCTCCATGGTCCGCAGTTCGTGTGTGACTCCTGTTCTCACTGGCATTGGGGTCCCCTCAGCTGTTTATTGTCTCTGAGCCTGATACTGAAAAATTCTGTCCACTAAAACTGACTGTAAGAATATTAAGTAAGATACTGAGTAATGAGTTTCTAATTAATGTTGCTTGGATGCTAAAATGCTAAAGCTTATGTCTAATTATATTTTTATCAGCTTTAGCTATGTCAGTAGGTTAACAGTTACCCTCAGGTGATCAATGCATACAAACAACTACGTTCTGTGAAAATAAAGGAGCACAAAGCAATATGTTTGTTGTCACAAAGTGCTTCAAATATTAATTTTCTCTGAAAACACAAGTGCAAAAGACTGCCTATCAGGACAGACTTTCAGAGTCTTGTTTCTGAGTTTTCATAATTTCTTCTGAAAAAATTTACTGTCTGCATGAGCCTGTTTTTTCATTCCTAGTCCTGGTATTCTTCCAGAATACCCTTCTTTCCTGGATCTCACAATGTTCCTTGATTTCACCATACTGAATGGGATCATGCTCCGACCTTGCTCTTCAGTGTGATAATCTCACTTCTTTGCTCGTAAATTCACCTGTGATCCAGACATTAATCTGGAAGGATCTTTGGCTACTCCAGTTCTTCAGTGCATCATGTCCCACCTTTGGCTCTACCCCAGCTCCATAGTGGCCAGGACCATGGCTGGACACCACYGCTGTGCTCCAGTTAAATTCTGTTACATGCTACATATAGTTCATGGTCACATAACTGACCTTACATTGAAAGGTTTTGGGAGTCATCACGTTGCATCTAGCACTTGCTGGAGCTGCTGTGCCTCAGAGATTCCTATATTCTGTCTTCAGCTGAAATCACTACCAGATTGTGACAGCTTGTATGAATGTTTAATGTATCAGTGAGAATGAAATTTTGATGTGCAAAAAGGCATTGTGACTTGCCTAGACAGGACAAGAAACTAATGCAAGAGAAACAAAATAAAGTATCTGTTGAAATTCACTAAAAATGTATCCTTCAATCACATTTTGAGCAGTGGAAATAAACTTGCCTTTATGGCTAAAAAGAAAATAACCACCTATTATTGGGTTTTTGAAGTAGTTATTAGACTCTTTTAAATAGCTTAATTCTATTTAAAAAATGTAAGCTAAATTCTATTGTAAAAATGTAAGGCTTTCCAAACCTTCCAGCAATAAGTTTTTGTTCAGGAAAGCTTGATTTGAAGTCTGGGATTTGAAAAGTGGTGGGTAGAGGAGCACCATTTAAAATAATGGAAAACTAAAATAATCACTCCTTGACTAAAGAAGCCATTACTGTAATTCCAGACATCCAACCACGCAAACTGAGACAGTACAGGTACAAATAGCAATCTCCTCAGGATTTTCTCAAAATGCATGTTATGTAGGGGATTCTACCATTAGCTTTATCCAGACATCTGTCTGGATCTTTATCCAGGTTCACAGAACTTCAAGTTGATAAAATTGCTTGCCCTAATCTGCAATCTCAGCACGAGCTGCCAGTGAGGAATAGCTGGGTTTGTGATGTGCCTGGAAGCAGTCCAAAGCCCACTGCGGCTCCTCGGAGCCGATGGCTGGAGCTCAGCACAACCTGCCTCTGGTGAACAGAGCAAGGGGAGCACAAAGCTCCATGACTGGAGACAACCTCTGCTGACAAAGCACCCACCTCTGGAACCCAGAGTGCAAACCTCCGCTCTTGGCAGCAGCAAAGTGTCCAGCTACACGTTCTGGCTGCCTAACACTCACTCTTTCACCTCTCATTTTTTCTCAAAAGCTTTTCTCAAAAGCTCAAAAGCTGCTCATGTGACTTGCTGGTTTGTTTGAGGATGAAACGTTCTAGTGACCTTCTATATTATTAAATGATGATATATGACATGTTTTAATGTAATAACAGGTAAATTGTTCCAACATAAAACAGTCCTTCCAAAGACACAGAGTGAAGAGAGTGTGGTTATGTTCAAAGGTGTGGTAGTGCTGTAGAGAGGGGCGGTTGAGCTGAGCTGAACCCCTCAGGGGCTGAGACTGGGACTGGTTGGGCAAAGAGACCATGAATGATGAGTGGAAGGAAAAAGCATGAAGGTGTTGGTACAGGAATGGGTTGGAAGGGTGGCAGAAGAGGATGCTGCTGGGAGGAAGTCAGTAAGGAGCAAGTCTCCCAGAACCTGGCAAGGGACCTGTAGTTAAACAAACTCACAGAATCACAGAATTGTTAGGGTTGGAGGGATCTTTTGGAGACAATCTACTACAATCCCCTTGACCATACAGAGTCACTTAGAACAGGTGACAGAGTAAGCTGTCCAGGTGGATTTGGGATGTCTCCAGAAAGGGAGACTCCATGACTTCCCTGGACAGCCTGTTCCAGTGCTCTGTTATCCTCAATGTGAAGAACTTCATCCTCATATTGAAGTGAAACTTCTTGTGGTTTGCTTTATGGCCATTGCTTTTCATCCTGTCACTGGGTGCTGGTGAAAAGAGTTTGGCACCATCCCCTTGACACCCACCTTTGAGCTATTTCTATGCATTAATGAGATGGGGTTATTTCCTTCCTGTTTTTTAATTTTTTTTGTTTATGTTGTGGATTTGGTGGGTTTTTTTGGGTTTTTTTTGGTTTGGTTTGTTTTGTTTCTCTTTGTTGGTTTATTTTCCCTATTTTTTAAAAGGAAACTAGGAGCACACAAATACACTTATACACACAAAAAGAGATAAAGTCACTATAAAAGTTCACCAGATTTAAATGCTCAGTTTAGGAAATGCATTTGGGAGTATCTGTAAAATGATCCTAAGGTGTAAATGCAATAAAATTACAGAGGGTTGGTAATTTTCCAGGTTATGATTAACAAACTACACTAACTTCTGATACTTTAAAAACTGAAATGGTTTGCAGAGCTCTATCAGACTGAATGTGATTAAGAGAGAGTCAGAAATGTTTCCTGCACTTTATATGGACAGGCTCACAGGATTCTGGTCTCAAACACCTGAAGCCTGTGCATCTGGCCAGCTGTGCAATTTCTCCCATGCCCAGATCTCCTCACTCTGTCATTTCCTCATCTGCTCATGCCAGAATCAGTGGTCCTGTGTCTCTTTTTCAGGGTACCCTGAGCCCCACAAATCCTTTAGTTTAAATGGGAGGGTGTTGGAGTACCTATCCTGTGTAAATAAGAATCAAACAGCTCCTGCTCCCAGTGTGGAGGCTTCCAAGGATAACCTTGGCATCTCCATTCAGATCATTGTATTTTCAAATGTCTTTAAGGCTTTAAAATTTTTTTCTTACCTCTAAGATTCATTCATTCTTACCTCTTATTCATTGGTATTCTGAAAACTCAAATATTTAGAAAAGGTGAGGATATTTTGTTATTTTAAAATCTGACCCTTTACCAGCTCCAACTATGACAGTCTTAAATTACATCTAACTTCACTATTTATTTCAGCTTATCCAGTGCATAGGATAAATGGCAGTTACTTAATGAAATAGTACTTGATAATTTTTTTATGTTTAGTCATTTATTTTATGACCCCTTGGAAATTTATTGCATACTGCTGCGAAAAGAAAATTAGTATGGTCAGGGGCTTTTCATCACTGAATCTAAATGTTTCACAGAAACTAAAGAGTGATTTTTTATTATGTAAACATTCAATAGTTGGTAAAATCATGGTCATTTTCCATCTTTCATTCGTTTTGCTTTCTAATACTTTTTTACCATAACTAGCGCATGTGCTTCTGAATCCAAGTGTTGCATTCATCATGCTTTGCAAAATTTCATTAGGGAATACTATTTGGCATAAAATAATAAATTGGTCATCAGAACACCTAAAATTTATGTTAAGCTTCCTACTACATAAATATAAATCAAATAGTGCTAAAAATCAGAATATTTTCAAGCAAAAACAAACACGAGTGCTAACTGGGCCTAGAGCAGGCATACATTGTACAAAACAGTCCTCCACTAGACATTATAAAAAGTTTTGGAAATTTTAATTTCTCCTTTTTGTCCCCTTCCCTGTACTGTAGAAAACAAACAGGTTTAAAGTCCAGACAGGCCAGCCCATAGCTCAAAAGCTGATATTGCTGTGTTGGGATTGATTTACATCTCTGTGTAGAGCCATGGTGAAGTACTGTATCTTAAAAAGTGGGTGATTGCCCTTGAAGGAACTTTCTACAAAGCAATGCAACAAAAACCAGACACATAAACATACTTTTACAATGAAAGCGACTGGAAACAATAATCACTCATTAAAAGAGTTTCTTTTATTATTTTTTAATATTTATTTTTGTCTGGTTTATTTATTATTTAATATTTATTTGTTTTTTTTTTTTTGGCTGTTTTTTTCCTCAGACTCACAAATGGAAAAGAAAGGTTGTTTAAATTAAAAAAATTAAATACCTCTTTGCAGTATGCTTATTTGTAAGCAGTTTTTAGCATATTGCAATGAATTATTTTCTTAGTACAACCTTGAATGTGTGTATATTTATTTATTCAGTGTACAAACAAGTTAACAGAAAACATCTTTCCTGAATGCTTGAAGTCAAAAAGTGATCTCTATGCATGATTAGTTCACTTTTTTTTGGAACATTTTGCATTCATCATAGATTCTTTTGCTAATGTTTTCCATTAAGCTGCATTAAGCCTTCTGATATTCTTCATTTTGCCTGTTAGATTTGCCTAGTTAGACTAATTTTGCCTTTGAGTTTGCATTTGCATTGAATTTTTCATTCTATTTCTTCCACCTCTTTATTCTCCTGCTCTTCCAGGTCAGCAGTAAGCATTCACCATGGTGATTCCTCCAAGACCCACGGGGTAGCTGCATTTTAACCTACTTCTCTTGCTTCCTCCTGACCTGTCACTGACCTTTTTGTGTCACCCAGCATCCTCAGCATCCCTCCTGCTCCCTCCCAAGCAGCAGCTCATTAAACTGTGGAGTGCTGAGCATGCAGTGTAGAACCCCAGAGACCACGACATCCAGATCCACAAGCAGCAGCACTCCAAGGCCCTTGTGCTTCTGGACTTAAGGGAGGATAAAGTGAGGGCAAGAACAGTGCAAAACACAGCAACACAGCCCTCTGCAAAAAACAAAGAGACACAGAAAACCACCCCTGTTCCTGAGTCACATGTGGTTCTCCTAAGGTTAAGCGGCTTCCAAGACTGTCAGGAGCTCATTAAAATGAGGGAATTGTGTCAGCAAGAAGTGATGGAGAYAAGCACAGCACGGGGTAACCTGGAGAAATGAACTCAGAGGTGACTGAGGTTTGGACTATTAATAGTTTTCTGAGAGTGAGATGTCACCTTTGAAATAAACTCTTGTAGTAAAAAAGGAGACGTAGGTTTGGTATAAATATATGCATAACATTCGACTGGAAAGAACATTTTGTAAGCACTGCATTTTAATCTCTCTTTCAGCTATCAGTGTTTCTTTGGGTTTCTTTTTGTCACTAGATAGTTTGTTTTCAAATTTTGAATCTTTTTCTTACAAAACATTTGGACTTTCAATTAAGGAGGGAATTTAAATTGCTCACAATTACCTTAATTGAAGTGAAAACTGAGAAGATCCTGTGAGAAGAGAATTTCCCTGATGAGTCCTGTGAAATATAGCTGGGTTTAAAAGACAGGATTAGAAGGAAGTATTCAAAAACAACCAGGAAAGGTGACTCACAAGGACATTTTGGTAGCCTAGCAGAACAAAGTTTTGCACAGGTCACAGTTCTCATTTTAAAATGCTGCAATCTTTGAAACCTGTTCAAATTAAGCTTATCAAAACTAAAGAAGTCTTGTTCAAAGGAAAGAGGGTGTCTATCCTGGGGTGGCTGAAAGAGGACTCATACCTGGGGATGCAAAGAATGGTGCTCAAAAATGGTGCTAGATCTCTTAGTTTAACAGTCCTAAATATGATGGTATTTTTGTTTTTGCATTCACATTCTCCCTTAAAGAGAGGTAACATTACAAAAAGCAAACTAAATGGCTGAATGGGTAAAGACATTTTCAAAAGGATTTCAGTCTGGGTGATCAGTAAAGAAATGAAACTAGCAAATGTTTGGGGTGAAAAGGAGCCAAAATGGGCTCAGGAGGAACATGAAAGTGCTTGTTGCATAGGCAGTTACTGAGCTGCAAAAGCTGCAATCTTCCTCATGCCTGGGGTACAACCAGCCTTTGCAGAGTGGTAAAAAAGACCCAGAAAACAGAGTGTCAAGGAGCAGTCTATAAGCAGAAGCTGCACCACTCTGTGTGGAAGCAATTCCCTTGTGTTGCTGATGTGATGACAGTTGTACTGGAATGATAAAATAAACTGAAATAAAAAATCTACGCACCATTATGGGCAATAAAAACTGACCAGCCATGAGGAAGCAACTAATTATTTTCCTTTTCTCAATATATTCATTCTTTTCTATGTTATTTGGGATATACAAGAAGATGTTTGCTGAATTGAAATTTAGCTTTTCAATAATTCTGTTTTAGGGATTTTCATCTGAGTGAGCAAAGCATGAATTTTTTCATTGCATTTTCCCAGGCTGTTGCAGTCTTTGACTGACAGAAGTATTCATTTTTGCTCCAGAGTTAAAACAATTGTGAATTGTTGGCTTGATTTTTCCTCTAAAAGCAGTGAGAATGATGTCCAAGCCAGGCTCATGAAGAGCTTGGATAGCAAGATGTAAGTAGATATTCTGCAGCTAACCTTTGGCAGAAAATGAAATGATTGTTGAGGGCCAGCACTTAAAAGGTGAGCTGAGCTACCACTGCAGAATGCAGCAATTTCTCTTCACCTTCACTGGTTTATTTACCAAGAGGTAAAACTTTACTGAAATATAAGAGACAGAACTCTGGCTGATGTGGTTTGGCAGATGGATTTGGCACATACAGATATTACTCCTGTAGTTTTACAATTCAAAATAAAATCTCTTTGGAGATGTAGGTCTAGAAATAAATGAGAGCCATTTCAGGCAGGGGAGAGAATGCAAGTTAATACATGAAAAGCTGAGGCAAAACAAAATAGATTCATTACTCCCATAAGAGGTGAAGATGCGATGGCTCTACACAATCCCTGTCTGTCTTGATGGTGAGATGTGAAGAGTCTTTTTGGTCTGGGACTGAAGTTACCCAATATTGTCAAGCACACACTGAATCAGGAAGTGGCACCTGGCAGATGATGAGAATGCCAAGGAACACAACTCTTCCTTCTTATAGTCTATGTTAATTACCTTGCTGTTGGAGTAATTATGAAATGGTGTTTTACAGCTGGATTAGTTCTGTTGAGTTTGATGAGGTTTTTCTTTCTGCTCACCACAATGGGGCTTGTGCCTCTACGGTGTATGAGATGTAGGTCACCAGAGTGGCTGTGCTACAGAATAAGACTAATATTTCACATAGTTGCTAATTTATGTTCTGCCTTTGAGCAAACTTAAGAACATGCTTGCTAGAAGTATTTTTGTCAGATTTCAGTACCATCCCTGTATCTAACAAAATAGTCTGTGTTGGCAAAAAGGGAGGTGACCTCTCCAGGAAAGAAAAGGAATGAAAAAAACTCTGACCCATGATCATGTCCTACTCCCAAGTACGATGTCATTCAAGCAGATTAATACAAGCACTGTAGCTCACTGCATAGAGTTTTGACATCCAGGAAAGCTGCCTTGTTTTGTTGTTGGTTGTGCTAATTTGTTTTTGTTGTTTTAACTTAGTGCCAGACAGATGGTCAAATGACAGTGCTAACGAGCCATTGCTCTGAAAAGTCAGTCAATTAATTACAGAAGTTTTCTTTGGTTTGGCTATACAAATACTGACTACGCTGCTTGATTTGTCTGGTGCAAGTATCATGTATCTATATGAATTATTATTTTGGAGAAATCTCCTCTAAATACAGAACTACAGGTGACCCTTTTACAAAGTCTTTTTGTTTTCTGCAGAGATATTGCACAAAAAAGCACTGAGAATGGCCTCTAGAAAAATCCTGGTACACAAAGACACTTGTTTTGATCTCTGCACGAGACTATATAAATTGTTCAGACTTTTCTAAAGGCTTTTGTGTCTTAGTATTGTGTCATCTTTYGTCCTCTACTATAAACTCTGTATCCCCTCTATTTCTCTTGCTCTGTCTTGTGGGCTCTGAAGACTTGATAGTTTTCAGAAGAGAATCATTACTAATGGAAGGCAATGTGGGGGACTATAATCTCCATCTGTATCTATTGCAATAACCTTCATGTGTGACACAGCATGCCCTAAAATTAATGTCAGCTGTGATATATTTCCAAATGTTAGACTGGAGAATTTTTGTGAGTAGGGCACAGTGTGATCAACCTGGAATACCTCCAAAAGAATTGATATTTCTTGGTGTGAAGAATTCTCTGTTTCAGAGACAAGCTGGATTAGCTAAACTTGCGCAGGTTTGGGTTTATTCCATGAAAAATGTGAGTGGACACTAAATAGCAATGATGTTATATTTCCTGATAATGTTTTGTATACCAGCTTCTTCTTAAGCAAAATTTTGTAAATTTTTTTTCAGCTCAACTGTAGGCATGACAAAAAAAACCGAACTGTAGGTATCAACAACACCCATGAAAAAATAATAAATTACCAAAAAAAGAAAAGAAAATCAGAGGCAAAATGCTGCCAATGAATGTGAAATATGACTTGAATTCAGCAATTGCCAASCCTTGTCAATATCAGAGAAATAAGCTACCATGAAGGTGGCTACAGATCTTAGCATATTAAGTTTTGTACCTCACAGTATCTTAATATGCCATTGAGGTTTAAAGACACTGAAGTAAGTAGGAAACAAAAATTATTTAAAATTTGGTCCTTTTACTTTCCTTTGGTTTTGTTTTGTTTCAAGATCTGAGAGGGTAAAAGTATCAAAGAGGATGAAGTGATTCTTTTGGCTGCCTAAATTTTTAAAGAATTCTATTTATTAARGGTTATACCAACATCTTGAAGCATTGCCAATTGATATGTAACTGACAGAGGCTTCAACAACTGGAACTTGGAASAAGTTCACCCACACTTCCACTCCAATATTTTGCCTGTAGTATTTCACATCTCACGCTGTGATTGTAATGCATATGCTGAGCATACCATTATGGACTTGACATTATTTTGTGTGTAAGTGTGCTTCATCAAAGCATAATATGTCACTTTAATGCCTACAAATTRTTTTATTTATTATTTCTGTTAACAGCAATATGGAAGTATTATGGATCTTTTATTGTTATCAACCACTGAGCATCTGATGACTGTGCATACTCACACAGTGTTAGATACTCACGGCAGWGTACAGATTACATAGTGCAACAGAAAACCCTTCAGGTGACACTTCCTCATTGTTTTTATATTAGCTTTATGTGATCAGGTTTACTTCTGTTACAAAAAAAAAAAATAATAATGTAATGGTCAGTTCTTACTAAAAAAAATTGTTAAGAGATATTTTACAGAGACAAGGTGCTAACGCTTGGGCATTTTTATAGATGAGAATGGATTTGACAACARTGGACCAAGGTTTTGGTGCAGGGAGGCTGCAAGGGAGGTCAGAAACTGCCTTCATGTCAGGCAGTTCCAGCTGGCTCCAAAACAGACCCTCCACTGGCAAAGGCTGAGCCCATCCATAATCCTGGTAGTGTCTGTGGCAATGTATTTAAGAAAGGGTGAAAAAGGCTATTCAAGAGCTGCTGGGAGAAAGGACAGAGAACATATGAGAGAAACAACTCTGCAGACACCAAGGTCAGTGAAGAAGGAGTGGGAGAGCTGCTCCAGGCACCAGAGCTGAGATTCTCCTGCAGCCCATGAAGCTCGTGGTGAGGCAGCTGTGCCCTGCAGCCCAAGGAGCTCCATGGTGGAGCAGAGATCCACCTGCAGCCCCTGGAGAGCCCCACATCAGAGCAGGTGAGTGAGCACTGAAGGAAGCTGCAGGGTGGGAAAGCCTGCTCCAGAGCAGGGTCCTGCCAGGAATTGTGTCCCCATAAAGAGAGGAGCCCGTGTTAGAGCAGGTTTGATGGCAGGACTGGTGACCCCATGGGGGACCCACGCTGGAGCGGGGGAAGAGCGTCAGGAGGAATGAGCTCCAGAAACAAAGTGTAATGAACTGACTACAACCCCATTATTCTCATCCTGCGCTGCTCAGGGTGTGAAGCAGGTAGAAGAGGTGGGAGTGGAGGTATTTTTAGATCTGTTTTTATTTTACAATACCTTACTTTTATAAATTAAATTAATTTCCCTAAATCAAATCCGCTTTGCCCATGATGTTAATTGCTGAGTGATCTCTCCCTATCCTTACCTTGACCCAGGAGCTTTTTATCATATTTTTCTTCCCTTGTCTTGTTGAAAAAGGGAAGTGATAGAGTAGCTTGGTGGGCACCTAGGGCCAACCAAAGTTAACCCACTGCAGTAGTTAGGTGTTTTATAATGCAGCACAATGTCCTCAGTGTACTTCAATGGCTGGTGTGGCTCTCTCCTCTGTGCAAAACTGAGCACTTTGATGCTTTGTTTGGTACAGAATGTACTGCATTGTCTCACTCTCTGTTAAAGAGTTTGCCAGGCATATTTTTTTCTGTTGTAAAATAAGTGRAATTTAGAACATATTACCCAGTTATAATTTAGTGAAACTATCTGCTTCATTGCCTCCTGGATGACTATATTTTCCCTRTGGTAGTTTCCAGAGACCTGATTCTGACTAAGAGACTGTTACATTACACTGTGTTACGTAGGGTGACATTTCCTACTGAGAGCAGGTGACATTTAAAGATCCCAGTCCTGCAGAAATTTACACTTGGTGCTTGTTTTTTATACCACTTAAGTGAGACTAACTTTGAAAAGTTAAAAAGGTGGAGAAGGCCCTGAGGACCAGAGTCTACTTCAGTAATTATTGAATAAAAGTTCAGAAGTTGCAACATACGTAACCCAGAGCAACAGATTGCCGATAGTGGTAAAATAATTGTGCTATGTCTGACTAATCTCAAAGTTTTAGAATCCTGTGGAGCTGCTACTATTGAGAGAGGGCTCGAGTTGTGAGGTGGTAAGCAGTGTTGTGAATGTACTAGGGCAGTACTTGAAAATCACTGCAAGGAATTCTCWTGATCCAAAAGTCCAAATCAAAATTGCCTAGTGCTGCTGAGACCTTGGAAATAATATAGRTTTTCATGGAAAGGTGACACCAAGCCCTTTTCCGCACCATCATTTTATAAAGTTTTTCCATAATTAGCTGCAACAGAAAACTTTTTAAAGGTTTGTCAAATCCTTGGTTTTACCTTTTATCCTGGAGTTCTGTCAGTCTCCCTTACAATTTTAATAAGTCACACCAGAAATGAGAATGAGAGAATTTTTTTTTCTACTAATATATTTTGACAATCTGAATTATGTAATTTTTCTAAAGAAATATATATATATTATTATTTTTCTAAAGAAATATATATGTAGGTGCCAACATCTCACGTCTGTTACCTTAGGATCTACTAAGGCCAGAAAACAGAAGGATTTCCAGCTATGTATGAAAAGGTTTGATACATCTGTGATTGCCCTGATCGTTCATAGGATATCAGATGTGAAGTCTGTGTCCTCCATGCAAGACTTTCCTCTTGCTTATGCTGCAATGTCTGCTAGTAGTCTGTAATTAAAGGAGTTATTGAGAGAACTTGGGCAGTGGTTTTAAAACCTGAGTATGGCTGGAAAAGTGCCATTACAGTGCTTCTGTACTCTCAGTCCTGGATTAAGAGACTGAAGCAAATTATTGAGTCCCAATTTCTTCCTGAGGTGAATGTCTCCCAAACTGTAAAACTCATGCTGTAATCAGCTCAATGTGTGACACTGGACATGCTCAGCCTAAGCCATMTTCCAGATCTAGAGGATTTCCCAGACAGATAGGGCAGAGGGGCCATCTGACCATGTCCAAGCTGTTTGAGGGCCAATTAATTGGTTCAAAGCACTGTAGTTCTTCTAATGAATGTGTTGAAACATATTGTCATTGCCAGTRTATGGACAGCAGGTATTACAAGAAGCATCCAACAGCTAAATATAGTTCCAGAATCAATGACTATTCCTTAACAAGTGTGTTTATAGCCAGTTCCAGGACCTCGACAGTTGAAGCAGTAAATGTCAATCAGGCAAAAATGCAATTCTCTTTCATTTGATAGAAAGCTCCACACCATGCATACCTTAAACTGATGCCCTTTGGGCTGCTCAGGGTGAACTGATAAACAGTATTTAGAAAAAAACAGAAGGAAATTTGCATGAATGGTTACATGAGTTGGAATGCTTTGTTCTGTCTGGCCATGCAGATGGACTTCCAGATTTATTACAAAATCAATGTGTAGCAGTTGACAGACATGAGGCATTCACATATCTTTTCCATGGATTTAGTGTTTACATGAAAGCAAATATACCTGRTTCATATGGAACAATACCTGAGACTTCTGCAAGCAAAAGCTTTCATGTAGTACACTATTAATAATATTACTGTTAAATTAATGTAACTGTAGTSGCAAGTTTGTGCATCAAAAATGTTGCTGGGTATTTGTTTGTTTAAATGCAATTAAAGCCAGAWCAGCTTAAATAATTTGGGGGAAGACTGGTAACATTCAATGTACAGGTAAATGTATACTGTTTGGAGAGGGTTTGAATGGCATTGAAAATAGGGTGCCATTTATATTGCTGAAATGCAGTGGGGTGGTGATCTCAAGCACACTCGTTAGGGACACACAGGAACTGAAAACTTCGGTAGATCAGTTTGAATTGCATCAGCACTCCTACCAAAACTTTACAGCAGTGACAGGGATGTGGAGAAGCATGTATGGAAGAAGAAACAACAGAAAGCTTGGTACGGTGAAGGAAAATACATTTATAGCCCTCTCCTTATCTGCTTTAGGCATCAAGGGAGTTTCCCTAAGAAATATCTCCTAGCTCTTAAATTAGTATTCCACTTAACTATAACACCATAGTGTCCCTGTTTTATATTACCCACATCCATAATTTGTTCTTTAGTTTTGATATTTTGCATATGTTGAATAAATCTTCATGGAACTGTCCTCCAGAATTCTTCCTTAAAGAGTSAGCAAGCTTTCATTTTTTCTGGAAATGCTCTTTAATGTATGTTATGCAATCTTTTTGTAGAAAGGATTATTGGAAAGAGAAATCTAAGGGAGTAACAGCCAAGCTTAGTCTCTGTCATGCTTCCTGAAGTCAACTGTTGGCCCCTCAAGTATCCAATATTTGTGTTAATTGGCAAGATTTCTGGAAGAAATAAGTTKGAATTAGCTATCTTTTCCACTCTAGCATGTGCATGATGATGTATAGAAAAGACTTTTCATTTACTGTATTCTGACTGCATCAATGCATGTTGACACTCCCAAATTCCCTAAAAGTTCTTACTATAGCAGAAGGCAACCATACCAGTAAGAATTTTTTACGTATCATCAGCATCTAATGGATCACATGAATCATATCTGGTTGCTTATGTGGCATTGGAAATTACTTTGATTTATTTTAGTCACATTTACTCTTTTTTATTGTGTGGTTAATGCTGTCAGGAAAGATTTCCCTTATGCAGCAGATAGTACAATACTAGCTGAAATCATGGGCAAAAGCTTGTGAAGTTTATGTTGGATTAACTTCTTATCAAGAGCAGTATAAGACAAATTTTCTTAGGTTTGGTAAGCATTCCTTTTGACCCAGTGATTATTCACTGTTCATGACTCTTCTCTGAGCAAAGGACTGAAATGAGTTTGAAAAAAACATGTTAAGCCTCAAATAGAAGTGAGTCCTAACATCAAAATTCTGAAATATATCAAAGGAATTGCCATTGACACTTTACTTTTCAGCTAGGATGGAGAGAAATTATTGAGATACGAAACTGTAGGTACTAAATATTTGAAGTAATTTTTAAATTCAGCAAAGACAGCTATCTAAAAAGCATTAGAGTAGACACTGTTCCCAGTCAACAAGTTTTGGTAAGGACAGCCTCGTTACTTACCAGTGAGATACRGCACTTTTATGTATCTCATTTTCAGAACTTGCAAAGAACCAAGGCTTTAGTTTATTCTGGCTACAATAGGTATCCTRTATGCATGGCACCTTTAATTCTTCCTGAATCCTTTGCTGAGCTCTGATATGTGCTGCTTCCTGCAGCTCTGTTAGGCCTTTTGAAGGCAGGCAATATAGAATGAACTGTAGCAGAAACATGAGTCAGCTGCAGTGATGTATTTGAAGAAAAGATTTGTTGACAACCAGAACAAATGGCCACATCAGTCTTGGCATTTTATATCGCTCGACAGCATTTAGTTCCAAAGCCTTACAAATTGGGCAAGGGTGAGGATATTGGTTGTCATGGCCACCATTTCRGACAATGCTGGTTGCTCCCTGACAGATATTGGTAAAGCAGCAGGAGACCATCTTATTAACATTCATTTTAATGGCTTTGCACATCTTTGCACACCTTCTGCAGCATTGTAGGGACTTGGGATTGTGTGTTGAGCTCAATCCTGGTCTTGTCAAAACCCATGTAAGAAATGGGTGGCTGAGGAGATTGACACACAATTAAAGACTAAATGGGATATGCAGGGATACACCTAAAGCATCACATCAGGGAAAGGAGAAGGGAAGGAAAGGAAAAGAAAGGGAGAAACAATGRTTTAGCTTCCCAGCTAATTTTAGTTAGTGGTCATGACAGCAGGAGTTTGGCTTTATACACAAGTGGCTTATTGACATCTGAAAGGTCTGTTTTTGCAGCTTCTATACCCATACAGAGAAGGAAGGAAATAAGCAAGGCACAAATAATTTGGAAAAAAWTTTGCCAAAGGAATTACTTGTTAAGGGGAAGGAGGAAGAAAATTCAGATTTCATGGGTTACTGAGGATGCAGACAGAGAGGGTGGGGAAGAGGGAAAGGGAGAGAGARGGCATGATGGTTCATCATCTCATCAGCTGTTAGAAGCTGAGCAGGAAGGAGATGTTTGGAGACTGATGACTAAAAGCAAAGATTTATAATGAATTTTGTGCCCTTGCTATGAATAAATGCAAACACCTTCCTTTCAGAAAGTGCCTGCATAAAGCATGTTATACTTTGCTCATTGTTTAATAAGCCATTGGTATATATTGAGACACCATGACAATGTCACTCAAAATTGCCACAGGAGAGCAACTCTTTGCTTTCTCTGAAGGATATTTTGAATGTAGAATTCTATCATTGTTATTTGTCCTATTATATTTGTTATGATGCTTGCATTTTGGAAATTTTCCTAGGATTTTCCTTCCATGTCAGTTGTGGCGCCTTTGGTTGTTTGATGAATGGTTAATTATACAGATTTTTTCTCCTGTTAAAGAAGAGGTGATCTTTAAAGTCAGGTGGATTCCTGAGCACTAATTATTTGGAAGAAATTCCCCTCTTGGTGGTATTAATAGGAATATTTGGAAGCTGTATTTTCTGAATTCTTGAAAAATTCTCCAAGTAGAGTAGATTTACAGCATTATCCCTTTACTTAGGTGGTAACACAGCTTTATCAGTTCTACAGATGAAATTTCTAATTCCTAATGAGCTAAATTCATTCTCTTCCCTTGCTCTTCCAGCTGCAGAGGTTTCACATTCCTGGCTGACAGTAGTCCAGTTGCAAGAGAAAGCAAGGTSATGTCCTGTTCATTGATGGGTTTGAATCCCTCCATGCAGGGGTTTCACCTTCTCCTGGGATGAGTGCTCCAGCTCTTGGGAAAGATGAACAGTGCCAGCATGACCCACAGATTGGTCTGGTGGGAATCAAGGCACCAAACCATCAGGAGTTTTGSCATTCTGCACCCCTCTCAGAGAATCAGTGGGGACCAGAGCTCTCAGTACAGCACCTTCTCAATGCTGTAYCTGGCGCTGTCTCCTGGCTGACAGTTCAGAGGGGTCTGATTTTCTGCACTGGCTGAAAGGGAGAAGTCTCCTAAGAATGGGAATTTGTTTTTAAACTTGAGATGTCTTTTCCCTCACATGCTCATCTATCATGCCTTTCTGTTAATGGATGCAGTTTGTATTTATGCCTTTAGATTTCATAGAGTTTAACGTATTAAAAAGGAACTAATGGGAAAAGAGAATCTTTAAATTTCATTTTAATGAAACCTACTGTTTTCCCCATCTCTTCTCACTGCCAGTGGCATCTGTGGCCTCTTACAACCTTGTTTACCTCTTATTTTGACAAGTCCTCTCTGCTTTGCCACTCAGGTTCTTTTTAACTGTCTGCTTTTTCCATTCTAATGAAAAGTCAGCCTGCTATGTGCAGATCATTAAATCTGTTCTTTCTTATGTTTCTTCTTCCCCCTCCCCCCATTTCTCTGACATGAGAGAACTTTGCAGAAGGCTTTTGCAAAAGCATCAAAACTTCAACCAATTTATTTACTTGTTTATGAAAATTCAAATAAAAGAATACTTATTATGCAGTAGCTTAAAATGATCTTAATGATAAAGAAATGTATGCAGACATCTCCCCCTCCCAATGTGCTTTCAAGACTCCGTAGTCTGCAAACTTGATGGTTGTCAAGGTGAATGTTTATCACCTTCTATGTAATTTTTTCCCTGCTCTTTGATTTTATATGTTTTTTTTGCAGCTGTTAAATTTCTGCATCTTCTCTGTCATAGACATCTTGGGAATCAACATAACCCTTCGATGACTTTCTGCCTGCTCTTTATAATTCGGAGCTACATGGGTATTTTTGCATTAATGGTAATTTCTTAGTGACTATGAATATTAAGTCCTGCTACAAGCCACCTTTCAGAATAGCTACATTAATCTAAAATAATGTCTTTTTTACTTCTTAAATTGTATTTTTTTTCTTCYTAACTAAAGTCTGTTTCTGTTAACCTGAACTCTATAGCAAAATGACATAGGCAGGGAAAGGCAAACTTAATTGTCTTAACATGGATTGCAAGGCTCAACTTTGAGGGCTGTGGCATCTCGGCTCATGTTGCTCCAGMATAAGCTGGGAGCACAAGCTGTCATTGAAGACTGCAGTCCAACATCCCCGCAGCTTAATAGCTCCACTGAGTGCTCGTGTTATTTGAGACACTTTTAAAACTTGATCTTACATACACCAGGGAGTCAATAGGAAACTGTAGTGAAATTCGAGTGCCCAGAGATGTCAAAGTAAACATATATAGAAGGATATGCAGGATTAGAGTGTTGCAAGTGCATAGGGGTGATTTTGAGTGTCTATTAAATTCTGATTTGTTTGCTATTCTTGTTGGCTCTTTTCTCATGATTTACTTAAAATGTTGCCACTATACCATACACATGTGCAAGCTGAAAGTTCTCCAAGAAAGTATAGTTCAGCTGAAATTTGACTTCTTTAAATTMAAAATTTTTCATTTCATTATTTTTATGGATGCCCTTGCATATCRTGGGAAATGTAATCAGCAGACAGAGTTGGTTGAAATGTGATTGTTTGTCATATTAAACCTAAATGATTCATTTTGGGACAGGTGCGCATCTGCCTCATGAATTTTGGATTTGTTTCTTGAAATATATTTTCCTGATTGATTTGATTGGGACCCAGATTTGAAATTCACTTTTCCTATTTAAGTATTCCTCTCTCTGAAGCCCTTGTCTGCACCAGGACAAGGGAATGGTTTCCTTTCCTTTCTCCACTTTTACTTTCATTTCTTACCTTGTTGAAGACAGAAYATGTGAATTTAGGATTGGATGAAACCTCATTTTCCATTTGTAATTTGATAAGCAACACATGGTCTGCATTTCTCACATACCTGAACTCTTCATGCAATTCACTGGTGGCTCTGGCTACTGCACAAGGAATGCAACACAAAGTGGATTTAAGTCTTAGACTTTTTTTCCCAGAGAACATTARAATCCAGTTTCAGCCTGATTATTCTAGCTTTTGCTCTTGAATCATCAACACATATAAAAGCCTTCAGGCCTTCCCATTAAAATTTTGTGTAGGCTCAGGCAATATTTGTTTACCACAAACCTTTATGTTATGAACATAAATTAATGTAGTGCTTTTTTTATTATTTTTAAACAAATCCATATGGTRAAGAGGGAATTCATTAATACCTTAGGGCGATTTTGTGTTTGTTTGTTTTGGAGTTTGTCCCATGCTTTGCTTTTCTGACTATAAGAGTGTGGTACTGGGACAGGGCAGATCAAGCTTCTCAAGACAGCATAAACAGAAATAAAGCTTTAATTTGATTTTGCTCTTCTCATRCTCGTACATCTTCAGCCTGCTTGCAGTGTTCCTATGATGCTCTCAAGCAAGTTTATACTTGTGTCCCTTTTTACCTGCAGCACAAGGGTACATAGCAGGGATTTGGGATGGTGTTACAGTATTTTAGACCCCACATTTCTTACCTCAAAGTTTCAAATGAAAAAAAAAAGGATTCAAGGAGAGTAGCAGAATTTTTACATGCTACAAATCACTTCTTGATATCTTACCTATTATCTTTATCTTCTACTATTTTTTAGTCTACAGAAAGTTAAACAGCAAAGGATAGTTTTTCTCTTCATCACCTAAAGTTCTGTCACACTCCCTTTTTCATTGTTTTCTGAACCAGAAAAGAAAATAGTTTTTTTCTTGGGTTTTTCCCCTATTCTTTTTCCTTTTCCTCTCTTGAAATATTTTTCATGTTCTTCCAAATTTTGATTTCTGGAGATAAATGATAAATGAAGGAATCACTGCTAGGTTCTTCAGAAATAGATTAGGATGCATGTAAGGAACTTTTAAACATCAGGTTCCTCTCTATATAAACATGCTACACCTTGTAAAAGCCTGTCTCTTCAAATTAGAGAAGGCTGAACACAGATGTTTAGGAGCTATTGTAAAATGTGAAGTTTATTTTGGGAAAAGTGACTGTGCTGATCTGGGATAAAAAGCAGCCCAGGTGGCTGACCAGGTGGGTGACTTAGTGCCAGGATAGATGGTGCTGAAGTCTTTGTGTCTGACATTAAATAAGACTCCTTGCTAATAGGAAACAATTTCAAACTATACAAGGAGAGAGCAAAAGGGAGAAGCTGGAATGGAAACTTCACAGAACTGATTGACTACAGCCAATATTTTGCCATCATCCCTTTACAAAGAATGTGTACTTATGAATGCAGGAGCTGTGACTCCCATGGTGGGAGGCTCAAAGGATTCAGTGCCAAGAATTCCCAATCCTGAACAAAATAACCTGTGGTTACCAGGCATGACTTGAGAAACAGCACAAGATAAACAGACAGGTCTCTGTATGTTGCCATCCGTGCTCACAGGCATAAATTAAAATTTCAGTSTCAGTTACCAAAAGGCTTTTTTTATTCCATTTTTAATTGGGAATGGGTTTGGCAATTCTACAAGTCTGCAGATGATAAGATTCATCCTCCTCCCTTTTATTGTTTAATTAGGAACATGCTCATGCCAGTCTCTTTCTTAGACTCCTACATAGTACCGAAGTATTTGAGGTACAGCTCTGGAAGGAAAGTGTGTGCATTTTKTCTAAATGTTCCACTGCAAGTAAAGACTTTAGTCCAATGGGATTTTGACTTTCCAGTATAAAAGGTGAATTCATTGAGCTTAATTGGGAGTGACATTTGTGTAATCCTCTGAAAATCCTTATGATTGATCCTAATGCCCAAGAGAGGCCAAAAAGAGAAGCAAGAATATTCCTGAAAGTATCATTTGTACTTCCATCATTAATCAGACCTGCAGTTTCTTTCCTGAACTGCATATTTAGGATAATTTATTAGAGCTACTCTAGATGTTATTTGCTATGAAACAGTCTTGGTGCAACAGTTCTTCCCCAAGCAAGGAGTGAATTGTTAGGAGCAGGAATGAACTGGGCAAGGAGAGGGACAGTCTAGGAGAACTGAATCTTCTTTCCTAATTACACAGCCTGATGGTGGACATGCTTTGTCTGATGAGAAGGGGAAAGAGAAACTTCTCTTAAAGTGACTKATGTTCTCTTCTTCCCTCTCAGCAYCAYGATTGCATCCTGCTCATGGAGGGAGATGGATACTGACACCTCCTGGCATCCCCCTGAYACTCCTCTAGCCAAACTAGCAAGGATAATGCATTATTCAACACAAAATATGAGTTTTCAGGATATATGTACTCCAACATAGTGGCTGTTTCAGATRTTCTCTTCTCAGGCTTCAGGAATGTACCACACCTTGAATCCTGGCTTAGTGTGAGCAGTTCTGTGGTTTGGAGAGAAAAGCCTAAAATGCTTGGATTTCAGACCCACGATTATTCCCTGCAGCAATTCCAAACRTGATAATAAGGTAGACAGTTCAGAACTATTTAAAATCATAAGCCATGCCCTAAGAAATAATCCAATTAGGTTTTAATAATAATGTAAGATTAGGTTCTTTTTTATTATATTATGGTTTTGAGTCTTCAAAATTAATTCTTTTAATATATTCAAAGTTTTACACTTGAGACTGTATATTAAAAATTCCTCTTTATTTTTAATTGAGCAGAAGAGTTCGGTTAATAGCCCACCTCTTGAAGTAATGTAAGCAGCATTTTCAAATGCCATATGACTTAAAATGAACATGATGATTGGGAAAAAAAAATCAAGGCAAGCTACTCGAATGAAAGTCTAATCAGCTGCTGGAATTCTATCTCTATGCTCCAGTAACAATAATGGGAGAGGAAGAGCACCATAATTACTTTAAAAGTGGAATTTGGTTAATTAATTAATATGATTGTGCTGTGTAAAGTGTCAGTTTGGTTATTTTTTGTTCCAAGCATTACTGGATTTTCATGAATTGGACAGGAGCATTGTTTATTTTCTTCAGAACRTTTGAAAAAGGACTAAAACTCAAAAAGTGTCCACATATTTTAAAATGAGTAAATGCAGCTAAGTTGTTGCCCTGGCGTTCTGGTGTACCTGCTTATGGGAGGAGGCTGTTAGGCAAGAAGAATTCTCTGTCCTGGCACTGGGGAAGATATTTGTCTGTGAGTAGAGTTTGAGGACCTGCAAGATTTTATGATTTACACATTACTGATAACTGGCATATATGAAAATGTGCTTTAAATACCCAGATCCTCAGCTGAGTGATCTGGAAGGCTGGAAAGTAATTGGCCTACTCATATGGATAAGTGCTTCTCAGAGAGATAGTTGTTGAATTGAACCCTTTGGGAGGCAGAAGTCACAGAGTGAAAGTTAATGATGCTCTGAGCATTATTTGTTTTCTTGAGGTTGCAAGACAAATATTCCATATGTTTCCCAGGAAACCCTCTACCAGCAGAGACTGATTCCTGGCTTCAGATGCCCCAGCTGCCTAGTCACCATCACCATGCTGCAATGCAAACATACTGAGCACAAAAAGGTTCCCAGCATGTAGGAAACATTCTAATTCCTAAAGATTAGTCATGTAGATTCTGTATTTCAATTACCTTACCAAAAAGAAAAACCCAACAAACAAACCCACACCAAAATCCCAGTGCCTGCACTTTCCTGTCTGTTTTGCTTGAATCAAAAATGAAACTGCAAACTGAAGACAACAAATCTACTTCTCAAGCTTATGTTCTACTGAGACTTGATAGAAGTTGTCTCTGGTATTTATATGTCTTCAGTATCAGCACATCTAAACAAATGTATATAATGTGCAAAACTTCTGTTCTGTTCTTGTGAAAAAAAGAACCAAGGTGCCTTATTTCAGCTGTAGGCATTAACCTGACATTAAAAGGAGCCCTTAGATTTCCTCAGCACATGATGTGGATCACTCAGCATCATCCAGCTCAAGTTCCCAATGAATTTAGAAACCACAGTGGGTTCTTCCTACATGGGGCTTTGCAGTGGGTCAACTATCGAGGTGCTTAAAACTTTGGCTTAAAGTTAAGGGGTAAACAAAAGTTTTGTTTGTCCACCCCTGTGTTTGTGGGGAAGAAGGAATGTTGGAGASAGCCTTGATGCTGTGCAAGCACTGCTCAGCACCACCCAAAGCACTGGGGTGTTACTGAGATCTTTACAGCTACCCATAGAAAGCACAGCACTATGGGGGCTRCTATGGGGAAAATTAACTCCATCTCAGCCAGGCCCAATACGATGCTATCATATGATTATAGTCTAGGAATGTCTGTGACTGTGCTCTCATTTTCTGTCTTTTACATCACCGAATATTATAATGGCATTTAGTAACAAAGGGACAAAAAGTTCAGATGCACAAGAACTATTAGCTAATCTATTCCACACCTGCATCTCACATGGAGCACATATTACAATTATTTCACCAAAGGAAAAACCCCCAAGTTTCTTAAAATTGAAGAAAAGTACCAATTCTCAATTTTTAAATTAACACCTGGTCTAGAATAAATCAGTGGAAGCCGAAGGAAATTCTGTCTGGATTTCCATTTCTGACAATGGCTAAATTGTAGTTTTATGACAGTGGTTAAAGGAACTATATGAATCCCTTTCCATAAAAATGTTTCTGTCATTGCAGAAACAGGGTTTCCATAACAGAAAAAAATTTCTTTGAATTTCAAAATTTAAACCTCCCATTCAGARTAAGTTATGCTTTATTTTTTAAAAATACCTAAATTTCATGCAAGGATGGAACTGACTCTTGGACAGCTGTTTTAGAGCATATGTTTTCACTATTCAGAGAACATTGTCTCTTGCCTTAAAATATTTATTGAAATGTTGGATTTGTGAGTTTTTCACTCTTCACTGAAAATGTTTTATTACTAAATATTACTAATATTATATTAGACAGTACTTGTTTTATTACTATGTAGTCTTTCAGTGGTCTTGTGAAGGTTTAATTAACAAGGCTTTGTCCATATTTTTAAAAGTGCATAGATTCCCAGATAAAAGACCCTGCATTAATACATTTAATTCTTTTAGGAGCTTCTTTGCTCCCCTGGGAGTGGAGATGAATTACAGTTTAACCCAATATGTTGGAATTTAAAGAGAGCGTATCCATGCATTTATTTTGCACCTGTTCATTTCTGTATACAGACAAGAGTAATTAGATACAGAACTGTAGTATCCACTGGTGCTATCTGATTTTTTTTGTCTTGTCATTTAATTTTTTTACATTTATATGTTCTAGTGCTCTTGTAAATGCATCAATTGTTAGACTCCATATAAATGACAAAGGATTTTTTGGACCTCTCTATGTATTTGTTCAAGGGGGAACTTTTGCACAYGGGCATGACCTTGCAATTCCTTTTATAGAAGGAATCAAGTTTGATGTCCACCTTATTTCAGAAATGTACCAAAGCAGGCAGTTTTGCTACATTGCTGGCAAAGATTTATACAGGTTGACACAGGAAAAAAATGGGCAGAACTTCCAATGGGACCTTACTTGCTCTTTAATTACTGTGTCTGTTGCTCCTTGGAAAATAATTTATAGTATGCTTGGGACTGCAAACTGGAAAAACACGTTACCTCTCTTTGGTACATTCATTAGAGTTTTGCAAATGAGCATCAGGTTCACTATTGAACAGAAATTGAAGTTGTCAGAGCAATGCACTTGGGAATTGGTTATGGAAAGTAAGACAATTTTATCTTTAATGAATATTACGCGATCATTGGCTTTGTGGTCCACATGGGACAGAGAAATCACCTTTAGTAGATTACACAGCTAAACCAATTTACATAATAACATCATATGCATTAAAAATACATTGCCCTTGTGGAGGCAGGGTTCAACTGTTGCAGAGATAAAAATAACTACTACAAACTGGCATTTCCCAGCTACACAGATCAATAGGGATCACAGAATTCTCTTGGACACCAGCTTTAGTAGATTTCAGCACTAAGCCAATTTCCTGAAGCACATTATGCACTTTGAAAGCATTTGGATTTTGAATCMTACATGGCCCTCTCAGGATGTGAGTTAAAATATATTTAAATCTATTAAAACTTTTCCTACTAGCTCAGACCACAAGGGATCATGTAATCCTATGAAATGGTCATTATGGAGGAAACTTGAACAGTAAACTAATATTCCTAAATATGCAGGTACACTTGGGGCATACATATTCATTRCATTAATATTTCTTCTCAGTAGTCATTTATGATCTGTTTACAGTGTTTAGGTAAGTTATCAGAAAGTACACAGCCACAACCTTTTATTACACAATTTAAAAACATGTTTTGGTTGATGACCATCTTAATTAAAGAAGGTTGATAGTTTGTGGATCATTGCTATGTCTATGCAGGAGGAATGAGTCCTGGAGTTGATCAAGGACTGGATTAATGAAAATTATTTGGAATTATTTCTGTACAACACTTAGAAGTTATATTTTTTAATTCCTCCAAGAATCCTCGATAACTGAATTAGAAGCGATCTACCCAGTTACCAGCAGAGGGGCTAGAGGAGCAATCACATACAGGTATTTTTTAAAACAAGTGTGGGCACTGAAGAAAGGKTTGTGAAAATATTCGGTTTTACTCCTCTTTCTACTGAACAAAGTCGTAAGAGGACTTTACCTTTAAGCATTCCTYCCCTCACTGACTGGCATCCACCTTATATGTAGACTTCGATAGCCCATGGCAACACTTTTATATAGATCCTTATAATGAAAAATATTTTAGCCTGTGAGTCAGGCTAAAATAAGAAATAGGAGTCTGAAGGATGTGGGTTCTGTTAAATTTCCTCCAAAAAGTTGAGCRCCAAGGAATTTAGAAAATTCCAGAAAAATTACTGACAGACAGAGACTAACAGAGGAGCTGCTTGGGGTGTATTTTATCCACATGCTGAGATTGTTGCTTGTTGAAGTCAGGCTGAGAATACAGTCATTATGGTACATGCTTTTTCACAGACTGAAAAATACTGTCACACTGAGAGGGGAAATGAAAATGTTTTGTAATTTCTCAGGCTCTTCTGAAATAAAACTTGTACATCCAATATTAGATTTCAATKTTTCTTCCTAGAAAGGTACCCCTTGGTGTACTTTTGCCAGTCCTGGATGCTTGAGGCCCTACATTATTACAGAACTGACCTATTTTGACCAAKCCATATTCAGAGTGTTGTAATTTTTTTCATTTTCCTCATGGGAAATGTCCCCTTTGTGGGACCCCCATCCCTCTGGTATTTTTGAACACATTTACCTTAAACCAATTCAGCAGTCTGTGAATGTGAGTACCTGAGACAGAAATATATATTCTGACCTGCCTAAGGAGTGATGAGCACTGGTACAGAAATGCTGCAGAACAGAATGACCAAACTCCCCATTCAGAGCAGAATTAATCAGAAATAACTCGTATCAGAGGCACAGCAATGTTATGGGCACTGGCAAGCTCTCYTGAACCTTGCTGGGGCGCAACGGAAAGCAACATTCTTTAATGTCACTTAGTATATCAAGACAACATTGCTTATTAATGAAGTTCAGGTCAATTTACCAACCTCTTTAACATGGATCAATGACAGTTAGAAAAKAATATCTAAGCTGTAACAGTAGCTATATATATTAAACAGTAAAAAAAAAAAACCCACCTTGCAATGAATTGTTTCAAACATGATTTTAATTAAAAATCATCTAGTAAAAATTCAAATTGTTCAAAGAGGTGGAGAGTTTTTCAAGATGAGGAGTCTTCGTGCAGTTTTTCAAAAATCATGCCATGTATAAAGCCCTTGTGACTGTTCCCTGTTCATTTGTTTAAAAATTCATAAACTAGAATTTCTTTCTCTTTGCTTATCAGCAATCATACTGCATACCTAGAATATTTTATACCTTGCAGCAGAAATAGAAAATAACACACAAAAGCTTGTATTTACAAAGAAAAGAAAAATCCCAGAGTGGAAAGAGAATTGGCCAGTTTAATGGTATACCAAGGTCAGAAGTATTTTTTTAATTTTGAGTGTGGTGTCACCCAACTGTACAACAGTATGAATATGTGTATGTTTGTGTTAGCATTTGCATTTAGTTATCTTTTTTTTTTTTGAGTAGTACCAGAAGTGCAAAACCATTTATATGTGAAATCTAAGGGAAATATTATTTAAAGTTTTTTACAGAGTATTTGTTCATCTGTCTGTTGAAGTATGTGGGCTTGGGGATTTCTCTTTATCAAATTCATCAACAATTTTGTTGKTTTGKTTTTTTTTTTACCATGATGATTGAACAAGCTAGTCAGCTGTCATTCCTACACTATCAATAAAGTGTAATCAAACCTTGAATGCTTTTAGCACTTCTGTACAAGAGAAGGAAAGAATTTTGAATTAAATATGCAGTCAGTAGTAAATTCATCATACGATTTTCTACTACTCATGCTCAGTCTATCTTGCAAAACGTTGTGAAAGAAATGTTATCTGAAGTCAAGCAAGTGCATGATTTCCTTCGGATTTATCCCAGGTATGAAGTTTGAAACAGTTTGGAGACATTCCTTTGAAATAGTATTCTATCAAACTATTTATACATGTCCTAGATTTTTCTAGCAGTGTTCATGGTACATAAATAAATGACTGGGGTTTGTATGCTAGCAAGCTAGAAAACTAAATGTTCATTAGTCAAAGAAATCTGACACAAGTCTTTGTCTTTCAAATCAAAGAAATGAAATGTGAACTCCAGAAAGTAAATTTTAGGAAATAAAAGGCTCTACAAAAAGAATGGTGGTGAAGGATTGGTTGTTAGCTTAATGTTGCATTTGAAAGCAGCCTGGTCATACAAAGTGTGATGGATTACTGGACTACTCTCTACTTTAATGCCTTCCTGTTTGATACCTGTGATCTGTGACCAGAACTGAGCCATTAAGGAGGTTTTTGATTAGATAAAAACTCCCACACTGTGATATATACCAACAATATTATAGTTTGCTGAGAACCATAAAAGGATTTTTTGTCCTCGTCTGAAATTAAGCTTCCCCAGAGTTTGTGTTTGGGTTCAGACTCCGGAGGATTGCACACTCTTCTCTTGCTTCAGTCAGRTGCTGTGTGATCCTTTTCTGGCAACAACAAAACATGTCACAGCCTGTATTAGCTTTCCAATCTTTGAAAATGTCAGTAGACAATATTTGGTTAAATATTTTAAATACATTTAAATAAATAAATACTTCAAGGGTGATTTTTCATGAAGGCAGAGACAGGTATTCTCTCTCTAACAAGCCTGCCCTAGATTTTCTACCTGCTATATTAGTACGAGATGTGATTTATTTTATTTTTCTGGAGCTCCCTTACTGATGAGGGGTCTTTGCCAAGACCCACTTTTGCCTCAAAGCTCTGTTAGAGGATTGAGGAAAATAATTGGCTCAAAGACATGGGCAAGAAGAATTGAGACATCAGCTGGTAAGCCCATTAAAATGTCAGGCATTATCTCCCCTAAGTGTCAGGAGAAGGCTGAAATGTAACCATTAATCTGTTAATCATGAATTTTGCAAAATGAGTGCACAGTTCTYAAACAGTTATGTGGAACATGTCTCACCCACATGACGTGGTTCTGGGCCAGCTCAGGGCTGCTCACAGCACCCTCAAAGAGCAGAGCAAACATCACTTCAGCCCCGCTCGCTCGGGTTACCCAGCGCYTCCTCTGCCGCAGCTGCGCTCTCCATCGCCTCCAAATCCCGTTGCTATAGAAAGAACCGTGTCTGAGAGGCATGCTTGCTTCAACAGCAGGGATGAACATTAATCATTGCATGGGGCTCGTGAAAGACTAGAAGAGGTATTTGTGGCAGCTGGAAGTTTAGCAGGATGAAGAAAAAAGCGGGTGGGAAGGAGCAGCAGAGGCACAAAGGGAGGAATTCTAAACAGGGAAAAAGAAGATTTTAAGAGAGAAAAGGAGAGGGACCTGGCAGTGGAGAAAATCCAGGATTAGGTGAACTGAAAATTTAGGAAACTACAGAAAGGCAATATAAATGAGTAGGAAATTACAGCAAAGCAATATGAAAAGCAAAGTCAGACTTTACCATGAAAAAGAAAATGGAAGAATCAGGAAATGGAACAATCAAACTTAGTGAACCAGCTCCCAGCTTTTGGCCACATATACCCACCACTCACTCTAATGTTAACCTTCTTCCTCCTCACTCCAGTGTTCCTATGTTCACTTGCAGTCCTCTTTTCTCCCTCATCTTTTTCTGCTCCCATCTCTTAGCCCTTGTGTCTCCATGCTCTTCTCCGCAGTGTTTGAGCCTGTCCTGCTCCATTCTGTATTTTGTACTGACCCTTCCTCTGTCTCCTTGCTCTCATGGGAGGAAGGCAGTGCTGRTAGACATTGTAATGATGCTATTGCATGGCAGGAGCCGTGCACTTAGAGGGAGATGTTCAYCAAAAGGCCTGCAAGGAACTTTCAGAGGACATGGGAGCTGGTGACATGCCAGTGTGGTGGGGCTGATTAGGGAGGGTTTGTGCAGGTCAGGGATAGGCAAGATTGGAGTGAAGAAATGGTTGGATGCTCTCAGTCACTGTGTCATTGTAACCAAATWTAGACTGAACAGATTATTAATTTAGGGGTGTTTTTTAAAGGCAAAAAAGGAGATGGTTAAATGTTTGCCACCTATGGAAACTGAATGCTTCGGATACCTAATTCCCTTTGTGTAGCTGAAAATTTCTTCCTTTATCACCATAGAGAGGGAAATATGAAACAAAACAKCATTTCTTTAGCAGTTTCCACGTATTTATTTTCTGGCAATGTTTGAAGACTGAATGCCCATACCTCCCCTGTTAGTCAGGTGATAGAATTAGCCTGGCTATCAATACCACACTCCAAGTCAGCCGTGCTGCATCTGGTGCACCAGGGAGTWATTCCTTTGGCTTGGGGAATAGTGAGCACTTTAAAAGGCAGGGATATTCTATCTGATGCAGTAAGACACGACTGTGACCTCCCAGTCACCCAGAGGCTTTCTCTGACTGGAACAAGTGACTAGAATGGCCTCTTGTATTTTCTCCAAAYAGATAATTAGAGCAGCTGTCTGTGACTCTGTAAATACCACAGTATTTGTATTTCAAGCTCAGGTTGTATTTCTGAAATCTATTGCATTCTAAATTTGGAATCTGCTTTCAAGCCCAGGAGGTTTTCTCTATCCTGATACCTCGTTATGCCTTCCCCTTCATGCTGCTTCCCCCTTAACACTTCTGTCCCTCCATTGTTTCAGTTTGCACCAAAAAAGGAAACAAACAAAACAAAAAGGGTATTTGACTTCATTAAGATATAAGAGCCATTGCCTTTAACTAATCTAGGAGAATCTGCCCACGGTGAGTGGCTGGGACAAGCTGGGGGCAATGAAGATCAATGTATTTCAGCRCCCTGAGACACAGTATTTAATTGCCATTGTCCAGGGCAGCGCAGCTTTAATAAACTCCAAACACTGTTAGCAAGCTTGGGAGATTCAGGATACTGAATGCTAAATAAGAAGAAGGACAAGAAGGCAACAGATGTTGATGTGTGTAGAAATGTCACATGTAAACTCCCAAATCTTGACAGCTATGGTATTTATCACTGGGTCGATACTGCAAAAATTATACCTGTTGTGCATGCTTTCTTTCACTGTCACTTAAAAACGAAAAAAGCATTGTTTCACTGGCAAGATTTTACAGTAAACTCTATTCAAAGGTTGTCACAGAATTCGAATAAAAATATGCATTAYATTATTTTTCTGGTAGCAGTCTACTTTCATAGAAAATATTTGTTATTATATTCTGGTGTAGTTCAGCCACATTATGATTGAGATAGGGCAAAAGATTGACTTTTTTGTCTGCTATGATTATAATCATGCTGTTGCTGYGTTGTGAATGGTTTTTGGGAAGGTTTCCAAAGCTGAAATGATAATTCTGACCACATTTGTTTATGCTGTACAGAAAATGGGAAAACATTTATTTGGAAAAAAGGCATGCAAGTATGCTATATATACACATTCCAGCAAGCAGTGATTTGCAGAAAAGCAATGCTCAAAGAAGATTTGCTCTATGCATATATGAAATTCAATTGATCATCCTTTTTACCCTTCATCTAGTTTCTCAGTGAAATGCATGAAATTATTTCCATCCTATGGAACATGAACAGCCTCTTAGTGTAGAAAGTTATAAAAAACACCAGTGTCTTGACCTTCACCCTGATACARCCACTCTTTTAGAAAAATGAACTCATTTTTGCAGGTGAAATTTTGCTGAGATCAAAGGCAGTTGGGAACTATTAGTACATTTTCAGTGCTTCTGAGCACTTTATGGACTTGTGAGCAAAGTCAGAAYAAGAGACTAACCCTCCTTAAAAACTTTCTATTTGATCATTTCATCTGGTGAAATATTTTATTCACTGTGTTTTTTTCAACTACCTTTCTAATCTGGAGTTTACATAGAAAAACACCAAATGACCTGGAGTCCATGAAAACTCCAAAAAAGATAATTCAGCAATTTCTTCCTTCAGACAACAGTGTAGCAGGGTTTTTGTGGATTTGAGGATTGTACATTTGGACCTTACTTCTTGCATTGTTTTCTGGATCAAACAAGTCTAGGCAATCCCTGTACATTAGATCTCTAAAGATCATCTGAGGCATTCAAGACTTTTCTCAAATTAACATTTCCAAATGCTGTCCATGCATCTCAGCAGTTCCTTGATTGTTTGCACTTCTCTAGCCATGGACCACAATCACTGGAAAACTTTCTTCCTTTTGAACAAGAATTGACAGTATATTTCTAAGATATTTTTGGTGCAGGAATTAGACCTATAGGTGTAGAAATAGGGAACATTAGGCTGATAAGTCAGGCAAAAACATTCAGCTTTTACATTCAATTGTAATTTCATTATTCCATTTTATATAGATTAGGATTGAGACAATCCTGATCCCTATAAAATGAGTGATAATAAGTGTCTGCAAAGGTCAACTCATCATTTGACTTGTCATGAAATTTTGTGACAAAGAAAGTGCTATAATACTCCATTATTCCATGCAACGTGCTACATAAAAAGACTCACTAGTTTGGCTGCTGCCCTTTCTGTGTGTGACTCACAGTTCTTGCAAATAATTGGTTCAGAGCCTGCCCACACCCCTTTTCTAGAGAAAGTCTAAGGGCATAAGAAGACACAAAAGGTCTTAGCTGTAAATTCTAGACTTATTTGATAGCTGGGGCTTCTTACAAATCGTTGCTATTTTAACTTTCATTGGTAAAAACAAAAGAACAAGACCCAGGGTCCAGCCAGCCCTGTGGCCTCTCCATATCAGTGCCAGTGCAAGMCACTGCTTAGGACAGCGCCTGTGACCAGCCACAGCCTGTGGTGGGCTTTGCTGCATCTTCCCAGCCAWGGTTTTCTTACCAATCCATCTCTTGAGTCTCTTGCTGGGATTTTTTTCTCTTCTTTTAGTCCAAGTAGCACATTCTTATGTGCACATTTGACTGGTTCTTGGCTGTTAAGGAGAAAAGTTCTTCTGAATTTCTATAAAATTTTAGCACTGAATTCTTCTACTGTAAAGGAATCAAAATAAGAACCTGGCTAAAATTCTGTGGCTGGTTGACTCATGCAGTTAGGAATGCTGGAAAAGCTCTGTAAGATATTCTGTCCAGAGAACTGGCATCAACTTTAATAGGACTGTCATGTAAGTTGGATTAAATGATCAGCACTCGAACAGCTGTTTCCAGACTAGGACACTAGAAATGAAAAGCAAACCACAGGCAGTGCTTCTGAAATTCTCATACTTCACTCTTTTCAGGGGTAACAAGAGGAGAAAATAGACATGGTAAACCAGACATACAAATGCAAATTTTATTTTTAATTGAGAAATATTTTTATTTCCTTGTTGGGTTTTTTTCCTCATTTTTAGCTGTTTGCAGACATATATAAAAGACTCACTTCCACACAGTCAGAATGTGAATCCAGAGTTGTAGGGTTTATTATATGCATGATCCTCCAGTCTTTCAAGCAGTCCATAAAATTGAAGCAGAAATATGCTTTCTTACTGTCTTGTTCCATGCTGCCATGACCRTGCAGGAGGCAGGATTGCTGCTCTGCTTTCCCTATGTACACCAGTAGACCCGCTCTATTCTGACAAGACAGATACACTCCCTAAACTGGAGTAGCAACAGCACCATCACTTTTCTGTATGTTCAAAAATCCTGTTTAACACTTCTTTCTTCCTCTCTCACCTGCTTATCTCTGTTGGGCAAGGCAGGCCTGGAGGCCCTACTGGGMTTTGTTAGTGCACAAAATTATGTTCTTAGGAAGATAAAAATTTTTATCTTAATTTTCAGAAAGTGGCCATGTCTATCCCAGAAAAATCAGTTAAAGAAGTTGTTCAGTTCTGATCATAGCAAATGAGGATTTGATGTTGACCAGACATCAAAAGTTCTTCTCCCTCAGATGCATTCGGTTCTACATCTCAGAAGTCTCGAATTTCTGTATTAAAAAATACCACCAGGTACAGCTGTCATTGCATGTTTTAGTGAAACTTTTGCTGGCTTTAATGGAACATCTGTTTTAAGATTTCTCCATTACACATAATGCACTATAAAGATTTTAATCCTGTAGTAGATTAATCCTGTTGTAGACCAGTAAAAAAAAGAGAGCTCAAACCTACCATGGTAGTTATGTAAGTAAAATATAGTGAAGCAGTAAAGTGCTCAAAGCAGTTTAAGATTCAAAATATGGAAAACATGCAGTTTGTGAAAGGTAACAAGGAAGAAAGGAAAAAAACAGATCCATGTTCATGTTCTGTTAGGCAAGAACAATGAGACCATGGCCATAAACACCTTAATTTTTCTCCCTGTACATATTATGGTGATGACCTGCATCAATATTCTCATAGGAATACAATGGTATACTGTTGTCTCTTGGGAAGACACAGTTTTGTTTTTTAGATGGGTTGCTATAGCTACACGCATTTAATGAAGTTTTCCAAAGATGGACAGTCTTACCCATGCAYGCTGTAAAGGGAAACAAAACCTTGTTTCTACCTTTAGTCCCCCCTGGCCCGTCCACTTCCACTTTAGAAGAATGCCCCACTTTGTTCTGYATTTCATTCCTTGCTGTGAGGGGAGATGTGCAGTTATGACTCATGGAATCCCTTTCCAAACAGAAGAGTAGATAAAAAATAGCACRCACAATAAAGCCACTATTCTTCAAATGTATAATAACAATAATAAAAGTTGTTTTGCCCTCTGCCTCCAGTTCTCTAGGGTTCCTAGKCTATTGGAAGGACCCATAGGACTGCAGTTTCAGCAATGGCCTTTCTCCTATTATGACCTCTCTGGGCAGAGCRGGGTAGCTCCCCCCACAACATCCTTAAGTAGCAGAGCAACAACCATGCTTGCTGTCAGTGATACAATTTCTTGGGCAGGATAATTTCAGTGATTAGGAGTGGGCACTTCTGCYCTGTAGCCTTCTGCAGTGGGGTAAAATGTATCCGAACACAGTGTCTCAACTGAAACTGCAAAATCTTTGTGCTTCATTTTGTTCTTTATTGACTGAAAAGTGAAAAGACTTCCCCTTTCAAATAGAGTGTTTTGCTGCCAAACTTCAGCAGTTCCCCTGGACAATATAAGGCAGGAGAGAGAATCCAAGGCAGCGTTTCATGCACTCTTTCACATCATTTAACATCCCTCAGGCACGTGCACCAGCCCGCTGTACATGGGTACTAACAATGGAGCAAGGTGGTTGCCAGGGTTACCACAACCTGTCAAAAAAACTGGAAAACAAAAGTGAAAGAGCCACACTGCCCAGCATAATTCCTGTCAAGYGTGTTGCCTCACATGCTGCCTTAAGCCGCGCTGGAAGAAAAGGCGAGTCTTTGACTGGCATGCAAAAAGGAGAGCTGTGTTGTAGCTTACAGCTCAATGTAAGAGGCCACTGATCTGAGGGCTGGAAAGACACCAAATACCCATCCCTACAAGTGAGATCACATCTACTGCATACCTGAACAGAACTGCCTCAGCTAGAGAAACAATTAAGAAAAAAAAGTAAGTGCTAAACAATAACCACATTAAAGTTTGTAAATCAATAACTGGAAAAATTATCATTTCAATCTCCTTTTTTATTTTCTTTTTATCTTTTTTAATTTTCTCGAACAACATCAAAATGCCTTTCTAATATTATTTAATATCAAGCCATAATTGCGTTTGCTGTACTTTGGCTGCATTGCAACTTTAATATAGAGATGGACTCTAGACAGGCAGTCAAAAAGACAATAGGCCGTCATAAAAAGAAGACTCTCTTTATTCATCACTGCCACTGCAACACATATGAGTAGGGAAAAGACATCTTAATWCTTTCAAGGAAACAATGCCCTGATACTGACTTCAGAAACTCAGGAATAAAGTGGCAGGAATGAAATTGCCAATTACTAGTAGTTAACAAAATCTCCAACCAAATCCAAACTGCTGAATCACCAGTTATGTCTGTAAAGCACTGAATTARAGCAGTGAATGCAATTCTCTACATTGACTTTAAATGGACCTCAGCCTACAGGACAGTCATCTAAACCCAGGAAACTTGAATCCCATGCTGAGACTTTATAAGAGGAGTAAAATCTAACTGATACGGTTATTAGATATCTGCCAGTCTATGACATAATCGTATTACTTTACTTTACAGAAAAAATATAAGGCTTCTGTTCCAAACATAAATTTTTGCCCCTCACAAAAGTTCAAATTTTTGTTTTTCAGGACTCAGAGGGAGCATGAGTATGAATGTATTAGTAGCTCTTTATTTCCTTAATATAGCTTCCTTTCCTCCCTGTGCTATCCTCAACTAAACTAAATGTTAATTTTTCTAACATTTAACTAAATGTTAGTTATTTTTTCACCTGTTTCTGGAACAGATGTARTGTAAATATTTGTTACCAAAGGAAAAAGTGCCACTCACTCACTACAGACTGCTTAACTGACAGTAAAGAAGACATCAATATCTGATTTTTTTTTTTAAATTAGTGATATCCAGGAGTGACAATGAACTCTCCTTTTATTTCTAAGGCTTCGCAAAAGAAGTTTCCCTCTCAACACTAACTGATCRTGACTAGTATAATATTTTTCTTTATGTTTCTCCAAGCAGCAGTTAGCATGATAGATGAACACAGGAAACAGGAGAGAAAATTATGCTCTCAGGAAATCTGATGAACGATACAATTGCTCCATGCCTGCAGGAAAAGAAATTCTATGAAGTTCCTTTCTTATTGCATGTATATTTACTGGCAGGAGATTCAGTGGCTTTATTTTATCTTTATTTTTCATTTTGAACTTGGGAATATTTGAAGCTGTGAATGTGACTCAAAGATAGTGCTGCACAAAATACAGAGGCATGCAAAACTTCCTGCATCTGAAGTTCCCCAAAGATCTTTGTCAAAGGCCTCTATCTGGGTAAAAAGCAGAAGAGACCATRTCCATGCTAGATTGAAGGTCAAACTGGTCACAGAAGGGTGGATTTTCAAAGGGTGTTGATATATGTCTTCCCTGCAAGATAATGTGTGAGATAGATTACTGAGATGGTGTAGCAGAGATATTTATGAGAGCCCAACTGGTATCCCTGAGCAGAGCTGTGCAGTGTTGTCATTTGTGTATATTCATTCTCTGCAGTAAGATCACATGTGCTCGACATAGTTCAGCAGACCGTCACCCACCTTGAACCTCAAGGCTTTCAGCAGGAAACAGCTGCTCAGCTACCATAGTTTAATCTTCCACAGCAAGCAAGAGATGTTGATGCTTGTTATACACATCCTGAATGATGCTACAGTAAACCTGAATGATGTCGCCTCGTCTGAGTGTCTSACAGTTGTTACCATCATAGTTCTCATTTACCACCCAAACATGAATTTATGCAATTTCATTTTCATTTTATTTCATTTATTTTTAGCATTTCAGTTGTTATTTCTTTGCTTGTGTAAGGTTGCCATTTTCTTTWCTGTTTTTATGACCCATTTTCTGATACCCTCCTGAGCCCTTCAGTCATCCTTGAGAGGCACTGACTCAGAGCGCTGTCAAGATAATTTATTGATATAGTGTTCCTTATGATGCTTTAAAAAATGGCTACTAGATTTTTTATTGAAGATGAACAAGGGACTGAGCCCTCTGTTTTGTTCTGCATTTGTATCATAACCCTGTTCTCAGAGCATTTAGTGATTCTAGGATTCTAATCAGTGATTCTATGATTCTGTGATTCTTTCTCAAAGCAAATACAACACACACTTGTCACTATTCTACTTTCCATTTTTCTACAAAGTAGCTTCAGGAGCAGGGCAGTTAAAAAGCTTCCTGCACCATGTTTTGGATTAAAAGTATAATTAGAAATAYATCAAAAAGTATAATTAGAAATAYATCAAAGAGGAAAAAAATGCCAGGTCATTGCTGAGAGTATTAAACTCCAAACATCTATACTACTAAATTAATAATAGACAAGAAACACCTCCAAACACATGTCTGCCACTATGTCCAAGTGGATGGGTAGGTTCCTGATATGGTTTTTGCTTACCCTTTCTCAGACATGTCTCAGGGAGTTGGAATAGGCCAGGAACCATTTCCCAAATACTTGATGCATGAAGTTACCCAGTTTTGGAGAGTAGAGTTCAAGAGTGTAAAACTGTGACAATCTGCCCCTCCTATCGGTGTCAGAGACATGACTCAGGTACATCTATTCACCAACAGAGACACAGTCAATGTGTGTACAGGGGAACAAGGTACATGGCTTTTAATTTTCCTTACAGTGGACTGAATGTGGCAATGTCTCTTCCAGGTCATAGGTAGGGTGCTATTTGGTATTCTTGACTAACTGTACTTAGGACAAGAGAAATTCACACTGTAAACCACTTCTGACAAAGCTTGACAGGCAGCTTGCCAAGGGGAAGAAAATGAGAGATTCAGAAGGCTCAAGACACTATTGTGCTGTTTTTGCTTTGGKAGCATAATGATGGGAAGTTACCAAATGTGTGCCATGTGAATATCAGCAACAGGCTGTTGCTGAAAGAAGAGTATAACAATATTTCTTTTCCCTCTTTCTAAAAGCAAACTGCACATTAAATCTAGCATTTTAATAAAGTCATAAAGCTTATCTATAAATGGCAGTTTTAAATTGGGAGGGGGTTGTTCATAGTAGGGAAGATCCTCCATCAAAAGAGAGCCACCTCTTACAATTCATTTAACACTGAAAAAATCAGATGGATTCTCCTAGCTAAAGGGCTGCTCACCAACAAAGCATGGGTGGTATTTTGCCTCAGAAGATTTCTGTGTGATTATTTCGCTTGAAATATATTACTCGCATACACATTCAAGTGAACCCTTTTAATTTTAGTTAATCTAAGCCAGCCTGAATTTGTGGACCACCGCAAAGCAGTGATACAAGTTAGGGGTTTGGCACAGGATTTGATGAAGCTTTCTACAGAGAGCCTGGATGGAACTTTGGATAATGGGAGCTACTTCACTGTCTTCACCCTTTTGATACCATAATTCACACCCAACCAAGAAAATATGTATAATAGTGCAGATAGAAAGACTCACATTTAATATAGAGAACTAGAGAGGAGGATGAAGATCACTGAAGAGACATTGACATTTCYTCTTTAAATAAGTAATCATGCACATGAAAACTGAAATTGCCRAAAAAATAGGGTATATCTGGAAAAGAAACATGAGCTGTGGCTGTTGAAAGATGCACCTAACTGTGAATTTTCTGATTCAYCTCTTGTGATATACTGGCTTGTGCAGGAAAGTGTCTCCTGTTGTATTTTTGTCTAGTTTTTCAGTTGCTACTGTAGACACTTTTTTTTTTATTCTTTGTGGGAAAAGTAAATTAACAAATTATAAAACCAGAAAAAGCTATTCAATGCAGAAGAGTTCTGAAACTCTCAAGATAAAATAAATACTAAAAACGCCTTTTAATTTTGAGAAATCCAGTGACAAAACCAATTCAATTTTTCAGACACTTTTCAAGCATTAACAAAAACTTAATAGTATCCGGAAATCTGACAAATAAAAAATAAGATATGAGTAGCTGTCCGTGTTCTTAATTGATCAGCCTCACTATTGTTCCTGTTTTTTTTCTTGGGGATTTTGAAGATCTGTTTAAATTGGCCCCTGGATTTAAGGATTGTGATACATGCTGACTGATACATGTCTACATTTTATCTATGCAGCCTTGAAAGTCTGATTCTGAAACAAACCATTAATTAGCTTACAATTTACCCGTTTACTCTCTCACACAGCCAGTAAATATTCACATGGTTTCATTTAGTAAGCATATAAGAAAATCAAATATTGCTAGTTCTAAATGTTAGTCTCTTAGGACTATTTCAGACACCTTCTAACACTAACTATACAAAGAGGGAAGCAAAAAATCTTTATTTTTTATGGAGGTATGAATTTTTATTCCTTTCCACGGAATGGCTAACTTAAGAGGACAAATGATGGGAAAATTAAAAGGATGATAATCAGAACTTGGGTGTAAGTCTAGTTTCTTGGGAGCTAGGCTGTTTCTTGGAAATATCTGCACCTGTGATTGCTTTAGGAATCTGTCTACCTATGTACATTAAGAAAAAAAAAATAAAAAGCTAGWTTTAAGCTATATTTACTTTAATAATGACAGGAACATATGGACATCCTGGGGTCCAAGAACTGTGGAAAAATAATATAATAAATCCCACACAGTGGGGAAWAAGGCCACTGACTCTTGAAAAACTGAAGTCTTTTCACTGCATGAACATTCAAAGACAATTTTCAAGTGATAGACAACAAGGCTGAAGTGTTTTTTGAAAGTGCCTACAAATGTTTATTCATGGCTGCTGTTCACTCTCCACAGCTATGCAGGGAAAGCAACTTATACATATGCAAATACCACTGAACTCTGCATTTGTATGTGAAATTACCTGATTGACATTTCAAATCACTGTGTCTTGTGCAGTTTGGAGACTTATTCAATTGCCTCCATTTAAAAATACAGCCTTAAGGCACAATTTTGATGAAAATAAGAGTATATCGTAGTATTCTCTGTCAAACTTTGCTTTCTTTCAAGATTCTTTGCTATATGCCCTATATTCTACTTGATTGAGATTGTCCATATAGAGAGGTAATTGTGTTACAATTGTGAGGCATGAATTTCTTTTGATGTAGGAGCCCTTTACTATGAAAGACATTAAACATAAATGACAACATAATTCAGCCTTGGTTGCAATAAATTATTCATTTTTTCTCAAGTACCTGGATTCGAACAATTGAAGATATTTCAGTCTCCCAGTAGAAGTCTCTACTAATCCCAGCTTTCTTGGCACAGTTTCTTGGTCTTAGTCTTATAATAAGAATAGCTTTTTATTTCTCCACAGAATGAAAATTATACTGCCCGTTCATGTCTTTTGTCAGTTTATGACACASAGACTTCAGGGTTCATTTCATCTGGGGTGGGGTTCACGTCACGGTGTCACACATCTAAGCTTAGGTACCTGGACTCAGTGGAGAACTTTGGCTCTGTGAGGGTGCCCACACTCAGGTGGGAGGTTTGTTCCATCCTGGAGAAGCAGCAGGAGCTCCTGCAGAATACCCTACCCTAGATGTCCACCTTCAGGCAAGTGAATCAATTTTATCCACAATAAAAATAATTAAATCTGTGAAAGGACTTAGATGACCAAAATTGATGCCTAGCTTCTCTGAGTGAGCAGTAATTTCTCTGCATGTCATGGCTATTTTACTCGATCTTCAGGGACTGTAGTGGTAATTTAACCATCCTACTCACCTCTAAGTAAGGAAAAGTATGTTTCTTCCTCTCATAGCTGAAACCCACCCCCAATGCCTTTGCAAAAATTCTCTAAAATGAAGCTGTCAGATAAGAAATGCAGACAAAGAAATACATATTAATGACTGTCCACACAGGTGGTTTCCTTTTCTTAGCTGAATTCCAGCTATCTATCCTGTAGCTCAACAAGCTTCAGCAGTCAAGCACAAAGGATGAAATGAGCGTTGATTTGCCTGACACTGTATGTAGGTATATCTATTCACAGTTTTTCATACAAATAGGGGATGACTTTTGTCTTAGTGCTGTTGTTATGCCTGGTGATAGCCCAGATGAAGCCTGATCCAGAGTATCCATGGCCCAAGTTCATCATATCCAGCTTTTTCCTTAGAGTCACTGAAAATCAATTAAAAGGAGCACTCAAACTGCTTCTTGAGAYATTGTCATGGAAATATCTCTTATTCAGCCTAATTGTTCAGTGAGCTATTGTTGTTATTGTTGTTGCTATTGCTGCTAATTTTGTGCAAAATGAGCAGAGATGTCAAAGTATAGTCAGAAGGTAGCCAAGCTTTATTATGGAATAAGTAATTTAAAAATATTTGTTTAATGACTTTACACATTTCTTCAATTTATCAGTAAAGAAGTCTGTAAAATCCTGTAGCTTCTAAGTTATTTTATTGTCTTCATAACCAAACACACAGCAGCTTTGCTTTCATTAGTTATACAAGTCCAGAAAGRTCATGCCTATTTTTTTGAGGTGTTGCTCCTACAACATGATCTTTGAATATTAAGCCACAAGCCTCAGTGAGGAATTATTGTATATGTGCAAAATTCGCAGCAGCAGTCATACCTTTTGAACTTTTCATTTGTACGGTGTCGGAAAATTATTTCCTGGGAAATATCAGGGTCATTTTGGTTTTTAAAAGCAGCTCCTGGCCAAACTCTGTACTTAGAGGACTTGAGCACAAAGAACTAGCAGTGTTTTTAATAAGCAACCTTCCTTCAGCAGAAAAGGATTAGAAAATAGAGGAGCTGAAGGCAAATAATTATCTCTGAGATGCCAAAGCGTAATCAATAATTGGTGGCAAAAAAAAGATTGAGTATGTACCTATGTAAACTAAGTGTTCTCAACTTTGCACTTCTATTGTGCAGTGTTCGCTAGAGATCAAGATTAAGCTGCAGCCCACAAAYCATCTAATTCGATCACAGAAGTCCCTCTTAGGATGTCACAGAACTGCCATGATCGCATCTATCACTACTTCCTACACCTCAGTATCAATCCAACTGACTTTAGCTGGTTTTGGRTTGGAGATTATCATTCCTTGTGGTAGATTTATGGGTGTTTTATTAGCATATTACTTGTTGGTATAGTTCAGATTTCCTTGCCAGTGTTATTAAAAATGTCTTTCTATATTCATTACTGGAATGCTACAAGATTTGTGTCTTCTGGGACATCTGTGTTCCTGTCTTTCTACAGGCATTTCCCATATTACAGAATGTGTATAATCTTCAGACTTTTAAACAATCCTGCATCTTGCATGTTATGCTGGAATACATTGCATTCCCCCATCTGAAAATCACTGATGGGATCTTTTGAATGGACTTATTTTTGTTATCTGCCTACTGGGGAGATTTTTCTGCTGATGAATCCCAAGTTAGGGACAGAACTGTTGTGCTGCCTCAAAAAGATACTATCRCACTTGGAACTCCACACATTTCAAAGCAAAGGAATATTTCCASACATTTCAAAATATTCTATTACTTTGGAGTGTAAATAAATTGAGTGTTTAGCAGAATAAGAAATAGACGTGACTCTCATAATAATCCATTATTAGTTAAAAATATGTTATTTGYTTAATGAGCATTCCTAGAAATCTGTAGATATTGACTTAATCAATGTGCATGTTCATATAAGAGTTGCACAAAATGCCATTGTTAAATAATGTTGAAAAGTGAGAATTTGGCTCTGTATCTAAGAGAGGTCAGTCAGTACACTATTGTAGCAAGGCAGGTTTAAATKTGTACCTTCACAGTGTTTTGTTAAAGTTTTTGTTTAAAGAATACTYATTCTTTTTTTTGTTCTTGCTCATCTTCCTATTCTTGCATTTATCTTTTGTCACAAGAACAAGACATCTGAATTTCAATGCCCAACATGGGCTTGTGAGATATCACAGCATAACTAAGTTGTGCTGCTTTCACCTTTTCAAAATTCAGTAATTTGAGTGGCTGAGGCCAGTTCTTTCTGGCAGCTGCCGACTTTGCAGGAACAGAGGAGATCAGTCAATCAAAGTCTAGAATAAGTAAAAGGTCAGAGGAGTCAATGCATTGCTGTCCTTCACAGGCTGTGTGAGCTTCTAAAAACCCATTCATGTGACATGAAAGGGAGAAAATATCTGTGTGACTCAATCACACACCATGGAACGTAATAGAAATAGGAAACAGCACCAGCATAACCATTTACATTTRCTTTTACTTTGGTAATATTATCCCCCTCTAAGGCTCTAACAGACAACTGGACACATAAGCAATGTTTGTGATAATCATAAAAATGGGTTGGTATCCAGTTACAAAAGCGCTCTTTTTTTTGTTCGTTTCCTATTTTTTTCTGTCATGTTTGACTATTGCCTTCAGAAATACATCTTCAGGTTTGAAGCTGTACAGATGCTACAGTGACAAGGATYGGGCTAGTATTTGTACTCATCACATTTCACAGCGATGGGTGATATTTTAAAGTGTTTATAAAGGCCATCCATACTTTCTCTGTCTRACACCTTTTCCTTAAAAAAACAAACAAAAAAACCCTTTCATTTTCTCAATACAGTTGTGATTTAGTAGCATCCCCAGGTATTCCAGAAGTTTTTAAGTATTCTCACACGGAGAGCTTGTAAGACCTGACCATCTTCTCCAGATMACTTCCATCAGCTGAAACCTCCTCGATACTAAAATGTATTGTTGCCGGTAATGAGGAAAAATAAAAGCAAGAACATTAAACATGGACATTTTTTGTGACAAGGAAAAATGTCACAACCTTTCTGCTGMCTTCTGCAGATCCTACTTGGTTGTAAACTACAAGTATTTAAATTCACCCACAAATGGAGCAAAGTCATCAACTTTGCTTCTAAGAGAGGTGATAGAAAAGTGGGAGGAGTGGCTGATAGATCAGAAGGCTGTGCTGCCGTTCCATGAGAGATGTCCAGGACAGGCAATTGGGCAGAGAGGAACCTAATGAGGTTCAACAAAGGCAAGTGTAAGGTCCTGGCCCCAGGGAGAAATAACCTCATGCACCAGTACAGATTAGGGGCTGACCTGCTGGAAAGCAGCTCAGCAGGGGGGGTGGTCTAGACATCCCTACCAACCCCAACCATTCTGTGATTCTGTGATTCTGTGATTGATTCTGTGATTCTGTGATTCATCTGTGATACCTTTTTTTTACACATGTTGGAAGGGAAGATTTGTCTCTATGAAAAAGGGAGCCTGCCCATATTGAAGAAAGCTAGCAGACCATGAAAGTACCACTGTCAGAGTCAAAGGACTGGGTAAATCAAAATAAATCCAGTAAGTATTACCTACTATACATAGAGGAGAAGGAACTAATTCAAGGCGTGATATAAATTACAAATTATTGCCCTAAATAATTATCCCATGGTGGAGCCATGGCAGTAGTACATTTTCTGCTCTCAGTTTATTATATTTTTAATTCCGAGTTCATGTTCAAGGTCTCCTCAGATGGCAAAGCACTTGCTGCCTGACTACRTCATAAATGAAGCACCTCATCTTAAAACAAGCAAAGTTCATTTGATGAGATTTGCTAGGCAAATGTAATGAGTCCTTCACTGAAAAATCTTCTGAAGTTTAATTTTCATCAGCTACCTTCATTTAGTGGCACAAATCYGAGACTGGCATTTATAAGACTAAGTTTTTATTATAAAGTATTTATAAGATAGTTTTTTGAAAAACTATCAGTATGGTTGCTTCTCCTCAAACTTGCATGCAAGTGTGCACACAAGTGCTTTAGGAGCAAAATCTATTAACATTTTTTGAGATAGAGCCATCAAATTTAGGACCTGGTTCTAGGGTTTGGGAATACTTTTTTTCTGAATGAGAAACTTTCAGAAAAACTCATGCATCAGAACTCATGTGGGATATACTGTTGAACTATTCAGGCGTTTATTGGATCTTGTATTGGCTTTTCCCATAAACAAGTTACTTTAATGCAGGTAGACATAAGGCTTATAGTGAAATTTACATGATTTTACATGGATTAACATTAACATTAATTTATATAAGACTGAAGAAAACAAAACTCGTAAATAGAGCTGGGAAGAATTTTTCATGCAGTCATCCTACTATATGCTTAGCAGGCCATTGTCATAACTGGGACAGTGAAGTAAGTGAACAATTGCTTTGTTCTACAATGACAAATTTATTTTATTTTTCCATTTTGAAACTGCTGTGCAAGTCAATCTTTAAAAAAAATGAAGCTGAGGTAATGCTGTTAGTGTTACAACCACTGCTGACAGAATAGTGTGATTTCAGTTCTCTGATATTGCAGAGCAACTACTTATTTTAGTGATAACCTCTATTTCTAGAATTATAGATAAAAACTGGGTTGCAAAGGACCTCTGGAGATGGTTTATTCCAATACTCTACTCAGAGGATGCCTAAATTTGAGTTTAGGTGAGGTTGTTCAGAGTCATAGCAACTTTTGAAAACCGCAGGTTGGTATCAGAGATAGAGGGTCTGATCAGATTTGTCACTTATTTCACTCCAGCCTCATGCCTCAGCTAACTTGCAGTTGTCAAATCAAAAATTCTTAGAATGATTTGGGTTGGAAGGGACCTCCAAGATCACCCTGCTCCAAATCCCCTGCCATGAGCAGCAACACCAGTACCAGGTTGCTGAATGTCCTGTCCATTCAGACCTTAAACAATTCCACTGACAGGRTATCCACAGCTTATCTAGGCAACCTGTTCCAGTATCTCACCACCCTCAAAATCAAAAATTTCTTCTTAATGTCTAATCTAAACCTACCATCCTTCAGTTTAAAGCCAATCCTCGTTGTCCTATTACTTGCTCTTGCTAAAAAGTCCCTCTCCAGCTCTCTTGCAGACCCCTTCAGGTACTGGAAGGGTGCTCCATGGTCTCCCCAGGGTCCTCTCTTCTCCAGGCTAAATAACCCCAAGCCTCTCAGCCTGTCTTCAAAGGAGAGGGGCTCCAGCCTCATGCSAAAAGGTCTTTCTTCAAAAGTATTACTCTCTTCAAGATAAGTGCTCAAGTAGCTCTTGTATGTTAATCAACAGAAAATGATGGGAATTACTGAGATGAGTAGTGATCCCCATAAAGAAGAAATGAAAAAGGCATTTGTGATCTGCYAGCGCAGGGAGCAGCTGCCACTCCTGTAATTCATGGAGGGAGATGGAGTGTAGTGACTGCAGGGAAGGAAGGGGATTGTCACACATGAAACATTTCTGTCCAGAGTATGGAGCTGGGAACCATGAATATGAAGGACAGCATCCCTGGTGCGAGAGATGTTATAAGCTTTAACAGAAATATTTAAAGGGTCCCCTTAAAGAAAAAAAGAAAAAAAATCAAGCTGAGAGGGAAAAAGCTGGTACRTTTTTTCAGACAGGAGTCAAGGGAGATTGCACATGGGAGAAAAGAATTATTAACATTTGGTTAAGCAAATTCTGGGGGCTGACCCTAACTGAACTTCTGAGTGCTTCCATGTTTGACCATCATTTGATCACTGTATAAATAATCTTATTTGAATTCATAAAAGGCAGAAAATTCAGTCTGCAACTCCATCCTGAACAGCCGTCTCCTGCTGAGTCTTTTATTTCATCCCACATGGTACTTTGGATCAAAATGCTGTGGAAAAGATGAGCAATAATATCTGGGCACGATGATAAAGAAAGAGATGCCTGTTCCCAAAGTGACAATCAGGACTGTGTGGTTTTATTCAAACAAAAGACATACTGGCTACTGCGAGACTCAAAAAGGCTCTTAATGGTCTGCAGGGGCTTTTGAAGATCGTATAAACATGAAAAAAAGCAGTGACTTTGTTTGGTGAGCTAGAAATAATTCAACAGTACAGATGAACCATGTTTCTTTGGCTCTAAGAGGAGCAGAGGGGKGTCTTACTGAGGAAAGATAAAATCAAAAGTCTTCCGCACTGGATTTTGTTAAACTGAAGAGATAATATTATTTCAAAACAGGTAGAAAACAAGTTTATACATGACTTTTGCTATGGTATTGTATGCTTTTGTATCCAGAAAACTTCACAGTAGTGTTCGCTTGCACATTTGTGTAATTTAGAGCTCAGTTTGGCAGTACTCAGTAATTTTATCCTCAAGGCAGTGATTTTTACACCAAAAGGCTGCCCTGTTAAATGAATGTTAGATAACACTTATGGAATGACCTCATTTTAATATTTTACTTACTACAACAGAATTTTCTTTCTTATTTTCCATTTTTGTTCTTGCAAAGGCAATGATTGTTTCCAGCCTTCCTCTTTAAAAATATTTATATAGAGAAMTAGTGTATTATCATTTCTATGGGAAGCAGAAGATCATGTATATGAGTTAATTATAAGGTTTTTTGAGATGTGAAATTGCATGTAACACTCAGTTTACCCTTTTGATGGAATAATCTCACAAAATTTTATCCTTTTAAAAGGATATTTATAYGTTACTTGTGTATTTTCTCACTGGTCTCACTGGATAAACATGGACAATTTCAAGAGACAATTTATCTGAGTTAATAGAAGCCATTTAAAAATTTTATTGTACAGAGGTACCCCTGAGAATAGAGGGATTTGATATATTAGCCTTTCAGAAAACCAAATTTAAGTGAGGTGAATCCCTTCTTAGGGCCTAAAAGGGCTTTTTATTTTCTTAGTCTACACACTTTTAGCATTTTATGCTTCAAATTTTCCTCTTATAATAATTTAAAGTGTAAAAAAGCATGTATCCATGATAAAATTATTTTTACAGGCATAGTCATAATAATCCAATGTAACTACACTCTCCTTTCAAGAGTTATTTAGGTCATACAATAATCTGCAAGGGAACACGAGACCAACAGCATCAGAACTTGCCACTAAAAATGTTTGCATGAATAAAGCATACGTTTTGGTATGCGTTAACAAACACTTGCCTTAATGGAGTCATTTTCTTTTTTTTTTACACCTTTTTCAGAGTTATTTCTGTCTTCACACTCAGTAGCTAAGGCAAAAGAGATGGAAGAGGTAACTACTGCTTTTCTTGCAGCCGCCATCGTATTTTTGAGCAGCTGTGAACACTTGTGTACCAATTTCACTCTCTGATGGCAGGGTCAGTGTTAGCTGTTGCCGGCTCATCCATCTTGCTGCCCTGTTCTTGCACAACAATGGGGGTTTCATACTATTTTCCCTTTTCCTGTGTTTGACTATTCATCRTGAAGGTGGAAATAATGGCCTTAATGGCTGTCAAGCCCCTCCCCTGCTTTCCTTCCTTGGTGCTCAATGTGACTCTTTCATTCTCTTGACCACACAGACACGAAAGTGTCCCAATGGCAAAGAACTGTCTGCTCTAAGCCCACTTTATATTGATTCCCTTTCTTTTCTTCGTCCATTCTTGCCTTAGAGAAGGAAAATTGCAGTGAAAAAAAAAAAAAGAAAAAAAAGCGCAGTATAATGCCTTAAAACCCCCTAAAAACTCCCAGAAAAAA